>NC_061514.1:107980318-108019172 GCF_022539505.1 Lolium rigidum
TCGTCGGGTTAGGCCCATGGGCGACGAAAAATACCCCTTAGCGGACGATTTTGAGACGTTGTCTATCAGAACTTTTCTTGTAGTGTCGGTCGAATACTTCTCTAGTGTAGAATACAGATGCTTGCTTGTCAATGTTGAGCCTGCTCAAAAAAGTTGTTGTTAACATTGTTAGTAATTGTAAAACAAGGAGGAAACAAATGTTACAAAACTACTTCTACAATTTCCATTTGTTATAATTGTTGTTGTAAACACTGCTAATAGTTGTTGTTCACAAAGTTACTAGATGTTGTTCACAAAGGAAAATAATGTTACAAACCTACCACTTCCTTTTTTCATTGTTACAAAAATTGTTGTTAACACTTTATTTATTGTTGTTAACACTCTTATTGCTTGTTGTTAACACGTAATTAAATTTGTAACAACTACAACACCTCACCTGCCCCACAATGGTGGTTCTGTTGTCTCAATAATGAACCCTGCATTGTCTTCTCTGTCGAGCATCATGTCTTGGCATAGTTCAAACTGCCTCACAAACGTGAACACCGAGTCAGGCGGGTGAACCAAAGTTTTGAAGTAAGAGTTGAGCCCCTCAGACCTGCCCGTTGTACTCGTGAAAGGGAAAAAGTTCCTCCTAAAATATATGGGAGCCCACTTTTTCCTCGAGTCCCACATGTTTTTCAGATGCTTATATTGATCCATTTGGAACCAAGACATCACATGTTTCCAACTAGCTTCAAACTGCTCAACGGTATCTGTGTCAAAGATGCATGCCCAAAATGCTTGTGCAAAAGGCTCTCCTTGTTGCATTGGCTTCCCAACCTTTGTTTTCGTGATCCGGATCACGTGCCAAAAGCAGTTTCGGTGGATTGCATCATAGAATACTTCTAAAATGGCCTTTCCCAATGCTTGATCTTGGTCGGTCATTATGTGGTCCGGTTGCACTCCATCCATTGCTTCAAGCCACCTTTCAAACACTCACCTGAAACCATCTTTTGTCTCATTGGCAAGCAAAGCACAGCCTAGCACCACTGTCTGCAGATGGTTGTTGATTCCAACAATTGGTGCAAAGGGCATATTGTAGCGGTTGGTGCAGAATGTTGTATCGAAAAATACACAATCTTTGTACTTGGGGTACAACAATCTGGTCCTTCCATCAACCCAAAACAACGCTCGAACAGTATTATCTTCATCGACATCTTTTGCATAATAGAAGTTTGGGTTCTCACCTTGTCGCTTCTTGAAGTATTCCAATGTTAGGTCCATGTCCCGAAACAACAATTTTTCCCTCATCTTGGATCTCTCATTTGTAACATCCCTCTTGACATACCCCAAAGTTCGTATGTCGCCTTCATGTACATCACCCAGCATACCCATAATATCAGATGTTTTCAGATTTCGGTTATGCATTAGTTCCAAGAATTCAAGGTCTTTTTCCGGGATCTTGCGATGAGACCGGTAGTACCTACGACGTCCAAGCTCTTTGACAAGTGGATGTGTGTGCTCACTGGTGAATGTTGTAACAGTGAATGATCCCTCCCTCAACGAAATGATCATGTGAGCTTTGCAATTGTGACGAACCACCCTGTTTCTCTGCCTAGAATCTGACATTTCCATTGAGGCACTAGCAGGCTAGTGGCTACTGTTTTTGCTCCCGCTGCTCATATGTGTTGCAGAACATTACTTTCTTGCAGCACTTTCTGATGTACCTCCAAGTGTTGCTGCAGCTGCTGCTCCCTTTCTAGCGTGCACACACTCGAACACCCTGTTTATTAGAACTTGTTCACATCCCCTCTTGCGGCTGTACTTGGAGCTACAAATCCTAGTACCGAAGCCCATCTTGTATGCATATTCATTGTATACTTTGAGTGCAACATCTTCATTATCGAACTGCATGCCAACAAATGGGACAATAGGCTGTGACGATACATCTTCATCAAAGTTGCTTTCACCACCACTTTCTCCATTTTCCTAGATCGGCTCATGGTTGTCATCTTCATCATCTGAGTCAAGCGGCTGGTTAAGGTCGAAAAAGCCTGCACCTGATTCAGCTTCATCATCCGCATTTCCCAGTTATTTTTGAATGATCTGTTAGTTCACATCTGGTTTTGTTGCTAACAGAAAAAAATAATGTTGTAAACTTATATATTTTACATTGTTAACATTGTTAACATTGTTATTTTTACTTACAGTTCTCTTGCATACACAACAATCTCATACACAACAATTACACATCATATGTAGTCAATTTCGTCCAAAATGTAGAACAACAATTTACAGGGTATCAACATCATTTTCCAGGGCATCAACAATATTTTTTCAGGGTATCATACACAACAATTTTCAGTGTGACTAACAACATTTGATTTTGTTGCTAACATAACAAATTAATGTTGTAAACAACATTAACAGTCAAATCCTAGGGTTTGTGAAGGGAATTGAGCTAGTACTGCCGGCCTCCAAGTGGATCCATGAGCAGATGTTGCGAATACCACTTCAGGGTTCTGGAACCTCGTCGGAGCTCTATGACTGGCCGGAGTAGACGGATCGGAAGTTGCTTGCCGCGGGGGTGGAGGTGGTGCTCGTGGAGGTTGGTTCGATCCCGCTGTCGGAGCTCTTCTAGGAAAGAGGATGTCGTGGAGGAGGTGAGCCATGGCCAGATTGGGGTGGATGAGGCCGGGAGGCGCCATTTCCCGTCACCGGCGGCCGCTCCAGGCTCGCCCCGCACGCTCCTAGTTGTCGCGAGAGCGACAGGGCTCGCTCGCCCCGAGCGGAGTTGTGGCATGTTCGTTCTTTTTTTCCCCTGGTTGCCACGTGAAAGTTGATCCAACGGTTCCCTGGAATTGCATCGTACGGTCCAAAGTGCAACCGATTTTGGTGATTTTGTCGGCCGACCGACGGTCAACGCGTGCTCTCAAGAAACGAGGCCAGGAAGCAGGAACCGCCTGGCCCACGCTGGATTGCCCATCGTCAGGCTAGTCACAATGGGAAGTATCATACACTAGTATCATGCACATGATACTAGTTTACTAGTGGTTGGGGCGCCCCATGGGGCGCCTCCTCACCGGTGTTGAGCGGATCAATCACACTCCTCTTTAATACTTACTGATGTAATGTTGCTTTGTATATTTAAAAAGCTATTAATGTGCATGCTAATCAAGTTATGATCTGATCTGCTTGCACACAAAACTCTCAATAATCTATTGAGAGCCTGAAGCTCTTTACATAGACCAACATTCTTACATGAAAGAACATCTGATGGAAAGGTGGATCAAACCTGAACAAAGCATCACACAAACTTACATGTTTACATAGACAAAAGATGCATACATGAAGGAAATTTAGGAGCAGCCTGAACACAGAACTAAGCTATGCTTGCTAATTATCACCGCAGTACCAGAATGATACTAACATATACTACAGAGCATTATACCTTGCCATTGACATATACTTCAAGGCACTACATATTGCATAGGCTTTCCTATATATACTATCATCCTTCGCCCTATGCTTTATCAGACCAGCCTAGAATCCAAGCCAAACAGCAATTCCATTGGGTAGGATACCTACAATAGAAACCAGAGGGATCTTCTGACCAAGATTGAAATCTGTATATTCCAGTAAATATAGATGCATGTTCTTCAGCAATGAAAAAAATATGCATGTGCATCCAGTTGGGTATCTAAACTCTTCTCCATTAAATGTTTAACAAAGAACAACGCAAATGGTAGTTAAACTTTTAATAGATCTGGATACAAAAAAATGGAGATAGAAAGAGGACAGTTACCTGTGACCAAAGGCAATACTCATTATGTGTAGAAAGAGGATACACCGGCTGCCCATAAATCATATGCTGAGCAAAAAAAAAAAAATCCAGTGTAATGAATACAAGAAATTTGCAATCATATAAGGAGAATACAAATTTCTCTCATTTTCTCAGAATCAAGAGATAAGCATACTACCGCATCATCAAAGGGCACAAAACCAAGTAGTACTCCATAATTGATGGTCAGAGCGGTCACAGTTCAACCCTGCTAGGTTGCAGAACATAGTAGCAGTAAGTTAATCATCGTATTGTGCTAGAGAAAAAATGAACAACACAACAATCAAGTTTCCAAAAGAATAAAATTGTGAGTATTATTGCCCTACCTACATGGCCATCGAGGCTGATTATTCAGGTGGCCACAGCCTAGAAACTGTGAACGAAAAAACATAATTTTAGGTGATAAATTTAGAGTAACAGGTCACCCTGAGATAGTAAGTAATCAGTACTAACTAAGAAAACATATTCTGGGAACGAATTGATATGCCGTTTCTAAAACAAGTAAATGACTAAATGACTTATCCTTGTAAGCGTAAGAGATTTTCTTACATGTGATATATTTCACATTGTAAATGAGTTGTCTTCCTAAGTGTAAGTAATCAGTACTAATCCGGTGCTACATCAATTGTTTCTTCTAGCACTCTTACTGATTTGCGATAATATATGGATTTGGTCACATCAGCAAGGAGATACTGACATGATAACAGTCCAATTGTTCGCAGCCAACAACTATTTGGAGAAGAAACGCCATGTACCCAAGTAATCTAGAAAATTAGCTGAACCAACATAGATGCATGAGCCAAGAAAGTTTAGCCAAACTTAGCCCTAAACAAAGGCATTGAGTAAAAGGTGTCATGCCATTTTCTCTCATTGGACACTAAGCTAGAAGGAAATTTTACAAGTCAAAGTACTAAACTGACAAACAATCTGTTCCTTTGAATATGGCTAGAAAGGGTTAAAGTTGCTGTTTGAAAATATTTTGGTTGCAAAAGCTGAGAGAGTGGATAAATCCTCCCACGTATGTGTTTATGCAGCTAGCTCAACTTACACGACTGGGAAATAAAATTCAGCTTTCTTTCTCCATAGTATAGTAGTACAGTTTATGAGAAGACGATAGCCTCATGATAAAGCAACCTATGTAGCAAAACTTTTCAGCTAGTCCTCGTCGTCGTTCATCCGGATCAGTCCCATCAACATAAGTTTTAAGAATATAATAAGAAGCAGAGAAGGGAAGTCATACTTTCATTCGTCAAATATTCCTACAGACCCACCATAAAATGTAGTTCTTCTCTTTGTTTCTGAACCTGAAACAAAATCAGATAAACAAATCAAGATCAAAATGCATTTGCCCAATAGGGAGAGACAGGAGAGTTGCTCAAACGTTCTTGCCTCTGCTGCTCCGCCTCCCTCGTCTCCAGCCTTTCGTGCATGCAACTCTGACCCCCATGCTTCCTCATGAGGCCTAGTCTTCCACGTAACAAGAGGATAATAGAGAAGGTACCCTCTTGTTCCTTCTCCTCCGGTGCTCCTCACCCCTAGCCGGTCATTGCCAGCCGTCGGGCTCCTCCGCTCGCACCGCCAGCGACCGCTTCGCCTCCTCCATCCAGTGACACCCAGATCTGTATGCACGGCCGCCGGCGCAGTCCCACCTCCTCCATCGGACCATCTTCGCCAAGCATGAGGGGAAAAGGTGTGGTGCAGCAGTGGCGCAAAGGGCGGCCGGGCTCGGAAGAGGAACTCACACCTACTGTGGCCAACCGGCAACCGAGCACCATGAAGGGCCGAGATCCATGGTATGGCACTGCGGGGAGCTACGAGGAGGGAGAGTTGGAGCGGCTGAAGCTCCTAAACGACGGAGTGCGCGAGCGAGGGCGTCGACGGCGAGCGGGGAAAGGGTGGGGGGCGGCGAGCGGGGAAAGGGAGGAGGCTGGAAGCGAGGCAATCGCAGGGTGGACGCTAGGGTTTCGTTCGGGTGTTGTTATCTCGAGTTGTGAGAAACGGACAGCCGAGATGGTCGCGGAGCTTTCCCTTCGATCGAACGGCTCGGGAAGGAAGCGAGCCACGGGGCTATCGTGGAGTGCCCTGGTATAGGCCAAGGGTACACGCACTTGCTTGTTCTCAATGATAGTAACCCCACAATGCATAGTATCATAAGATAGTATCATATATCATCATATTTAATGTTTTGTAGAATGTCAATGCAAATGTGTGTACATGATGTGTTTGCCATTAAATTTTCTAGTTTTACGTGCTATGATACGGTATCATATTATGATACACTCTCATCTCTCACCTCATTAATTGGTGTGCCACATCAGATTTTTGCTAACATGGCATGCATGATACTACTTATGATACTCCCATTGTGATTGTCTCAGTCAATGCATGCCGAGTCTGGCTAGTAGTAAAATCCGAGTCGATGGATGGAGATGTTCTTGATGATTTAATTGATTTCAGTTGTTTAGCGAGAGACGTAGATCAATACCAACGGATCTTGTCACCTGTTAGATGAATCTAACAGCAAGCTGCCACCGATGCATGTCGAGGAGAGTAACTAGTCGCATTATTCCCTTTTTTTTCTTACTCTCCACGACCAAATGGGATGGCCAAGTTGACCATAATAATCATGGCCTTGATCTGCTCAGTGCTCACTCACGATTTAAATCAAGATCTTGCGCGGCGTAGTAGCTTTGGACAGGGATTCAGTGACATTACAACAGCATGGCACGCTGTACCATGACCTTCCATCCACCCTACAATTTCCATCTAACGGTTGTAATCAAGCGATTAGAAAATTTTGCTAAATTTATCTTTTTTGCTGCGTTCCAAATACAAAGTATTTTCGATTGAAACTTTTCGTACTTACAACATGATTCGTTGGTAACATGTACATTTTTTGTTTTAAATTTTTTGATGATTTTTTTAAAAAATATTAAAAATCATCAAAAAATTCAAAAGAAAAAATATACGTATTGCCAACGAATCATGTTGTGAATACGGAAAGTTTCAATCGAAAATACTTTGTATTTTAGGTGCAGCAAAAAAAAATTTGGCAAAATTTTCCGATCGCTTGATTGCAGTCGAGATGGAAATTGTAGGGTGGATGGGAGTCCAGTAGCTCTGCCCGTTCTTGGTGGGACTTGACCACGGTCGCGTCAAGTCTGGTTGCGTGGACCTGGGGATCCCTAGAGTAGACCCACCCTGCTCCTAGCGTCGCGAAGTACTCGCCTGCCGGCTTTACCGGCCGTGGTTGGGATTTGGGAACCGTGCATGCATGCTGAACGAACAGGGGGAGTTACCGCGATCTTGCCTCGTCAGGAGGCAATGAACTGACGGTTTCCCTAGACTGTCCGAGTTTTTTCCCTCCATTGACAGGCGGAATTCATTTGGATACACATATAGAGCCCCATCGTATAAAACAAGTCTCTTGCTTGAATCCCCATCTGGTAACAAAAATGGGCTGGGCTTAATAGCAACTTTGACTCTTTGAGGAAGGGATAACCCATCTTGCACGAAGAATTTGGTGTACGAAAATATAGTTTCGGTCCAGATAACCCCTTTATCAAGGGCAATATCCTAGTCACCGTGATCTCCCTACTCCCTAGTCCTCTACTAGCTTTAGTACATCTGTACATGCGCACGCGTGGTTCGATGTCCGGGGACACGTTGGGGTTGGGAGGGGGAACCAGCTGACGTGTTCTTAGAGCATCTCCAACAGGCGCGCTATATAGGCCGCGCGGCATAAAAACGTCCGATATAGCGCGCGCGGGAGAGAATGTGGCGTTCCAGCAGGCGCGGTAAACGGCGCGGCGCTGTAAAATTTTTAGGGCGCGTGGCGTTTTGCATAATCCGGAGCGGCATATCTGGCGCGTCGGCTACAGCGCGCGGCATCGCTCGTCCAAGCGCGAAAAATCCCCCGCGCTGAAACTTCCTCTTCCGCCTCGCCGCCCGAGCGCCCAATCCGTCGTCTCCGCGCGCCGCCGGTGAAATCCCGACGATGGAGGACCCCTCCGGCACCCCTCCCTACTCCGTCCCACCCTCCGCCGCCACCACTTCCGCCGCACCACCGCCAAACCGTAGCGGCGGCGCCGACGGCGGCAACGCAACGGTTGCTGCGCGCGCCCTCTTCATCCCGCCGCGCGGGGCACTGCACGCAGGCGCTGCCGCCGCGCAGGGCGCCGGCGCGCGGCCCGCGCCGAGGAGGGGAAAGGCGCCGTCGAGCAAACGGCCGCACATCGGTCCCGCCTCCGTCGCGCCGCCGAAGAAAGCGAAGTCGCCCGTCCCCCGCCGGCCGCAGCCTCCTCCTCCTCCGACGAACCAGGCGCCTCCTCCTCCTCCTCCGACGACGACGAACCAGGCGCCTCCTCCTCCTCCTCCGCCGGGCGCACATACGGTGCACGATGAAATGCCCGAGGGGTAAAAAAACACTACTTTTTGTCCAAATTCTACTTTAGATGCATACCTAGCCGGGAAGTGATGAATTTCATTGCAATGTAGAGTCGATGATGCGGCATTCATGGAGGCAATGAATGTTGGATCCTCGTTCATGCATGAAGAAGCCGCCGATGGAGAGGAGGAATATGAGGATGTAGACGAGGAAGGAGAAGGGTTGATTGAACCTCGGCCTCCCGGTCGGTCCGCCAACTACACCATAGCGGAGGACAAGTTGCTTTGCAAGACGTGGTTGACAATTGGAATGGATCCAACAACCGGTACCGATCAAACAAGAGAAACATATTGGATGAGGATGACGGACTACTTCAACACACACACAAGTGGGAACGAGCGAACCATGCGCTCACTTCGGTCCCGTTGGTCCCGCATCAGCACCGATTGCCAAAAATGGGCGGGCGTGCAAGCCAACATCGATGTTCTCAATCCAAGTGGCACTAATGAGAATGATAGGGTAAGTCATTCTACTATGTTCACCATATGGCTCATATGAGAAGAATACGGTTATACTTCATATAGCTAATCTATTTTCTTGTCCCATATGTGTAGAACTCCATGGCTCAAGGATTGTTTAGGGATGTGGGAAAGAAGAACAAGAAAGGCAACAAGATTCTTGGCAAGCCATTCACCTTGCATCATTGCTATGACGTGCTAGGGAATGAAGAGAAGTGGAAGACGCGCGGCAAGTTGGATGCGGCAACTATGGCGGCCCATGCTACCGGTGATGCAACAATCATCGATGATGATGATTCAAGTGATGAAGGGAAGAAGAGAAGCTTCACTCCTCACTCCGTCAACAATGGGCGGAGGAATAGTAGCATTCATGGAAGAGATTGTTGGTTGCCAACATGAACACTTCCACTACCGGCATGTTTGGAGGAGGCATGTTTGGAGGAGGCATGCCGACGTTTGGAGGAGGCATGGGAGGCATGGCCGGCATGGGAAGCATGCCCATGCCCACCATGGGAGGCATGGCCGGCATGGGAGGCTATGGAGGCATGGCCGGCATGGGAGGACCAAGCTATGTAGGAGTCTTTGGAGGGACCATGGGAGGCTCGGTGAGTGGTGTGTATGGGAGTATGGGAGCACCACCGGGAGGCTTCGTGTCTTCCATGAATGCTACTATTCCTCCTTCCACCCAAGATGACGAGGAAGAAGAAGCTGTTGACTTGGAAAATGCGGAAGTGTGATATGCATTTGTGATATGTGTTCCACTTTGTCCATTTGAACCATATGTCGTGTGTCATTGTTGAACTACGTCATTTTGTGTGTCGTTCTTGAACTATGTGATGTATGTTGCACTTTGTGTCCACTTAAATTATGGTACATTATTTGTTTCATGAATTATGTGTGATTATTTGATCTTTGTGATTGCAAAATAGTATAAAAAACTGTTTTCCGCGCCCCCGCGCGCTGTATTTTGCCGCGCCCGGTGGAGGACGATTTTTTCCGCCCGCGCACGCGCAGCATTTTGCCGCGTCCGGCGGGGGAAAATACGGCCCAGCGCGCGCTAGCTGTTTACAGCGCGCAGAATCAGAGGTTTAGCGCGCCGCGATATAGCGCGCCTGTTGGAGATGCTCTTATCTTACAGTACCTTGTGTGTCCATGTTACCTTGGAGAGGAAGACATTCGTGGGACATGGTGGGCCTTAGCGCTGATGCGCTGGCTTCGCAAGAAACAACGCTAGGACTGTGGGTCTCGCCCAAGCCGCATTCTATGGCCCACCAACAGCGCCAGTGCATGAGGAGCCTATCAGTCTGCTTCCTTACGAGCATCTCCACCGGCGCCCCCCATAGCAATTTGGGGGCCGGGAGCCAAAATGGGCTCGCACCGGCGTGCCCCAAACGGCGCCGGCGATTTTTGGAGCCCAATAGAAGCGCCGGCAACCCCGTGACGGCCCCTTCGCCAAGGCGCGAATCGGACGCGCCGGCGCCTCGCGGGGCTGAAAATTTTGGGCGTGAGAGCCACCTGTCAGCCGCACAACAACAAAATATTCATCTCCCCCCCCCCAAACCCCGTTCCCTTCGCCGCTTATTTCTGCCGCCAGCCGCTCCATCTCCCATCCAGCCTCCAACCCGAAATATACTCGCCGCCGCGCCATGGCACCGAAGAGAAAGCCTCCGGTGAATGCAGCGAAACCGCCGACGAAGGCGCCGCCGAAGACGCGCACCGTAGCGTCGAAGGAGAAGCTGGCGACCATGTCGCGGGAGGAGTGGGAGACGGAGATGGACCGCCGTGCCTTCATCACAGCCGACCGCAGGAGGCACCGCATCGCCGCCCTCGACGCAAAGAAAGCGGCGGCCTCTGCGGAAGCGTGCCTGAGCCTGGGCGGCGGCCTGAACAACATCTCGAGCTCCCCGTCGTCGCCGGGTTACTACGGGGGGTATACCGCGGACGCGCCGTCGATCTCGCAGATGCGGCTGTCACAGATGGACGGCCGCGCCCGCTACTCCCCCGAGTTCGGCGACAACAACGCGCCGTTCTCGCCGGATTCCACGGCTCGGGCAGCGGCGCCTTCCGCTTCCCCGACCTGAATGATTCGCCTGACCTGCGCCGCACCGAGGTCAAGGGCCACGTGACGGACGGCACTGGCCTTCCCCGCCACCTCTTCCCCGACGACGGCAGGCACACCCACCAGGTGTTCGGTAGCGCGTCCGGCGTGTCCATGGGCCAGGACGAGGTGCGTTTCCTTACTTTTTATGTGTTGTGTGCATCGTAGACACCGGCAGCGAGTGAAAGTTTGTAACTTTATGCGTAATTTGCAGGCGAGGAGGAGATCCTGAACGACGTCATACGCGGCCATGCCTACGAACCCCCGGTCGACGACTACGAAGAAAAGGCCTACGAGGACGAAGGTGAGGAGGAAGTCCAGGAGGAGCTGATCGACGTCGAGACCGGCGCCAACGTGAGGAGGACGCGCGGGCGGTCCACCGGCACTCGTGGAAGCAAGTGAGTTTTTGCCCCATCACCGGCGCAAACCAAACCGGGGGCAAGTACTACAAGCGCATTCTTGATTGTTTCAACAAGAAGAAGAACTATGGTGATTATGCCACCATGGACAAACCCTCTCTCACCGTTGGAACTTGATCAAGGCGGGGTGTAGCAAGTTCCACGGCTTTTACGAGAAGATCAAGGCACGGAAGGAGAGTGGCAAGACGATGGTCGATTGGGTATGATCTCTATCTTATTTGCATATGAATTGTTGATCAATGTTGTTGCATATGAATTGATGATGTATATGAATTGATGATCAATGTTGTTTCATTGTTTTGCATCATATGTTGTTAGATGTGCGATGCCCTCGACATGTACAAGCACATGAACGACGACAAGGACTTCCCGTTTATGCATTGCTACAACAAGCTCCAAGGTTGCAACAAAATGGGACAACCTCCTATCCACTCTTTTGAAGGACGGGGAAGATGGGCCGGTCGATCCAGCCGGCACCTCCACCGGGTGCCCCATTGGCAATAAGAAGGCCAAGGCCGACAGGAATGCGGCGCCGGTTTTGGCAGCCATGGACGCCTCCATCGAGAAGATGATCACCTCCTTCTCGGTGGAGAACAAGGAAGCTGCCGATATAGCCGCCGTCGTGTGGAAGGCCATCCTCGACAAGCAAGACGCCAAGATCGAGTTGGAGAGGGAGAGGGTGGAGGCGGCGAAGATGGAAGCTCACGCCGCTGCCATGAAGGCCACCAACGAAGCGACACAGATCTCGTTGGCCAAAATGTCTCAAGAATCGAAGATCTTGATGGCCGACATGGAGAATATGGACCCCTTAGCGCGGGCGTGGCACGAGATGTACCGCGAGCGCATCGGCCAAGAGGTGATGGCGGCGCGAGCTGCGTCGGCGTCTCCCCCGGCACCGTCCACGTTCATGTCTACCCCGGCACCGTCCCCGTTCATTTCTCCCCCGACACCGTCCCCGTTCATGTCTGCCCCGGCACCCTCGACGTTCATGCCCCCCCGACGACCGTGGATCCTGTTGCAGCGACGGAGCTGCCGCCGGCCGCCAATGAGGAAGCCATCGAGGTTGCGCCGCCCGTGACCTTCGTGTGATCATGCGATCATCTGGCTTGGAAAGCCCTTCTTTTGCACCGGAAACGGCGATCTGATGGCCGTGTGTTGGCCCGAACTTCTTATTTGTAGACTTATTCGAATTTGGTGGCCGTGTGTTGGCCCAAACTTCTTATTCGTAGACTTATTCGAATTTCTATGGTTATGTTTGAGATTTCAAATTCGAATTATCTATCGGGGTCGTCAGTTTGGGGGCGCCGGTGTGGGAGCAGCTCCCCCAAATGGAGGATGATGTGACGGCGCTCCCCAAACGGAGGTGCCGGCGCCCCTGCCGGCGCCTATTTGGAGGGCGTCGGTGGAGATGCTCTAAGAGCAAGAACAATAGTGTAGCCGGTAGCCGGCTATAACAATTGGCCACGTCAACTATAGTCAATTTATAGCTAGCATGTACAATAGTAAACTACTACTATAAAAGTGTAGTACTTTTACAATACATGATCCACCTTTTAGTCTCATATAGTACCTAGAAGCACGTGCTAGAGCTGACTATTAGATAAGAGCCCACTTCTCTTCTCTCTTCTCCAACTAGGCAAACTTATAAGAGCAAGTGCAATAAGTCCTAGTTAGCTGGTTATAAGGATTAAAATAGTATTTTATTGCTTAGTTGGAGGAGAGAGAGAAGGAGAGTGAACTCTTATGCAAGAGCCAGCTCTAGCACGTGCTCCTAGGCATTTTGTGAGAGTGAAAGGTGGGCCATACATTGATAAAGTACTACATTTCTATAGCTCACTATTGTATATGTTGACTCTAAGTTGGTTATAGATGATATATCACTTGGCTTATAGCCAGCAGCTGGCTACGCGAATTGTTCTAATATTTTATCTCTTATAGCCAGCTAATACCTTATTGTATTTGCTCTAAGGTGACTCATCTTCTGCGGGTGTCCCGTAGTAGGTAGGCGTGGACATGGGCTTGGCAGGAGTGTGTATTGAGCGCCTATCTACGCAACGCCTGAAGCGCTAGTAGTAGGATTGGCCGGCCATAATTTTGGATTTGTTCATCACAATTGGGGGCCTCATACTCAACATAGAACTGTTTTATGAAAGAAACCGTTCCCGGGGAATGTTGATTGCCAGGGGACTGTTGATGGCTGATGGCTCCCACAGAGATTTCTAAGCATCCCCTCGGGTGTGTCACCGCTGCATCCTGAGATGAGGACGACATGCAACGCAGATGCGGCGCGTCGTAGATGTGTGCCGCTCGGGATGGATCTGCGTCCGCATTCACCATTGTCGTGTATCCGACGCATCAGCGCGTGCCGAGCTGCTCTTGAATGTTGTTGACCGTGAGGTCCATGGCGGTCATACGACCGATCGACTACCACCTGCTTGTGTAGCGCCTCCAATCAAGCGTTTTGTGACACGGGCGAGTCAAGGATTTCTCGATTTTGGGCCAGCGCGTCGAGGAGCCACATCGAGCTTGAACATAGATCGAAACCAACCTCGGGTGTTCTCGGAGGAAAGTTTACACAAATTGGATACTGATTTGTAACCAAATGATTCAGAAAAACGTTTTCTTGTGAATTTTGACTCGCTCTTCGATCTCCGGATAGGCTGCCTGACCATTGACACAGAATGTAACAATCCTTCATACAATTGATATAGAGAAGGGGGATTTGAGTATTCAAGGTTTTGTAGGAGACATAAGCAACATTGGGGTTTAGGAATATAATTGGAGTTTACTCAATACAATACCGCTGCTCATAATTGGCATGGCACCTGCCTATTTAAACTCTCCCCTAGACTCGTTAACCGGTTGGGTAACTTTCGAGCTCAACAACACATTCGCTAACGGCACCGCGCCTGCCACGCATGAAGAACCTTTCGTAACCAATCCCCGCTCGCCACCTATCAGTCAAGGGTCCTCACAAATTCTTGTTTTACCCAAGGTTAAGGGAAAGTAGCAGCGAATCCTAAGTGACAAACATACATATTTCATGGAGAAAAAAATCCCAGTGATTTTTGCCCCGCTCTTCAATTTTCACAGCGGAAATAACTGACCCTCGATACCAAATGCAATGATCCTTGATATAGAGAAAGGGATTCGAAACATGAATTCAAGGTTTGAAAGGAGACGAAAGCAACATCGGGGTTCAAAAGTAGAATTTGACTTCACGATATCAATGCTCGGGATTGGCCCTGCACCTGCCAATTTAAACACTCCTCTAACCTCTCGCTAACTAGTTTGGGTAGTTTTCGAGTTCAACAACGTACGCCACTGCGCCTGTCACACAAGAAGAACCTTCCGTAGCCAATCCCCGCTCGCCACATGTCAGTTAAGGTCCCGGCAAGAGTCTTGTTTTTTTACACTGGTGTGGAAAGTAGCACAGATCATCGCGCCTGCCACGCATGAAGAACCCCCTAGCCAATCTCCTCTCGCCATCTACCAAGGGCTCCTAACAGAAGTATTGTTTAATTTGCGGTTGATGGAAAATAGCACACAAGCCACGCATAGAGAACCACACCACGTGTGAGGGTATAGTCTTGTTTTATTCATGGTTAAGGGAAAGTAATACTCCCTCCGTTCTTTATTAGTTGTCGGAGATTCAGATGTATCTATACCTAATAGATACATCTGAATCTGCGACAACGAATAAGGAATGGAAGGTTTCAAAAAAACGAATAAGGAAAGGAGGGAGTAGTAAATCTTGAGTCGCACATGTTTGACAATGTAACTTATTTTCCATTGTTTATGAGGAGAAAGAGATCAATGGATCTTCTCACTTGTCATGAATGGGTACATCCCATTTTAGCCTTAAAACGGAATGACAGTAATCCCAAGAGCAAATGGAATATGTGAAACAATTCCTCCCGTAGGAAAGAATCTAGGAGCAAGCTGCCAGCCATGGCTAGGCGGAGTCCACTGTCGACGCCGACCCTGCACCCGAGCCCAGCTCCCCGGCAAACGACCGGACCGAGACAGCAGGAGGAGGTTGCTTGTTGCCGTGGACAAGACATTTTGTACCTAGGCGCTTGGTAACGTTCTGGTCTTCTCAACCCGGCAGGCACCCCGAGGCTATTTAAACCCCGCTCCCCGTCCCGGCAACACTCCTACCTCACTTGCCAAGAAGTTGCCCACACACACTCTCTCTCCGTCTCTCGGATGCTCTCCTGCTCTGGCTCCCAACTCTCCTGCTCCAAGGCATCCTCCCGTCGCAGCGCAGCCGGGCGTCCATGGCAGGGTAAGCCGCGTTCTGGTCTCCCTGGGTTCAGTCTCTTGGGTCTGTCTGACTTTTCTTTCTCCTCTCCTCTGGGTTTCTATTGTTTTATTTGCTTGTTCTGGGTTTATTATCTGCTCCGAATTCCTGAGGGGATTGGGGAGATTCCGATGGGGGGTTCAGCGTTGATCCAGATGGGCATTGCGAATGACGGCGGATTCTGTTGCGTGTGCGGTTTGAGGGAGAAATGGATTGCCGGAGCAGGTGTCGGTCTGATCGATTTCCGGCCGGTCGCAGCTGTGCGCTTATGCTTCTTTGTTTTGAGATGGTCACAAAGATTTGCTGCCTGCTACTACTGCTAGCGTGTGATGGTGCAGGTGCAGCGTTCGTTCAGTATTGCATCCCGTATCGTGGCTCTGTTTCTCTCTCGCTCTCTGATCGCAGCTCGCCCCTTCCTTTGAAGTAATTTGTTTCGCGGTGGGCACGAAGTAGAGAAAGATTTGTGCTGTTTGATTGGACCGTCGATTGGTGACGGACTGATGGTACGTGATTGTACAGTCTGACTGAACAAATGCGTTCGACAACGTCGCTTCGTCAGGAGGTGCTCGGTGTAACGCCGGCGACGTGATTCCGGCAAGGTTCCTCTCGTCGCTGCAGTGGGCGTGCGGGGGTTTTGGGACTGATTTGGTGGAGGAGGACAGGAGGTGCCTTCCTCTAGAAGATAGCAGAAGTCGTCTCAAAAAAAAAAAAAAAAAAACAGGAGCCAGCAGAAAAAAGGTAAGGCCTCCGTGTATCCGGCCCGGTTCTGTTCTTGTTGCGATGGCAGTGCAGGGGTTTCGCGGTCTGCCGAGGGTGGAGGAACCGAGGAACCTTCCTCTCGAAGGTAGAGAAGGTCATTGTTCTGTTCCGTTCTGGTCCGTTCTGTTCCGTTCCGTTCCGTTCCGATTGTTGGGGACTGAACTCGCGTTCGTTCGCAGCTTGTCCGTCCCTGTTTGCTTCTCTCGGCTATTGCAATGGTCAGACTCAGAGATCACAATACAGAACGCCGATTTGTGCTGATCGGATCTTCGATTTCTGCTAGCACGAGATGGTGCCGCTCCCGAGTTCAGCATCCATGGATCACAGAAAACGTCTCCTTACGCCAGCTCGAACGTGGTTGGTGTTGGGTTCCTCTATCTGCTGACTGACTGCTAGTTGAAGTGTTTATTCAGGATTCTTCTGATTAGCCTGCAGGTTCCTGTTCGCTTGCGGTTGCACGCAAATGACAGCTGCTGGTTTAAGAGAAGCGGCACTGGTCATAATTTCACATGTTTGTCACCGAGTGCCCGTTGTTCAGATCATTGGCTGTTTAGATCGGGCATGGTCCAGATTAGTCTCGTCTTTCTTCCGAAACAGGGGAAGAAACAAAGCTTCTTGCCAATACTCTGGCTATGATTGTTTTGGGGATTCAAAACAGTGTACACTAGTGTCTATCACAGTTCATGGTCGTAATTAATTGTCTTCATTACTACTACATCCGCTCTGAAATGTACATCGTAGTTACTATTACATTTCGGAACAGGGGTAACACTTTTCTTTTTTGAATAGTGTACATCGTAGTTAGCGTATGTTCTTTTCGAAAAAAATAGTTAGCATATGTTCTCAGAGACATTGACTATTCTTGATAACCTATCATTGTACCTAGAATTCAGTTAGTTATCTGCTTGTAAAAACTCTTTCATACATGTGCATCTAGCTTAGTTTGCTCAGTTTTGCATCTAAAAGATCTGTTGATTAACCCGAGAGAGAATTTTGTTCGGTCAGGTCGGATTTCTGTTATGAATCATTGGTTGAATATAGAATCATCAGTTCACCTCAAACAGATGCTTCCTAAGATAGACTGATCTCACAGTTCCTCCTGCAGGTCATTGATTATTAATGGGAAGATAATTGCTGCGATGATTAGACACACAGCTAGAGAAATCGAGGAATGGGTCGCGGCAGTGTGGAAGAAGTGCCCAAATTGCAAATATCGCATCTATAATGGCGATGTAAGTGTTATTAACTATATATTATGATAGCTAGATTTAAAAATTTATGCTCATTTGTGTAGTAACTTTCCCTACAGTCTTGTGCATGAAGTTCAACAGCGATTAAAAATGCACTAGTTCCAAAGAAAATGTATGTCAGATGCAACACTAGTACTCCATGAATTAGTTGATTGAGTACTTAGTTTATGCACAAATAATTTTAAAAATCAACGAGTTGTTAGATCCTATATGCATGGTAATGAGTAATGACATGTGGGAAGCAAATAATTTCATTGTATTCATTTTCACGCTTGATATGCTTGTTGAGCCATTATGTTCTGAACAACATATCATGCATTCGTATACAGAGGGTGTACAACGTCTTGATTTCTGGTTCACTCCATGCCTTGTTTTGCAGGTTTCATCACAGTGGCCAGGACTCCCTGCTGGTGTTAAATTTGAACCAACTGATCAGCAACTGCTTGTGCATCTGGAAGGAAAGGTTGGCAGGGCAGTGTCCCATGTACTAATAGATGACTTTATTCCAACCATAGAGGAAGTGGATGGAATTTGTTATACACATCCCAAAAATCTTCCTGGTACAAGATTCTTATTCTTCACATGTCATCAGGACCTTTTGAACTAACCAGTTAACTATTAGTACTACTTGAAGAGAAAATTATTGTTTAGGTAATTTTCACATGCCCCTGTAGGTATAGAGATGGATGGGAGAAGCAGTTATTTTTTCCATACAATATCAAACGCGTATGATGTTGGTCAGCGCAAGCGTCGGAAAATCAGCAACAGTAATCACACGGATTGTGATGAGCAGATCAGATGGCACATGACCGGAACACCTTCAGCCATCAAACTTAACGGTGTCACAAAAGGATGGAAGAAAATATTGGTTCTGAAATGTGGCAAGGGAAAGATACATAAAGCTAACTGGACGATCCATCAGTGTCATCTTGGGGTAGAGAAAGATGAAAAGCACGGGGATCTTGTCGTTTCCAGAGTATTTTGGCAGTTGAAGTCAAACACTGGGAAATCGCAGATGCATGCTGTTGATGCCAAATCCGGTCAATCTGCAATGAATATCGATCCTACAACCCCAAATATGTACCCTCCACAGCCTCGTCGCCTAAGTGGTAGCCCATTCGAACCAGAGCAGGATCAGGTAATCATCATCATCATTAGCTTTCATGGTTACTGCTGGATTTTCTGAAACTGTGACAGGATGAGGAAGAGCCCGGCTCATGTGCTGTTCAGCTGCAGGCTGACGAAGACCTCGCTGGAAGCTCAGAGTCTGTCGACTACGGTGTGCTGTCGGACCTCGACGAGCACCCGCTGCCCAACGACGATATCTCGGACGTCTGCCATGAGAAGCCGCTGCCTCCCGACTACTTCGACATGGACGCGCCCTTCTCGGATTGTACATTCCTTCTAACGCCTTTGGAATTCCCACTCTGACCGTAAGTGTAGCATGTGTTGCGTTCTTGCTTGTTTGTGTTTGTCACGGCGAATATACTTATCGTGTGTTTCTTGTGCTGGTTCGCAGGATAGCCAGAGTGACTGGCTGAACGGAAATGTAGCATAGCATAGAAGATGGGTTCTGAAGTAGCTGCGCAACGCAGAGAAACTGCCTTTCCTCGTGATGTATGGGTGATCCATCTCCCAGGAAAATTTTGTATATGATGTTTCGGTCTGCGGAATGGCGTGCCCCAGCTATGTTTCCAGTATAGCAGTATTAGGACATGAGTCAGACATTCTCGATTATCATCTCGACTCAGAAGTCTATGTTGCTAAGCAGTTGATGTGTTGTATTTGTAATGTTAAGCTATTAAAATGTATGATATGACATGTTAACTAACTCACTTCCCTTGAGATGTACTAATTTTGATGTAATCCATCCTTGCACGCCGTGTTTTCTGCTTTATGTTCTCAAGTTAGGGCTCCTTTGATTCAAAGGAATATGGAGAGTGTAGGAATATGAAAGGTGTAGGATTGGAGTGTCATGCCAAGTTGAATCCTATAGGAATATGGTATCTCTTTGATTGTGGCAAAGGAATTTTTCCATGAGGTATGAGCTAATGTTTTTTTCCTATAGGATTTGCACTACAAGATTCCTATAGGAATAGTTCCTATAGGATATGTTCCTATGAATCAAATGACTTGTATAGGAAATTTTCCCATAGGATCCAAATCCTACATAATTCCTATGTCAATCCTATGAATCAAAGGAGCCCTTAGTGACGCCAAGGTAAGTGCTAGGTTCCAGTTTCTTATTTGGGAGAACTGTTAAAGTGTTAATTTACCACAACATTCTTGCAGTAGAAGTGCCTAAATATGTACTAATCGTGGCTAAATGCAAAGTCGAATAGGAAAAAATTAATCTTGGCACCTCACCGATTTCATCCTAGACTCGCAATCAAGGGTGAAAGCAGTGGTGAATACAATTGTTATTTTAGTTATTAATGTTATTTTAGCTACTAATATGTGTAGTAATCATGGCTAAATGCAAAGTCTAATAGGAAACAAATTAAGATTGGCACCTCGCCAATTTTATCATAAGTTCACAATCAAGCGTGAAAGCAGTGGTGAATCCTAATTCCATGGAGGCACATATTTCACAGTGTAACTTATTTTCATTGTCTAGAAAAAGATAGTCAATGGATCCTATCACTTGTCGATGAACGCACATATTTCAGGTGTAACTTATTTTCATTGTTTAGCAAGAGATAGAGCCAATGCATCCTCTAAAGCTTTTTTTAGATCAACATGGATCATCATCCCCAGTTCCATTGATAAAGAACAAAACCTGACATCACACGAGAGTTTTATCCACCATGTAATCATGCATGGGAGGGTTCAAAGAAAATAAAATAAAAAACGCTTTTGGAAAGAACATAGAATAGTAGAGGATCCAGCAAGCAGGACACAACGATCATTAGACATTCACGAATTAGAAATGGTGTAATATACTCTTTCCCAAAACTTCTCATACCAGCACCAGTCCATTGAAATGCAAATAGGGATCAGAAATGTGGTCAATATCACGAAGAATAATGAAAGACCATCTATACCATATACAAATGGATGTTTTCATAAGGAAGCCATCGAAGGCTTTCACAAATTGAGATTTGGCGGTAGAAGGATCGAATTGTATCCAAAAGGACAACATTTTTAAAATGGAACAAAGCCAAAGGGGTGCATCCACGCCGGCTAGATATTGCAGAAGCAGAAATAGACCATGTGAAAGGACACGAATGCCTCCTAGAGGGGGATCAATATGCGGTTTAAAACTTTAACGATTATGGCTTAACAAATGCGGAATGAAACTACCGGTTAATTTGTCAAGCACAAATCTATATAACTAGGGTTCACCTATGTGCACCAACAACTTATGCTAAGAAATACAAAAAAAAGAGATAGCAAGATATATAACTTCAAGCACGAAGGCTATCACAAAGTAAAGTACATAAGTAAATAGCTCGGGTATAGAAATAACCGAGGTGAGACGGAGACGACGAAGTATCCCGAAGTTCACACTCTTGCGAGTGCTAGTCTCCGTTGGAGCGGTGTGGAGGACAAAGCACTCCAAACGCAACGAAGGCCTCACCTTATGCTCCTCGACCCTTCCGACCAAAGGGGAAGACCTCGATCCAATATGGAACCTTAGGGTGGTCACCGAACCCGCACAAAGCTTGGGGCTATCTCCACAACTTAATTGGAGGCTCCCAGTAAATTGCCACAAAGGACTTTCCCTTGAAGATTCTCCACAACTTAATTGGAGTCCCCAAGGGCACCACAAAGACCACTAAGCCGTCTAGGGTCCAAAGACCCAAGAGGAACAAGCTCCCGAAGTGAATATCTCACGAACTTTCACCTCCACGTATCACCGCGGAGAAGTCAAACCGATGCACCAAATGCAATGGCAAGAACACCACAAAGATGCTCAAATCCTTCTCTCTCAAATTCCAACAAAGCTACAAAAGCTACTGGGGGAATAGGAGAGGAAGAACAAATAGGAGAACACAAAATTCTCCAAGATCTAGATCCCAAAGATTTACTCACAAAGAGATGACTTGGTTTGGTCAAAGTGTGGATCTAGATCACCTCAATCTTTCTCTCAAATAGATGCAAGAATCATTGGAAGGGGAGAAAGATATCAAGCTCAAAGAAGTCAACAACAATGGAGGAGAGAGGCTTGAGAGTGAGGAGGAAGAAGCAATGCCAAAGAGAGAGAAAAAAGCCTTAAATAGGAAGCCCCAATATTCTGCCCGTTGGGGGCCAAATTCTTCCATGGGACGGTAGTACCAGCCAGGTGGGGCGGTACTACCGCCCAGCCCATGCACGCAGCGAGCAGAAGAAGAGCGACACGTGTCAACGCTAGGAGCGGCATGCACTCGAGGGTTGGCCTGGTGGGTGGGCAGCTCGGCCACGTGGGTGGGGCCCAGCGCGGCAAGGCCATCGAGCAGGGCGTGTGCTGGGAGCACAACGTGCAGGCGCGTGGTGGCCGGTACCACCAGCCTGGGCCGGTCGGTACCACCGGGCTTGGTACCGGTTTCGGTACCTATCACCATGCGCAAGCTACTGGGATGTCACATCCCAAAATTTTCTAAATTTTGGAATGTAAAATAAAATAAATTTATCGCTTGATTGTTTGAACTTGATTGAAATTTCACAAGGATTTAAAACTTTTGTGTTTATTAAAAAGGTATTTACAAAAATAGAGTTTTCATAAACCTTGGTTTCGAAATTTTTGCCAACAATAACCTATTTTGTTTGGAGGTTTTGAAAATTATAAGATTATTATTTTGAGAAAATATTAAGCCCTAAAAAGGCACTATAGCCACATAGACATGTATGTCAAATTTTAGTTTTATAAAGTTTATATTTTTGTCCTAAATTTTGGTCTCATATTAAAGGATTTTTCATGACGAATCCAACGATACCTTATTTGTTGTTTTCTGCTTATTTTTAATCCTCCAAAAGTGTATTTTAAGTTTCTGGACAAATAAAAAAGTAGCCAGGCCGAACGGCCCAGCTCGGCCCCGTCCCCCGACCAGCCCAGGCCGCCTCAACCTTTTTTTTTCCTGGCCCAACTAGGCTGATCCGGCCTAGACCGACCAGCCCGAGCGAGGCTCGCTCGCCTTCCTCTTCCTTGTTCACGTACGTGAGCTCAACGTTACAGCAGCCATGGCGCGTTCTCTCTCTTTGATTTTTTTCCCATTAATAGCTTTGCCGTTTCTCCTCAAGTTTAACAAGGAATTTACTCTAAATTAGGTGGGCAACTTATTCAGAGAATTACTTCTCCTCTTTATGATCTTTATTGGCCAAATCGAACCGGCGCCCCGAATGCCACCAGTCGGCATAGCTCTTCCGATCTCTCACCTCTGTCCATATCGATGCAAACCGAGAGGAGCACCGTGTGTCCCTTATTATACTCCATCATTTTCGTTCTCAAACTTTTTCGTGAGGAGCCCTGTATAGCCTGTTATACCTATGCCATCGATAGCCTGAAATCCAAGTTCGTCCCAAGATCTTGTCGTCGTCGGCGATTCTCTTGCCAATTCGTCACACCAGGAGACTCCCCTTGTCAAGGGCTACCTCCAGGACATGGCGGTGCATCAAGTTGTCATTGTTGGCCGCGACGCCTTTGGAGTTCATTGGATCGGTACGTTGCGTACATTGATCCTCTCTTCTATTCCTTTTACTGATGGACTTCCCTCACCGTCGCCTACCACCAGGACATGTTGGTGCGTCGTATGGTTTCTGCTGGCCATGCCGCTCATCGTCCGGCCGCTGCTCCGTTCGCCGTCACCATCGCCTGCAAGTACATCCGGTTTTTGGGTACACGAGAGGAGCAGCCGAAGATCTGCGACCATGTACCAGTGTACACGCCAAGCGTTCTTCATAACGTAGCGCCACCAGCGACCACATCCGACACGGCCATCATCGTCTTCGTGAACACCTACAGTACCTACTATCGCTGGTACGACTCCAGCATACAATCGTTCGGTCTGTACTTTGTAGTTAGGACCTGCTGAATGTATCCTAAAACTATAACGTCAGTTAGATCACATGCTAACCTAGTGCTAGTCTATACTATATTTTCACGTATCAATCACATGCTAAACACCCGGTCGTGCTTGTTGCATGCAGACCATCAATTCATGGTTTGTACTAGCATCACTAGTCTGTCCACGCGCGAGAACTGATTGATCAGTTCGTCCTTGGAGTAGGCTAGCTACTTCTCACGAATAAACTTTAAATTTTCATATCTTAAAATCTACAGCTCAAATTTAGATGAGATTTTCTCTGTTGAGTTCGTAATTAAGTTCTCTACAACTTTCATATAGAAACCTTTCCCATCCGAGAAACTTTCCCGGACAATTTTTCGTACACCATTAAATCTGTAACCGCTTCGGTATAATTTTGTAAAATTCATATCTTGATTTCTACAAGTTGGATTTTGGCAAACTTTATACCGTTGTAATCAACTAATCGCATAGATCTTTTTAGATATTTTGCGTGGCAGATTCACACACTTTGTTTTTGAGGTATTTCTATGATCCGCAATATCGGTCTTCGACTATGCAAATCTTTTAGACACATTCATCATGTTCCATGATCACATCTCTCCAAAGCATACTATCCTAGTTCATATTATTCAAATAACAACTGAGTTATTTGGGTAAATAGTGACAATCTTAACTATAGATTCCTCCCTTGTGCAAATGTTATGTGGAGACCCTCTACTACATAGCACAAACCTTGAACCAATATCGTGTCTATCCAAATTCATTCTGAATCACTCTTTGACTTAGTTTAGAACTATTCAACTTACAAATGAGTAATTTGAGTAATTCTACATATCACTAGTTCTTTACCAAAGTCTATGTGCCACCTTGTGCTATTTTGTTAAGTGTTGTCGCACTTTACTTGATAGTATTCTAGAAGCACCATTTGATACTTATGTGATTCTAATCACATGAGCCTTTCCAAATTCTATCTATTTGTATCCCATCGACTCCTTTCCAGTATCCATTTTCTTTCTAAGTATTTGATCATGTCATTCAATATCTCAAAGACATATCTTGCAAGCCATGTCTCATGCCATATCTTCTTTATCCGATGACTAAAATAAAATGAATAATAACTTGTTGTTTTCCTTGCTTGATTTTGTTGTTGTATGAATGGTGTGTTTATGTTCTGTTATTTTTTTTATCTTATAGTTTGTGTGAAGAGCGACGCGTTTTGTTGAGAGAAGTGAACGATCTTCAATTACCGGAAAGGCAAGTGACATTCAAATCCTATCTATTTTATATATGCATTAGTGTTTTGAAACCTAGTATGCATGGTAGGATTTTATTTCAAAAGTAAAGTATTATGCTATGCGTAGCAAACCCTAGTAGTGTGTAGCTACTCCTGAACCTATTGCTAGGATGCTTTACTTTTGCCTCGCAAGATCAAATGCCAAGTGTTGTTTCGTTGTTGAATGAAAATGTTTGAAAATTCCAAAAATTAACAACCTTAATGAAACACCTGGGTGGAATTGGTATTGCTTGGTGGGCGGCTACTCGGGGCCACGGTGTGGTTGTCGTCGCTCGAGGGTACGTGGCTACTCGGTGGCCACTTTGTGGTTGTCGTCGCTCGAGGGTACGTGGCTACTCAGGGCCATATCGTGGTTGTCTTCGCCTGAGGGTGCGCATAAGTTGAGTGGCTACTCAGGGCCACATGACTCCTGTCTAGTACTTGTCATGTGGTTGTCGTCGCCTGAGATGTGCACTTGTGGATGGCCACTCAGGATTAAAGAGATTAATATGTCGTCCATGTTTAGTTAGCTTCCAGTGCAGCCTTATGGTATTATGGGCTCTGCCGGGATTAAGTAAGTTGTGAGGTCAAACTTGTTGCTAGACATGATGATGTGGCTTGCAACCAAACGGGAACGGGTCTAGCTGGTTATGGTTGAAGCCTCCTTCTGAAAGATCTTGTCTCATTTCTTCTCTTGGGAAGGGTGGGTCGTAAGGTGAAAGTGCACAACCTCTCGAGAGTAAACCTAAGATCTTAGCCGTGTCCCCGGTTATGGACAATTTGAGCTTTCTAGGCAGGGAATGTACGGAAGAATCTCATCACCTTTTCTCGAATGTATTTAAAATTTGATCAACCTTCGAAAACTCATGGGAGATGTAACCATGAGATTATTCTAAAACCCATGGAGGATTTAACCATGGTGTGAATTCATAAGGTCATTCAAAGATTTTCAAAAATGTTTTGTTTTGAAATAAAATGTAGGATAAAATTGGCTTTATGCAAATTTGCCTAAACTCCACTTGCCAAATATCATGTAGATAGTCATGCCCAAAACTGCCACCATATAAGTGTCATTTGCCAGTACATCATTGTACCGACCTCCATTCGTGGGGCTGCATATTCAAACGTGCAGGATTTTTCCGAGGAGAAGTACGTGGTAGGATCTCGAGTCTACATTCCAACATGACTGCCTGTGGCACATGAAGATGATGAAGGCTCATTGCTGATTTACTTTCCGCTGTGTTTAATCTGAGCTAGTCCATGTGACTATGCAATTTGTAAGTTTTATTGTACCCTCTGGATCAACGATGTAGTAATTTGATACTATTGCAATGATTACTATATTTTGTAATGTGTGTGCTATCACTGATCCCGGGAATAGCACTATACACAGGTATCTTGCCTTTATTAAAAGGTAGGGTGCTACAAAATGGTATCAGAGCATAGTGTTGCCTGTAGAATCGAGACCCTAGGTTTGGATTAGAAATAGGAAGACCCTAGAATGAAAATTTTGTCTAATCCTATTTTAATCAAAAAGTTGTTTGTTTTGTGAACTTCTGGTACTCTCATCTCTTCCATCTTCAAAATTGTTTTCCTCTCACCTTAGATGACCCACTTCATGAAAACAAACAAGAACCGATGATAACCTTGTGTCTGGAGTGAAGGACTGCCGCTTCATGTAACATTCTACGACTTTGCTAGAAGTGTTGCATGGGAGACCGATGAAGAACTTGAAGAAAGACTTCAATGCAGACTGCACAACACATGAAGATACACCGAAGGGGTAGAATAGATACTTGAAACATCCAAAGCAGAAATAGACCAGACCACCATTAGATTTTTTTTTATTGAAACAACGCTAGCATTAGAAAGTATTGATCTTACCAAATTGAGGTATGACCATACTAGTTATTTTTTGTTTGAAAAATGTTGCTTGATACTTGTTAGATGTTGTTTGTAAGATGTTTTTTCTTTTATCTAATGTGTTGGGTAGGAAATCTTCTTTAGAATCTTTCTATCTATTCTCATCTATATCCAACCCAGAGAATGTTTTCTCGGCAACTCGCCAAGAAAACAATAGTAGTGAAACCAACCTTGATATTTCCTATCAAGGCGAAGAAGAGTAGAGTGAGAGTTACGCAAAACTCTAGTTAAGGATCGATAGAGGTGTTTTTTTTTCAAAACAAATAATGGGGATTGAAACATTGATTCAATTCTTCATGGATTATTTTTCAAATTTGTGAGGTTGACCAAGTGTTAGAATACGAGATTCAATAAATCAAATACGGAGTAATGATCTTGGTACAGGATGGATTGATCACCCTTCCTACTACTCTTATTATTCGCTTCCGTAATATTGACTTTGCGAATCTAGAGAGACATACCTACGAAAGAGATGACGCCGATAAGCCTGAACCTTAGGGTGGAGAAATATTATACCCTTATAGTAGGCAAGAGCTGCCAAGCGTAGGACTACGTTTAGTTTGAAGATCTAGCAACTAGATGAAGAGTGGTGGAAAGTTATCGAAGACACCAAGAAGGAAAAGATGAAAGATGACATGGAGTTTACACATCCTAGTCTCCTGATAGACCCAAAGAGCAACCAATCAGTATCAAAATTAGTTCAACCAACCATTTGGATTAGAAGCCCTACTATGAAGGAACCTATCTGACTCGCCTTGGAGAGATATGTTGTTCACTATATGTGAATGAACATTCGCCTATTGGATATTAACTCAGAAGCCATAAGCTATAAATGTTTTTAACAGATGACCAGAGGTCAAATCATATCCTCGGATATGCCAAGTCATATCCAAGAAGACCTTAGCCCAAACCCAAGACCGAAGACTATCTACAAAAGTTTCTTTTAAGGGTGGTAGCCCACCCCAACATATTCCAAACCCATCTTTCTTTCTAGCCTCTTCAAATCTCGGGGACGAGATTTCTTTTAAGGGTGGTAGTCTGTCACATCCCAAAATTTTCTAAATTTTGGAATGTAAAATAAAATAAATTTATCGCTTGATTGTTTGAACTTGATTGAAATTTCACAAGGATTTAAAACTTTTGTGTTTATTAAAAAGGTATTTACAAAAATAGAGTTTTCATAAACCTTGGTTTCGAAATTTTTGCCAACAATAACCTATTTTGTTTGGAGGTTTTGAAAATTATAAGATTATTATTTTGAGAAAATATTAAGCCCTAAAAAGGCACTATAGCCACATAGACATGTATGTCAAATTTTAGTTTTATAAAGTTTATATTTTTGTCCTAAATTTTGGTCTCATATTAAAGGATTTTTCATGACGAATCCAACGATACCTTATTTGTTGTTTTCTGCTTATTTTTAATCCTCCAAAAGTGTATTTTAAGTTTCTGGACAAATAAAAAAGTAGCCAGGCCGAACGGCCCAGCTCGGCCCCGTCCCCCGACCAGCCCAGGCCGCCTCAACCTTTTTTTTTTCCTGGCCCAACTAGGCTGATCCGGCCTAGACCGACCAGCCCGAGCGAGGCTCGCTCGCCTTCCTCTTCCTTGTTCACGTACGTGAGCTCAACGTTACAGCAGCCATGGCGCGTTCTCTCTCTTTGATTTTTTTCCCATTAATAGCTTTGCCGTTTCTCCTCAAGTTTAACAAGGAATTTACTCTAAATTAGGTGGGCAACTTATTCAGAGAATTACTTCTCCTCTTTATGATCTTTATTGGCCAAATCGAACCGGCGCCCCGAATGCCACCAGTCGGCATAGCTCTTCCGATCTCTCACCTCTGTCCATGTCGATGCAAACCGAGAGGAGCACCGTGTGTCCCTTATTATCCTCCATCATTTTCGTTCTCAAACTTTTTTGTGAGGAGCCCTGTATATCCCGTCATACCTATGCCATCGATAGCCTGAAATCCAAGTTCGTCCCAAGATCTTGTCGTCGTCGGTATTTCTCTTGCCAATTCGTCACACCAGGAGACTCCCCTTGTCAAGGGCTATCTCCAGGACATGGCGGTCCATCAAGTTGTCGTTGTTGGCCGCGACGGCTTCGGAGTTCATTGGATCGGTACGTCGCGTACATTGATCCTCTCTTCTATTCCTTTTACTGATGGACTCCCCTCACCATCGCCTACCACCAGGACATGTTGGTGCGTCGTATGGTTTCTGCTGGCCATGCCGCTCATCGTCCGGCCGCTGCTCCGTTCGCCGTCACCATCGCCTGCAAGTACATCCGGTTTTTGGGTACACGAGAGGAGCAGCCGAAGATCTGCGACCATGTACCAGTGTACACGCCAAGCGTTCTTCATAACGTAGCGCCACCAGCGACCACATCCGACACGGCCATCATCGTCTTCGTGAACACCTACAGTACCTACTATCGCTGGTACGACTCCAGCATACAATCGTTCGGTCTGTACTTTGTAGTTAGGACCTGCTGAATGTATCCTAAAACTATAACGTCAGTTAGATCACATGCTAACCTAGTGCTAGTCTATACTATATTTTCACGTATCAATCACATGCTAAACACCCGGTCGTGCTTGTTGCATGCAGACCATCAATTCATGGTTTGTACTAGCATCACTAGTCTGTCCACGCGCGAGAACTGATTGATCAGTTCGTCCTTGGAGTAGGCTAGCTACTTCTCACGAATAAACTTTAAATTTTCATATCTTAAAATCTACAGCTCAAATTTAGATGAGATTTTCTCTGTTGAGTTCGTAATTAAGTTCTCTACAACTTTCATATAGAAACCTTTCCCATCCGAGAAACTTTCCCGGACAATTTTTCGTACACCATTAAATCTGTAACCGCTTCGGTATAATTTTGTAAAATTCATATCTTGATTTCTACAAGTTGGATTTTGGCAAACTTTATACCGTTGTAATCAACTAATCGCATAGATCTTTTTAGATATTTTGCGTGGCAGATTCACACACTTTGTTTTTGAGGTATTTCTATGATCCGCAATATCGGTCTTCGACTATGCAAATCTTTTAGACACATTCATCATGTTCCATGATCACATCTCTCCAAAGCATACTATCCTAGTTCATATTATTCAAATAACAACTGAGTTATTTGGGTAAATAGTGACAATCTTAACTATAGATTCCTCCCTTGTGCAAATGTTATGTGGAGACCCTCTACTACATAGCACAAACCTTGAACCAATATCGTGTCTATCCAAATTCATTCTGAATCACTCTTTGACTTAGTTTAGAACTATTCAACTTACAAATGAGTAATTTGAGTAATTCTACATATCACTAGTTCTTTACCAAAGTCTATGTGCCACCTTGTGCTATTTTGTTAAGTGTTGTCGCACTTTACTTGATAGTATTCTAGAAGCACCATTTGATACTTATGTGATTCTAATCACATGAGCCTTTCCAAATTCTATCTATTTGTATCCCATCGACTCCTTTCCAGTATCCATTTTCTTTCTAAGTATTTGATCATGTCATTCAATATCTCAAAGACATATCTTGCAAGCCATGTCTCATGCCATATCTTCTTTATCCGATGACTAAAATAAAATGAATAATAACTTGTTGTTTTCCTTGCTTGATTTTGTTGTTGTATGAATGGTGTGTTTATGTTCGTTATTTTTTTTATCTTATAGTTTGTGTGAAGAGCGACGCGTTTTGTTGAGAGAAGTGAACGATCTTCAATTACCGGAAAGGCAAGTGACATTCAAATCCTATCTATTTTATATATGCATTAGTGTTTTGAAACCTAGTATGCATGGTAGGATTTTATTTCAAAAGTAAAGTATTATGCTATGCGTAGCAAACCCTAGTAGTGTGTAGCTACTCCTGAACCTATTGCTAGGATGCTTTACTTTTGCCTGCAAGATCAAATGCCAAGTGTTGTTTCGTTGTTGAATGAAAATGTTTGAAAATTCCAAAAATTAACAACCTTAATGAAACACCTGGGTGGAATTGGTATTGCTTGGTGGGCGGCTACTCAGGGCCACGGTGTGGTTGTCGTCGCCTGAGGGTACGTGGCTACTCAGGGCCACTTTGTGGTTGTCGTCGCCTGAGGGTACGTGGCTACTCAGGGCCATATCGTGGTTGTCTTCGCCTGAGGGTGCGCATAAGTTGAGTGGCTACTCAGGGCCACATGACTCCTGTCTAGTACTTGTCATGTGGTTGTCGTCGCCTGAGATGTGCACTTGTGGATGGCCACTCAGGATTAAAGAGATTAATATGTCGTCCATGTTTAGTTAGCTTCCAGTGCAGCCTTATGGTATTATGGGCTCTGCCGGGATTAAGTAAGTTGTGAGGTCAAACTTGTTGCTAGACATGATGATGTGGCTTGCAACCAAACGGGAACGGGTCTAGCTGGTTATGGTTGAAGCCTCCTTCGAAAGATCTTGTCTCATTTCTTCTCTTGGGAAGGGTGGGTCGTAAGGTGAAAGTGCACAACCTCTCGAGAGTAAACCTAAGATCTTAGCCGTGTCCCCGGTTATGGACAATTTGAGCTTTCTAGGCAGGGAATGTACGGAAGAATCTCATCACCTTTTCTGAATGTATTTAAAATTTGATCAACCTTCGAAAACTCATGGGAGATGTAACCATGAGATTATTCTAAAACCCATGGAGGATTTAACCATGGTGTGAATTCATAAGGTCATTCAAAGATTTTCAAAAATGTTTTGTTTTGAAATAAAATGTAGGATAAAATTGGCTTTATGCAAATTTGCCTAAACTCCACTTGCCAAATATCATGTAGATAGTCATGCCCAAAACTGCCACCATATAAGTGTCATTTGCCAGTACATCATTGTACTCGACCTCCATTCGTGGGGCTGCATATTCAAACGTGCAGGATTTTTCTCGAGGAGAAGTACGTGGTAGGATCTCGAGTCTACATTCCAACATGATCTGCTCGTGGCACATGAAGATGATGAAGGCTCATTGCTGATTTACTTTCCGCTGTGTTTAATCTGAGCTAGTCCATGTGACTATGCAATTTGTAAGTTTTATTGTACCCTCTGGATCAACGATGTAGTAATTTGATACTATTGCAATGATTACTATATTTTGTAATGTGTGTGCTATCAGTGATCCCGGGAATAGCACTATACACAGGTATCTTGCCTTTATTAAAAGGTAGGGTGCTACATGGGAGAAGGGCGCCACGAGCGGTAGCGCGGGCGACAGTGCGGGCGGTGGTGACGGGCTGTGCTTGGCGGTGGTACCAGCCCAGCTAGGGCGGTACTACCGGCCAGCCCAAACTCCTCTCCTTTTCTATTAAAACCAAATGTGGGCAAACTTAGAAAATCAATAACTATAGTTTGGAAAGTCCGATCAACATGAAACCAATTTTGTTGGAAAGAGGACAACAAGAGCTACCCTAACAAAAATATGGAAACTAGTGGGGTATGATTTTCTATTAATTTTAGAGGTGCAACCCTTCAATATGAGAAACCGAGAAAATCACCAAACTCGAAAACGCAACAAGTGATCTACGCTAAATCTTTTTTCGATGAACTAGAGCTTGTCGTAAAATAACCACAAGCTCTAAAACACCACATGAATAAGATCCAAATAAAACCAAGAAAGATAATGCAAGGATGCAAAGGTTTTACGGCACTCCGAATGATACGATCGAGTTACTCACTCGAGAGCCCCTTGATAGTACGACATCTAGCCTATAAACCGGTCTCCCAACTAAATCATAAGACCGGTAAGAAAGAAAACATATCAAGAGTAAATCTTAACCTTGCGCATTCCACTTGAGCTCGATGATGACGATCTTGGCCGCAAAAAGATGGATCGCCTTTCTTGATTGTGCTCGCTTGATGAAGTCTTGATGATTGCTCCGCCATAATCCACTATGGGAGAGCTTCTTCTTCGGTGCATCTTCACATATCCATGAACACATGAATGGCAAGCTTCAAGCATGTGAGCTCTTCAAGTTGACTCATCTTGAACTTGCACCTCATTTCTTCGTATTGCAACCTTGACGCCAACTTATGGTTCAAGCATTGCCTATGGACAACCCCTACACATATGACTCAATGCAAATATTAGTTCATGGGGATTACCATTAATTACCAAAACCACACATGGGGCTCTATGCACTTCCACCATGACTAGCTACAAAGGTGAGAGTACAAAAGACACTTCCAGGCTTGATGTAGGCGTAGTCCAGGTCCCTGGGTCGCCGCGCGCTTGACAGAAGGCGAGGGTTTACGATTATCACTTCCATCCCATCTTGGTTCTCTAATAAGAATCACCCTCCCATCAAACTGAAGTCTTGGCGCAGGATCCCAACACATGGTCACAGAGTTGGTCCACCTTTGTTGACATGTCCTCTTTGAAGATGAGCCTCCATCTCTTAAATGATTTCAAGATAATCCTCATAAACTATTTCAAGTTGGGCCAGGGTTGACCGCTAATGATCATATCATTCCTAAACTTCTAAATACACCAAAGTGCAGCAACAGAAATTGAATTTAAAACTGCATGCTTTTTATTAGCTACCCAAAAATTGTAAATGGACATGAAATCATTCCCTATATGGAAAAGGAGGAAAACTCATATTAACTTGCCAAATCTGATTAGCAACAATGCACTAAAAGAATAAATGCTCAATGGATACATTGTCAATGTAGAAAATGCAGCATTCAAGTTTGTTTGGATTCCTTTTTTCAGATTATCTCTAGTCACTATTTTGATATAAGAGCCAAAGAACAATGTGCACTCTAGGAGCTATCACTACAAGAAAAGTTCAAATAGAAAATGTCCCAAAATCGTCCACTAAGGGCCATTTTTCGTCGCCTATGGGCCTAACCCGACGATATGGGTTCTGTGGTCGAAACTGCGTCAGGCAAAGTCCTACGACGTTTTTTTCGGTCCGTCGCGCTCGGGCGCTCTTCCGCCACGGAAAATCGAACCGTTGGAGAAGTGTTTCCGGGAGCCCGTTGACTGCTGACGTCATGCAAACTGACACGTGGCAGATGCCGTTACGCGGCGATTAACGGCGTTAATCGACTGAAACCCCGTGGTAGATGGTAGGCCCACATGAGGCCTGCCAAGTCTTAAGCGGGCCGGCCCATTTAGTTTGCGGGCCGGGCCAGCTGACTTAGTTTGACCGGTCAACTATATAGCTGGGCTGGTCCATTAGGTATGTGGGCCGGGCCTAACCTCTAAGGTTGACTAGTCAAAATTTAAATGGGCCGGCCCACTAAACATGTGGGCCGGGCCGAATGCCCTCGTTTGACCGGTCAACAGGCAAAAGGGCCGGCCAGCTAAGCATGTGGGGCCCACTTTCCTGTTATCGGGCCGGCCCATTTTGACAAGTTGGGTCCACCATAAAGCAAGTGGGGCGGCCCAAGTTAGTGGGCCGGCCCAATTTGCACGTGGGTCCCACTTTCCTACTATCGGGCCGACCCATTTAGTAAGTGGGGTCCGCCATAGATCAAGTGGGTTGGCCCAACAAGCTAGTGGGCCGGCCCAAAATACACAGGTGGGTCCCACTTTCCTGTTAAAGGGCTGGCCCAGTAAGTATGTGGGGTCCACCATATAGTAAGTGGGCTGGCCCAACAAGAGAGTGGGCCAGCCCAATAAGCAGGTGGGGCCCGCTTTCATGTAACCGGGCCAGCCCAGTTAGTAAGTGGGGTCCACCATAAAGCAAATGGGCTAACCCAACTGGTTGGCTGGCCGGCCCAATAAACATGTGGGTCCCAATTTCCTGCTGACGGGCCGGCCTAGTTAGTAAGTGGGGTCCACCACAAAAGCAATTGGGCTGGCCCAACACGTTAGTGGGCCGGCCCAATAAGCTTGTGGGGGGCACTATTGTGCTAACGGGCCGACCCAGTTAGTATGTTGGGTCCACTGTAAATCAGGTGGGTTGGCCCAATGAGTTAGCGGGCCGGCCCAATAAGCCTATGGGGCCCAGGTTTCCTGCTAACGGGCCGGCCTAGTTACCAAATGGGCTAGCCTAATAAGAACGTGGGCCCACGTTTCTGTTACAGGGCCAGCCCAGTTAGTGGGTGGGGTCCACCTTAAAGAGTGGGCCGGCCCAATTAGTGGGTGGGTCCACCTTAAAGCAAGTGGGCCGGCCCAATAAGTAAGTGGGCCAGCCCGTTTAGTTGCTGTTTATATGCCGGCATAATAGGCGCTTTAGGATTTTGCGGGCCGGCACATATGTGATTTCGCTTAATTGGGCCGTTTAAGGGATGGGAATTTGTGATTTAGATATTGAGAATATTTACGCAGCACATGATTTCTGTCGGATAGCCTCACTTACCACAAGCACCATAGAAAAAATGCACGAAAGAACTATAAAAACTAACTAAATATTACAAAGATTTAATTTATCCCTTTGCAATAGCTCAGAGTGAAATACAATGTTTATTGTCTGCAAAATAATCAAGATATCACATGTTTCTTGTACGGGGAGGCTGACATCGGGGACCGATGAGCCAGCATCGTCGTCAACGTTTTAAAGGCGGCAGGGGATCGAAAGAAAAAATAAACCAAAAATCAGTTGGTAAAAAAATCTAAGAAAATAAACATTTATCGTTCTAAGAGGATGACATGCGGGACCCTTGAGGCAGGAGCATCCTCAACGTTTCCAAGGCGGCACGGGATAAAAAAAGGTGAAATAGCCAGAAATTAGGGGTCAAATAACTCCAAGAAAGGAAAGGTTTATTTTTCATATAGGCTGACATGTGGGACCCATGAGCCAGCAAGTTCCTCAGCGTTTCAAAGGTGGCATGAGATCGAAAGAAAAAGGCAAGTGACCAAATATCAGGACCCGAAAATAATCCAAGAAAAGAAACAATTATTGTACATAGAGGATGACATGCGGGACCCATTTTGCAGCAGTGGTCTCAACGTTTCCAAAGGCGGCACGGGATGAAAAGAAAAAGGAAGTAGCCAGATATCAGGGGGTCAAAATAATCCAAGAAAAGAAAGATTTCAATTGGGCTGCATCTGGCCATCTGGGCCTTCGAACTATTGTGCTGGACGCCTTTTGACTCGTACAATTTCAACCCACTCTGCAACATGAAAGTCCTTTTTTCGATAAAAAACATGAAAGTCCTATGTTTCGCAAAAACAAAAAACAAGAAGATTCAACATATAAGTTTGTTTATGTAAAAATAAAGATTTAATTTATCCGTTTGCAAAGCTCAGAGCGAAATACACTGTTTATTATCTGCAAAATAATCGAGATATCACATGTTTCTTGTACGGGGAGGCTGACATCAGGGACCCATGAGCCAGCAACGTCGTCAATATTTTAAAGGCGGCAATAGACCAAAAGAAAAAATAAGCCATAAATCAGTTGATAAACAAAATCCAAGAAAAGAAACATTTACCTTTCTGAGAGGATGACATACATGACCCATGAGGTAGCAGCATCCTCAACTATTCCAAGGCGGCAGGGGATCAAAAGAAAAAAAGGAAATAGCTAGAAATTAAGTAGGGTAAAAAATAAATCCATCAAAGGAAACTTTTATTGTTCATAGAGGATGACATGTGGGACCGACCTGCCAGCTGCGTCATCATCGTTTCAAAGGGGTCACTGGATCAAAAGAAAAAGGCAAATAGCCGTAAATTAGGGGTAAAAAATAAATCCAACAAAGGAAACTTTTATTGTTCATAGAGGGTGACATGCGGGACCCATGAGCCAGACAGCTTCCTCAACGTTTCAAACTCGGCATGAGATCGAAAGAAAAAGGCAAGTGACCAAATATCAGGAGCCAAAAATAATCCAAGAAAAGAAACTTTATTGTACATAGAGGATAACATGCGGGTCCCATTTTGCAGCAGCGGTCTCAACTTTTCCAAGGCGGCACCGGACCAAAAGAAAAATGAAGTAACCAGAAATTAGGGGTGAAAAAATCCAAGAAAAGAAAGATTTCAATTGGGCTGCATCTGGACATCTGGGCCTTAGAACTATCCTGCTTGGCCTTTTGTCTCGTACAATTTCAGCCCACTCCAAAAGAGGAAAGTCGGATTTATCTAAAAAAATAGGAAAGTCCTATGCTTCGCAAAAACAAAAAACAAGGAGATTCAACATATAAGTTTGTTTATGAAAATAAATATTTAATTTATCCGTTTGCAATAGCTCAGAGCGAGGTACACTGTTTATTGTCTGCAAAATAATCAAGATATCACATGTTTCTTGTACGGGGAGGTTGACATCGGGGACCCATGAGCCAGCAGCGTCGTCAACGTTTTAAAGGCGGCAGGAGATCGAAAGAAAAAATAAGCCAAAAATCAGTTGGTAAACAAAATCGAAGAAAAAAATATTTACCTTTCTAAGAGGATGACATGCGGGACCCATGAGGCAGCAGCATCCTCAACGATTCCAAGGCGACAGGGGATCAAAAGAAAAAAAAAGGAAATAGCCAGAAATTAATTAGGGCTCAAAAATAAATCCACCAAAGGAAACTTTTATTGTTCATAGAGGATGACATGTGGGACCGACCTGCCAACATCATCCTCATCGTTTCAAAGGGGGCAGGGGATCAAAATAAAAAGGCAAATAGCCAGGAATTAGGGGTCAAAAATAAATCCAAGAAAGGAAACTTTTATTGTTCGTAGAGGATGACATGCGGGACCCATGAGCAAGCAGCTTAGTCAACGTTTCAAAGGCGGCATGAGATCGAAAGAAAAAGGCACGTGACAAAATATCAGGAGCCAAAGATAATCCAAGAAAAGAAACTTTATTGTACATAGAGGATGACATGCGGATCCCATTTAGCGACGGCGGTCTCAACGTTTCAAATGCGGCCTGAGATCAAAAGAAAAAGAAAGTTGATTGTACATAGAGGATGACATGCGGGTCCCATGAGTCAGCAGCTTACTCAACGTTTCCAAGGCGGCAGGGGATAAAAAGAAAAAAATCCAAGAAAAAACTTTTATAGTACATAGAGGATGACATGCGGGTCCCATGAGCCAGCAGGTTCCTCAACGTTTTCAAATGCGGCATGAGATCGAAAGAAAAAGGCAAGTGACCAAAAATCAGAGGGTGGAAAATAATCCAAGAAAAGAAACTTTTATTGTACATAGAGGATGACATGCGGGTCCCATTTTGCTGCAGCGGTCCCAACGTTTCAAATGCGACTTGAGATCAAAAGAAAAAGAAAGTAGCCAGAAATTAGGGGGTAAAAAAATCCAAGAAAAGAAAGTTGATGGACATAGAGGATGACATGCGGGTCCCATGATCCAGCAACTTACTCAACGTTTCCAAGGCGGCAGGGGATCAAAAGAAAAAGGAAATAGCCAAAAATCAGAGGGTGAAAAAAAATCCAAGAAAATAAACTTTTATAGCACATAGAGGATGACATGCGGGTCCCATTTAGCAGCAGCGGTATCACCGTTTGAGAGGCGGCAGGGGATCGAAAGAAAAAGGCAAGTGACCAAATATGAGGTGCCAAAAAAATTCCAAGAAAAGAAAGTTTTATAGTACATAGAGGATGACATGCGGGTCCCATTTAGCAGCAGCGGTCTCACCGTTTGAGAGGCGGCAGGGGATCGAAAGAAAAAGGCAAGTGACCAAATATGAGGTGCCAAAAAAATCCAAGAAAATAAAGTTTTATAGTACATAGAGGATGACATGCGGGTCCCATTTAGCAGCAGCGGTCTCACCGTTTGAGAGGCGGCACGGGATCGAAAGAAAAAGGCAAGTGACCAAATATCAGGTGCCAAAAAAACCCAAGAAAAGAAAGTTTTATAGTACATAGAGGATGACATGCGGGTCCCATTTAGCAGCAGCGGTCTCACCGTTTGAGAGGCGGCACGGGATCGAAAGAAAAAGGCAAGTGACCAAATATGAGGTGCCAAAAAAACACTCCAAGAAAAGAAAGTTGATTGCACATAGATGATGACATGTGATACGTCCAATTTGCATCACTATTTTATATCATAATTTGCTGTTATTCATTGATATATTTCATATTGGGACACAATACTTATGTTATTTCATCTATTTTGCATGTTTCATGATTATTTGGAGATCGAGCACCGGAGCCAGGATTCTGCTTGGAAAAAGCACCGTCGGGATGCAATATTTCGGAAGA
>NC_061514.1:108019272-108047166 GCF_022539505.1 Lolium rigidum
CCTCTCTATGTGCTTGAAATTTTTGAAGCTACACTTGTTTTATCTTCCTATGCTTGTTACTTTGCTCTTCATGAACTTGTTTATTTACAAGATTCCTATGCATAGGAAGCATGTTAGACTTAAATGTGTTTTGAATTTGCCTCTTGATGCTCTCTTTTGCTTCAACTTCTATTTCTTGCGAGTGCATCATTAAAACTGCTGAGCCCATCTTAATGGCTATAAAGAAAGAACTTCTTGGGAGATAACCCATGTGTTTTTTTTACTACAGTACTTTGTTCGTCTTGGAAGTTTTTTACTACTGTAGCAACCTCTCCTTATCATGTTTTTGTGCCAAGTAAAGTTTCTATGTTAAAGTTGATGTTATATTTGGGATCGCTGCGCAGAAACAGCATTGCTGTCTGTCACGAATTCTGGCACAAGTCTCTGTAGAAAATTCGAAAAAATCTGCCAATTTACGAGCGTGATCCTCAGATATGTACGCAACTTTCATTAGTTTTGAGTTTTTCCATTTGAGCAAGTCTGGTGCCATTTTAAAATTCGTCTTTACGGACTGTTCTGTTTTTGACAGATTCTGCCTTTTATTTCGCATTGCCGCTTTTGTTAAGTTGAATGAGTTTCTTTGTTCCATTAACTTTCATAAGTTATGTGCAATGTCCAGAAGTGTTAAGAATGATTGTGTCACCTCTGAACATGTGAATTTTTGATTATGCACTAACCCTCTAATGAGTTTGCTTGAAGTTTGGTGTGAAGGAAGTTTTCAAGGGTCAAGAGAGGAGTATGATATACTATGATCAAGAGGAGTGAAAGCTCTAAGCTTGGGGATGCCCCCGTGGTTCATCCCTGCATATTTCAAGAAGACTCAAGCATCTAAGCTTGGGGATGCCCAAGGCATCCCCTTTTTCATCGACAAAGTATCGAGTTCCTTCTCTTGAAACTATATTTTTATTCGGTCACATCTTATGTACTTTACTTGGAGCGTCTGTGTGTGCTTTTATTTTTGTTTTGTTATCTTAGTTCTCTGAATAAGTTCATCCTTGTGTGGGAGAGAGACATGCTCCGTTGGTTCGTATGAACACATGTGTTCTTAGCTTTTAATATTCATGGCGAAGTTTCCTCTTCGTTAAATTGTTATATGGTTGGAATTGGAAAATGCTACATGTAGTAATTGTTAAAATGTCTTGGATAATGTGATACTTGGCAATTGTTGTGCTCATGTTTAAACTCTTGCATCATATACTTTGCACCCATTAATGAAGAAATACATAGAGCTTGCTAAAATTTGGTTTGCATATTTGGTCTCTCTAAGGTCTAGATAATTTCTAGTATTGAGTTTTGAACAACAAGGAAGACGGTGTAGAGTTTTATAATGTTTACAATATGTCTTTTATGTGAGTTTTGCTGCACCGGTTCATCCTTGAGTTTGCTTCCAAAAACCTTGCTAGCCTAAACCTTGTATCGAGAGGGAATACTTCTCATGCATCCAAAATCCTTGAGCCAACCACTATGCCATTTGTGTCCACCATACCTACCTACTACATGGTATTTTTTCCGCCATTCCAAAGTAAATTGCTTGAGTGCTACCTTTAAATAATTCAAAATTTATCACCTCTTATTTGTGTCAATGTTTTATAGCTCATGAGGAAGTATGTGTTGTTTTATCTTTCGATCTTGTCATTTACTTTTGACGAGACTTTCACAATGGACTAGTGGCACATCCGCTTATCCAATAATTTTGCAAAAAGAGCTGGCAATGGGGTTCCCAGCCCCAATTAATTAACTTTCATTAATAATTCTCTTCACATGTTTTGCTCGATTCATCAGTAAGCAACTTAATTTTGCAAATAGACACTCCTCCATGGTATGTGAATGTTGGAAGGCACCTGAGGATTCGGTTAGCCATGGCTTGTGTAAGCAAAAGGTTGGGAGGAGTGTCATCCATAAATAAAGAAAAACTAAACTAAAGTACTTGTGTAAACAAAAGAGAAGAGGGATGATCTACCTTGCTGGTAGAGATAACGTCCTTCATGGGAGCCGCTCTTGAAAGTCTGGTTGATGAGGGAGTTAGAGTACCCGCTACCATTCGTTGACAACAACAAACACCTCTCAAAACTTTACTTTTATACTCTCTTGATGTTTTCAAAATCAAAGCTCTAGCACAAATATAGCAATCAATGCTTCCCTCTGCGAAGGGCAATTCTTTTACTTTTATGTTGAGTCAGTTCACCCATTTCCTCCCATCTTAAGAAGCAAACACTTGTGTGAACTGTGCATTGATTCCTACATACTTGCATATTGCACTTATTATATTACTTTGCATTGACAACTATCCATGAGATATACATGTTACAAGTTGAAAGCAACCGCTGAAACTTAATCTTCCATTGTGTTGCTTCAATGTCTATACTTTAAATTATTGCTTTATGAGTTAACTCTTATGCAAGACTTATTCATGCTCGTCTTGAAAGTGCTATTCATGAAAAGTCTTTGCTTTATGATTCGATTGTTTACTCATGTCATTACCATTGTTTTGATCGCTGCATTCATTACATATGTTTACAAATAGTATGATCAAGGTTATGATGGCATGTCACTTCGAAATTATCTTTGTTATCGTTTTACCTCGCTCGGGACGAGCAGAACTAAGCTTGGGGATGCTGATACGTCTCCAACGTATCGATAATTTCTTATGTTCCATGCTACTTTATTGATGATACCTACATGTTTTATACACATTATATGTCATATTTATGCGTTTTACGGAACTAACCTATTAACAAGATGCCGAAGTGCCGGCTCTCGTTTTCTTCGTTTTTGGTTTCGAAATCCTAGTAATGAAATATTCTCGGAATTGGACGAAATCAACGCCCGGGTTCCTATTTTGCCCGGAAGCATCCGAACACCCGAGAGCCGCCGGAGGGGGCCCTGTGGGCCCCGGATGATAGGGTGGCGCGGCACGGGCCCCGGCCGCGCCGGCCCTATGGTGTGGTGGCCCCGGGCCCCCTCCGAGGCTGCCCTTTCGCCTATATAAGGTCCCCGACCTAAAAACCCCGACGGAGGAAGCCACGGTGACGCGAAACCTTCCGGAGCCGCCGCCATCGCGAAGCCAAGATCCGGGGGACAGGAGTCTCCGTTCCGGCACCCTGCCGGACGGGGAAGTGCCCCGGAAGGCTTCTCCATCGACACCGCTGCCATCTCCACCGCCATCTACATCACCGCTGCTGCTCCCATGAAGAGGGAGTAGTTCTCCATCAAGGCTCGGGGCCGTACTCGGTAGCTATGTGGTTCATCTCTCTCCTATGTACTTCAATACAATAATCTCATGAGCTGCCTTACATGATTGAGATTCACATGATGATGCTTGTAATCTAGATGTCATTGTGCTAGTCAAGTGAGTTTTACTTATGTGATCTCCGGACACTCCTTGTCCCACGTGTGTAAAGGTGACAGTGTGTGCACCGTGTGGGTCTCTTAGGCTATATTTCACGGAATACTTATTCACCGTTATGAATGGCATAGTGAAGTGCTTATTTATATCTCTTTATGATTGCAATGTGTTTTGTATCACAATTTATCTATGTGCTACTCTAGCAATGTTATTAAAGTAGTTTTATTCCTCCCGCACGATGTAATGGTGACAGTGTGTGCATTCGTGTTAGTACTTGGTTTATGCTATGATCATGATCTCTTGTAGATTGCGAAGTTAACTATTGCTATGATAGTATTGATGTGTATTATTCCTCCTACATAAGCATGAAGGTGACAGTGTGCATGCTACGTTAGTACTTGGTTTAGTCGTATTGATCTATCTTACACTCTAAGGTTACTTAAATATGAACATTGAATTGTGGAGCTTGTTAACTCCGGCATTGAGGGTTCGTGTAATCCTACGCAATGTGTTCATCATCCAACAAGAGAGTGTAGAGTATGCATTTATCTATTCTCGTTATGTGATCAATGTTGAGAGTGTCCACTAGTGAAAGTCTAATCCCTAGGCCTTGTTCCTAAATATCGCTATCGCTGCTCGTTTACTCGTTTTACTGCGTTACTACTCGCTGCGTTACTACTCGCTTGTTTACTTCCTACAATATTACTACCATCAACCGCATGCCGGTAAGCTATTTTCCGGCGCCGTACTCATCGCTCATATTCATTCATACCACTTGTATTTCACTATCTCTTCGCCGAACTAGTGCACCTATTAGGTGTGTTGGGACACAAGAGACTTCTTGCTTTGTGGTTGCAGGGTTGCATGAGAGGGATATCTTTGACCTCTTCCTCCCTGAGTTCGATAAACCTTGGGTAATCCACTTAAGGGAAACTTGCTTCTGTTCTACAAACCTCTGCTCTTGGAGGCCCAACACTGTCTACAAGAATAGAAGCACCCGTAGACATCAAGGTCCAAGCCATGGTGACTCGAGTTTTTCATGACTTTTTTGGTTGAGTCGCAAGACCAAATCGCCAACTTGAAAAGACCTCGGTCGCAATCGTCTACTGTGGTAGTTTTTCAGGTCCTGTTGATATTTGGCAACTCGTGGCAGGACTTCGTCTCGAGTTTCATCAAGTGCGTCGACATCATCTTCTAAGGCTTTTCTCGAAGTTTCTTCATCATATTCTGTAACTCTCGGAGCATCATGTTCTATTTCTATCGGCAATACTGCTTCAGCTCCATGGACCAGGAAAAACGGCGTCTCCTGCGTCGCCGTATTTGGTGTTGTTCGAATACTCCACAACACACTTGGCAGCTCCTCTGGCCAAGTATGCCGAGCTTTTTCCAATGGTCCCAACATGCGCTTCTTGATACCATTGCAGATAATGCCATTGGCTTTCTCGACTTGACCGTTGGTTTGCGGATGTGCGACAGACGCAAAACTTAGTTTGATGCCCACTTCTGCACAATATGCTTTGAACTCCTTGGACTTGAAGTTACTGCCGTTGTCTGTGACGATGTTGTGAGGGACTCCAAATCGAAAGACGATGCTTTTCACAAACTTGATTGCCGACGCGCCATCCGGTGAATTTATCGGCTTTGCTTCTATCCATTTAGTAAATTTGTCGACAGCAACAAGCATATACTCATATCCTCCTGGCGAAGCTTTGTGTAGTTTTCCCACCATGTCGAGACCCCATTGAGCAAAGGGCCACGACAACGGGATTGGCATCAGTTCTGCTGCGGGAGAGTGAGGTTTGGCGGCAAATCTTTGGCACGCGTCGCAAGTTCACACTATTTCTTTCGCGTCCTCAATTGCTGTTAACCAATAAAATTTCGCTCTGAAGACTCCCATCGCATTGCTAGCCACCGACGAAGTCGACGATTCTGGACGTGCCATCGAGATCAGCTCCTTGCAACCTCTAATCCCCACGGTCGGCGCCAATTGACAAAGGATTAATTTGTCAATGCCTACAGATTGTAGACTAGGGTTTAGCTAAGTAGATCTCGAAGGTTTCAGCCGAAAAGTACTCGCCGATTATGAAAACTAGGGTTCTGTTGACAGTAGATTCGATCCTTTCTTTGTTCCTCGACTCCCCCTTATCTAGAGGGTGGAGCCGAGGATTTCGTAATACACAAGTTACAGAGTTCGTGAGGGTTTCGTATCCAACCCGTAAGATTACAAATCTCTATCTTTCCTCATACAACCTATCTCTTCCTTAACGCTAAATGGGCTTCCGAGTCTTCTTATTCTTCGAGTCCTGGGCCTTTAGTAAACCCCGGGTACCATCTTTGGCAGGCCCATTGGGGATGCCTATGTCAGCGAGCATGCAACACATGGACATGGTTGTTTAAGTTTAAAGAATATTGATGTAAAAAAAGAAAGAAGCAACATAAAACTCTTTGTCACAAGTCCAACTTACAATTGTTTCTCTAAAAGGAGTATGTCTAGGACCCAAAGAAAGGTCTCCCCATAATAAGAAAATTTTCATGGGGACTGGCATAGACTTTGGCGCATCACAATAAATTGGAATTAATTGAAACCTGCATATAATCAACAAATATGATATAGAGAAGAACACACTATATCTAAAAACCAAAGAACGAAATTTGACTATAAGTTGATTGAGCAGAAGTTTTTCATTTTCTATCAGTGGAAGGCGATGAGCTTAGAAACATTAAAGGCAACTCATTGAGACATCCTATATATGGGTCAAAAAATGATTCGATGGCCCAGAGTCCACTCAATTATGTTTCAATAGTAGAAAATTCCTAATTTGCATGACTACAAGAAACATGAACATACACATGCACATTATACACTCACACAAGCGCGTGTCTCATAATCGCACATTATGGTAAGAAGATTGTAGATATTCCACTAGTCTAATTAAATTTTCCCTGAACACATTGGCTTATGTGAAAATGACAACACAGTAGTGGGAAAATGTTTATGCCCCCACAACTTTCTCGGTCCACACGAGTTGGTTCTCCACTATTATAGATTTCATTGTTTTATTGTTGATTTTAGGTTCTGCAAACAAGAGACTGTCTTCCACAGTTACCCCTAGCTATAATTATTAAAAATTATTACCGTATTAAAATAATATTGCCATATTTTATCTATTAGTTGTGGTTTTGTAGCATTTCCTTACTATGTTTTGTTTGTTTTATCCAAAGAGATAAGTTGGACCCGCTTGTTAGTACGACGTCTGATACGTCTCAAACGTATCTATAATTTCTTATGTTCCATGCTACTTTTATTACAATACTTGAATATTTTATACATACTTTACAACATTATTATACATTTTCCGGCACTAACCTATTAACAAGATGCCGAAGTGCCAGTTGCTGTTTTTGGTTTCAGAAATCCTAGTAAGGAAATATTCTCGGAATTGGATGAAATCAACGCCCAGGGGCCTATTTTTACACGAAGCTTCCAGAAGACCGAAAGGGAGACGAAGTGGGGCCACGAGGTGGCGACACAACAGGGCGGCGCGGCCCAAGCCGTGTGTGGGCCCCTCGTGACGCCCTTTGACCTACCCTTCCGCCTACAAATAGCCTTCGTCGCGAAACCCCCTGTACCGAAAGCCACGGTACGAGAAAAGTTCCAGAGCCGCCGCCATCGCGAAGCCAAGATCTGGGGGACAGGAGTCTCTGTTCCGGCACGCCGCCGGGACGGGGAAGTGCCCCCGGAAGGCTTCTCCATCGACACCACCGCCATCTTCACCGCCATCGCTGTCTCCCATGATGAGGAGGAGTAGTTCTCCCTCGAGGCTAAGGGCCGTACCGGTAGCTATGTGGTTAATCTCTCTCTCTGTACTCCAATACAATGATCTTATGAGCTGCCTTACATGATTGAGATCTATATGATGAGCTTTGTATCGCTACTAGTCTATGTGCTACTCATGTGATGTTATTAAAGTAGTCTATTCCTCCCGCATGGTGTAATGGTGACAGTGTGTGCATCGTGTAGTTCTTGTCGTAGATTATGATCATAATCTCTTGTAGGTTATGGAGTTGATTATCGCTATGATAGTATTGATGTGATTTATTCCCCCTTCATAGTGTAAAGGTGACAATGTGTATGCTATGTTAGTACTCGGTCTATTTTGCAAAGATCTATTATGCTCTAAGGTTACTTAAACATGAATATCGAATGTTGTGGAGCTTGTTAACTCCGGCATTGAGGGTTCGTGTAATCCTACGCAACGAATGGTGTTCATTATCAAACAAGAGTATATGTAGCACAAATGAGAGAAGTTATTATTTATTATGCGATCAATGTTGAGAGTGTCCACTAGTGAAAGTATGATCCCTAGGCCTTGTTTCCAATACCGCAAACACCGTTTATTTACTTGTTCTACTCGCATGTTTACTTGCTGCCATATTTTATTCAGATTGCTATTACCACTCATATACATCCATACTACTTGTATTTCACTATCTCTTCGCCGAACTAGTGCACCTATACATCTGACAAGTGTATTAGGTGTGTTGGGGACACAAGAGACTTCTTGTATCGTGATTGCAGGGTTGCTTGAGAGGGATATCTTTGACCTCTTCCTCCCTGAGTTCGATAAACCTTGGGTGATCCACTTAAGGGAAAACTTGCTGCTGTTGTACAAACCGCTGCTCTTGGAGGCCCAACACTGTCTACAAGAATAGAAGCACCCGAAGACATCAACGTCGTAACTTCAGATATTTTATAAAATAGTTTAACATTATGTCAAGCAAGTGTATCTAGTCACACATCACTAGTCGTGTGCCATGTCAATTACACCCCTAACAATGACGAGTTAGAAGTGTATGTATGGCCAACTGACATTTCATCACCGATTTTTTTGTATGCTACTAACAAGTCGGTAGTCCGAAGTCACTTTTTTGATGAGTAATAACATTGTTGAGGAAATAAAAAAATTCTAAAGTCCAAAGTCACTTTTTCGACAAAAAAGCTTGGAAATGAGTCATGCAGAGAAGTCCACGTTCAGCAATATCTAGTGTACGAAAATTCCCCAACAACAATGGGAGAGGAATGGCAATGTGTTTACCATGCAAGTTTGTTGGCGTATAAAATGGTTTTGATGTGAAAATAATTATTTGGTTTGCCACTGCTATTGTGACTAACTTCTTAGGATCCAACTTACCTGCATATCATCAAAGTTAAACATAATCAATAGGTATTGCGGAGGGCAATGGACCATTATATTATACAAAGAATAAATTCTCGATAGTGGCAAAACTGAGGCTAGGGTGCATGTAGCCCATTAGTTTGAACATTGAAAAATAATATTTTAGAACTTGAAAAAATCTGAAAAAATCATAGGGATAGCCAATGATGTCTACTACAAAGGTATCAAATCTCAATATGAACTACTTTATATTATAGGCTACATAAAAAGACAAAATATGAAAAATTATATAATGTTGAAATGTGCATTGTTCACTATAAAGTTTATCACATTTTATTTTTATTTTAATGTAACCTAGATAAAGTGGTATGTATTGAGATTTTGCACATATATAAGACACATCATTGGTTACCACCTAGAATTTTATTTCATTTTTCTTTGAAACTTTGAAATATGAATTATGAGTGTTTGAAATAAAGGGCTAAGCAAGTTTTTGATGAAATGTTTAGTAATCTATCTACCAACTTGAATGGTGTTTTCTTTCCAAAAAAATCAAAAATGGGTAAGAGGCGAGACTTTTATATTTTCATATTATGAACTTCCAACTTAAAAATGCAAATTCTTCTACATTGAATGGATAGGTGCATAAATTTTTACCAGCTTTTCTATCCTTCTGCACCTACTAGGTACCTACACTATAGCTAACAATATTTTTTATATTGATAAGATTCCAATTTTCTTTTCAAGAATTAATTTTTGCATGTTTAACTATAAAAGTAAACAAAATTCATCGTAGTGAATCCATGTGGTAAGGAGAAACTGGTAATCTATTCCTTACAAAAATCTTGGAGATTATGTTAGGCTTACTCTCAATTTTTTTATTTATTAGCTCGACATCCGTTTCGAGTTTCTGAGAGGTTTTATCACTTATATTTCATCAAGGGACCCGTGGAAGATGGTTGGTGTTGGCGTCGTCGGCTGCGTGGCAACGATAACAATGGTGAGCGGATCGGAGTTGCGGCATGTTCTTCGTCACCCCTGCCGTGATGGTGAAGTCGGAGCTGCGAGGCGACTTGTGGCAACGATGCCACTTGATTGGTGCTTGCGTCGGTGCAAGGCGTGCAACTTTCTCCTATGAAGGTCACGGTTGAAGTCGGAGCTGCCTCCTCCTCGACGTGCTTGGGGGTCGACTGTTTGGCATAGGCTCACATTGGCTCCAGTGTCGTTCGCGGCGAGGGTCTCGGTGGCGGTCGTCTAAGGTGAAGTCGGAATCGCTGGCTCGTGGAGGAGTGACGACGATGACGCTCGATGACATCCTCATCGATGGCTTTTCTTCTCGATGGCGTGTGTGCTCCGTGTGGGTAGCCAGGTTGGCCGGGGTGTCCAGTGTGTGTTGTTGGTTTTCGCCCAATTTTCTCCTAAAAATTGGGTAGTTTCTTCTTAATTAATGGATGAGGCAAAGCTTTTGCCTCCTTCAAAAAATATTTCATCAAGCCACGTCTTGAAGATTATAATCCTACTATGAAACGGAGAATGTACGTACTCCCTCCGATTCATATTAATTGACTTCAATATGGATGTATCTAGATCTAAAATGTGTCTAGATACATCCATATTAGAGTCAATTAATATGAACCGGAGGAAGTAACATATTTCAGTTTTCCTCACCACCACTTGCCCCTTCACATCTTTAGATTTTATTAAGGTGTACTACCTTGGTTCTGTTTTAATCGACACGGGCATCAACTAGCAGCATGCACATACTCAACTAAGGCCCGCGTCAATTAAAAGCGTCCGAAGGGATTAATATGTATACATGTCTTCTCTACCAATGTAATAATTTTTCTTAACAATACACATATTTCAGTATAAACTTATATGCGTAGAGAAATTAAATTCCTTTTTTTACTATTTTACAAAAGAATAAGAAAACTCACCGTTGGATCATGGACCCACCGGCCGTCAGTGTCCCACCTGTCATGAACCTGCAAAACCACGCCCACGCGGAGCCCACGGATCCTTTTAGTCCATCAATCCAGAAAGGGAAAGCCTCCGAAACAACGCGAAGCGGCGCCTACCCCGCTCGCTTCCGTCCCGGACTCCCCAATTATCCTCGCCTTCTCTCCGCCGCCGCCGCCACCGCCTTGGCACGCTGCCGGCAGGTGGCGACGCGCCCACAAGTCTGCTCCCCGACTCGAGGTCAGATCCAAACCCCAGCCCAGCCCAGGTCCGAACCGCGCCGCAAATTTTTCTAGGTTTTGGTACGGATCTAGGGTTTCGGGAGGCGCCCGCCATCCGCTCGGGGTTCCTCCGCGGCTCTGATTCCGTGCTTATGGCCGCCGGCCGTCACGGAGGGTACAGGGACTACGAGGCGCGGGAGCGGGAGCCCGACGCGGAGGCGTCCCGGAGGACCGCCGAGCAACAACACCCGGGCGGCCGCCAGCGGAGCGACGCCGACCGCCGCCGCGACGGCGGGAGCAGCCGAGGCGGCAGGGATGGCTCCAACGGGTACGGCCACCGCCGCTCGCACCCGCCAAAGAGCCGCCTTTCGGGGAGGCTGGGGGACCGGGAGCCCGGCGAGGTGCTCAGCGGGAGCGCGTCCGATGACTCCGGCGGGAGGCTCCACAGAGCGGCTGAGAATGTCGTGTCCAGTTCTGGCAGGGAGGGTGCGGCGGGGGCAGCGGCCCAGTTGACCAGCAAGAAGAGGAAATTCTCGCCGATTATTTGGGACAGGGATAGCCCCAAGCCGCCGTTACATTCTGACACAGCAAGGGGCAAGGAAGCGATGGAACCCGTGTCCGCTGATACAGCAAATGGCAAGAAGGTTGCGGAGCCTGCCGAACTTCCTCCGCCTCCCCCAGTGATCCCACAGGGGCACATCCCGGAGAGGTTGGCGGTGGATAAGTCACCGATGGATGTGGACCTTGCTGTCGATACCGAGAGCACTGAGCAGTCGCATGAACCGGAGGAGAGCAAAGTGCTCGAGCCGGAAGAGGCTAAAGTGCTCGAGCCGGAGGAGAGTAAGGTGCTTGAGGAAGAGGAGTACCCAACAATGAGGAACATATCAACTTCACGGTGGGCCGGTGCTAACGACGATGAGCAGGTAGGGACATCACTCAGGAAGAAGAAAAGCACAACTCCTGCAGATTTCGCTGACTTGGGGCAGGGTAAGAAGACTCCTAGCCCAGAGCTTGGAGAGGTTGTGACCAGTGATATCTCTGGAGGGGGGAGGACCATGTCAAGGTCGACTGATTCAGGGAGAATGGGCAACGATGAGAAGGAAGTGGATAAAGATGACTACATGGATGTTGATAGGGAGGAGGCTAGTGATAATGATTCAGTTGACCGTCTGTCTTCTGGCTCGGAGAACCAAGTGCGCAGGTCTGAAACCCCTGAGCCAGTGAAGCCAGCTCATCGATGCATCAATATGCTTCACGGTTGCAGAAGTGTTGATGTGTTTGAGAGGCTCAACAAGATCAACGAGGGCACTTATGGTGTTGTATATAGAGCAAAGGACAAGAAGACTGCTGAGGTTGTTGCGTTGAAGAAGGTCAAGATGGAAAAGGAGAGAGAAGGTTTCCCGTTGACTTCTCTGAGGGAGATCAATATCCTTCTGTCTTTCCACCACCCTTCAATTGTTGATGTTAAGGAAGTTGTAGTTGGCAGTAGTCTGGACAGTATTTTTATGGTGATGGAGTACATGGAGCATGATCTGAAAGGTGTCATGGAGAATATGAAGCAGCCATATACCCAGAGTGAGGTCAAATGTTTAGTGCTTCAGCTATTAGAGGGTGTAAAGTATCTTCATGACAATTGGGTACTTCATAGGTAATTATTGACTTCCCTTTTATTCTTCAACTTTGGATAATATCTAATCTTCTTTTATGTTGTCTATGTACTGATATGTGTTTCATTTTCTAGGGATCTGAAGACCTCTAATCTGTTACTGAATAACCGTGGTGAGTTGAAAATTTGTGATTTTGGACTGTCTCGTCAATATGGGAGCCCATTAAAACCTTATACTCAATTGGTTGTGACTTTGTGGTACAGGTATGTCACCGGACAGCATCAGATTCCACAGCAGTGTTTTGACTACCTATATTTTCACTGTAAGTTCTTTTGTCAACAGGACTAACCTGTTCCGCTCCTTCTGGCTACAGGGCACCAGAACTGTTGCTAGGAGCAAAGGAATACTCCACTGCTATTGATATGTGGTCCGTGGGATGCATAATGGCAGAGCTTCTGGCCAAAGAACCATTGTTCAATGGAAAAACTGAGTTCGAACAGCTAGACAAGGTATTCCCATTTGTCTTCTGTGTGCTGTCCACACGTCTCACAGTGCATTACCTTCTGTGTTGTAGATAGCTATAACTGTTGATAGTTTTTATTAGATGGTATGTCATGGTGAAGCTACTTTTCATGTAGATATTTAGAACACTTGGCGCACCTAATGAGAAAATGTGTTTTCTTGTAGATATTTAGAACACTTGGCACACCTAATGAGAAGATATGGCCTGGTTATGCCAAATTACCAGGTGTCAAAGTAAATTTTGTCAAACAACCGTAAGTTTATTTATACATGCTTTTGTTCTTTCTCTGCTGAGTGTGTATATTTGACTGTTTGTATGACGGTATTCCCATTTTTGATTCTTTCGTCAGGTACAATAGATTAAGGGAGAAGTTCCCAGCTGCTTCTTTTTCTGGCACGCGTCCAAATCTATCTGAAGCTGGTTTTGATCTGTTGAATAAACTCCTAACTTATGATCCTGAGAAGGTAAAATGAATACTTACTGCGATTCTTGCTTTGTCATTTATATTACTGTCTTAAGCTAACTTGATTCCCTTGTGCAGCGTATATCAGCTGATGCTGCCTTGCAGCATCCGTGGTTCCATGAAGTGCCTCTGCCTAAGTCAAAGGACTTCATGCCAACATTTCCTGCTTTAAATGAACTGGACAGGTAATATTTCCAGTCACTAATTCCACAATGTCTCATGCATAAGTATTTTGTTCAATAGTGAATTTATTTCTCATGTTATAAAACACACAGGCGAACCAGACGGTATTTGAAGAGTCCTGATCCCCTAGAGGAGCAACGGTTGAAAGAACTGCAAGCAAAAGGCAACCGTGGCCTTTTCGGCTGAGCTTAAACCACTTTCTTGGGTTCTGTTGGTACTTACTGTTATGCTTCAACCTGAATCAGTGAGGTCAGATGCCTTCTGAGGTGAGATGTGCCATGGACATGAAGCATCACATCTTCTTGGTGTCTACAAGCAACTGACAGCGTTCTTTAGCAGGCTTTGTGCTTAAGTGGCCCGTGGCCCATCATAGAAAACTTTTCAGGAACACTCCAACCACATTGATCATGAAAGCAATTCTAATCTACCTTCGTCAAGGTTTGGCCTGTTAGCATTGGTTACCAGTTTCACCTTTGGACCTTCTGTATGTAAAATATTCCAGATTGGTACGTTGTAAACAATAGTCAGTGTGTTGGATTTACAATAAGAAAAAATCATCAATTTTTCTCTATGTTCCTAGTGCGTTTTTTCTTTTGATCTTTACATTTTGTTTGCAAGAAACAAAACTGGCGAAGGGGAGGATGCCTTTAGCTTTTCTCCAGGAAATCATGGACACTAATACAACTGAAGGTAAATATATTCAAAAGTCATTTACCTCAAGTGACATATTGCTGATTAAAAATTGATCAATGCACATTTTGGAAGATCATTTATACCTGAAGGCTCTGTTCTATGATTTACAATAAATGCTGCCTAGGATCTCCATGATGTACTTAGTGTTGAGGAAACTCCAAATTCTTAAAAAAATGTAAAATGATGAAGAGTAAGAATAAAATCTCAAAGCAAGACAGAAATGATACTGTCACCTGGATGGTGTGTGTTCTGTTTTCCACCTCGATGGTGTGTACAAATCTATGTTGGTATTTGGTTACTAAGTATCTAAAAGATATTACATTATTCACCATGAAAAAATTCATATATCTGTGCTACTAGCGCTCCCGTGGTCATATGTAAATCAAATTAGGCCACGAGTAAAACTATGCTCTGCTACCTAGAGTTAGTATTCTCTAGTACATGCACATCAGCACCTGTATTTGTCAAGCAAATTGAGAAAATCAAGGGAGCTCTTTGATTTAATTACTCTTTGGTTGTCACCCTCCATTCCCGTGTTCTGTAGTGCTGATTTCCTGTTCACGATGAGAGCATAAGTCGAGGGATCTGCTCTCATTAAACAGTGCTGTAAATAATAGTTATGTTAACTTAAGCCCCATGTGTTGTTTGTCTAGAAATTTGCTGTTCTTTATAGTGTATATCAGTAGCTGAAAATATGATCCATCGCTATGTTCTTTGCATTTGGTAATAACAACTTGTATGTTCTGCTCAAGTGGTAGAGAGTTAGTTGTACTTACTGCAACTGTTGTATCTGTGACACGTCTGCAGCTTAAGCTGTGGCTGCTTCAAGATAGGAAGCTTGATGGCCATCAGCTTGTTGTACTACGTGCCTAAATTTTGTGGAAGGTCTTCAAATGTGTTCACCTGTTACTTCAGTGAACCGTAGTGGTCACTGGTCAGTCCACTATCCTTCCTCGTTTATTATTGCACCTCATTCATCTAACTGTTTTTTAGGACCTAGTCATCTCTAATTTGTCCGCATAGGTTATGGTTTTTGTTCAAGTGTGTTCACCTGTTACTTCAGTTATGTTTCTTCTTGAACTGGCATATTTTTGGTTTCCTTACGGAACCCAGTTCCTGCCTTATTCTAAGCGTTCCTCCTTGACATTGTATATAGTGTACACTCCTCCATGAACTTAGGGTTTTTACGAAGGCAGTGGCACAGGTCAACTTATCTAGTTTGATTCTTGTAATGAGCCGCGGGTGGAACAGCGTTTGGTACATTTTTTGGGGGTTCATATCTGCTTATGATTCTCAATGTTCTTGTAGTGTTTTTCGTACTATGTGTGACACAGCTGATATTTACTTCTCTCACCGCACAGCCGTGTAGTTGCTACTTGCCATTTTCTTCAGAGGGAGTGTTTTGTGTCCTCAAATCAATGGGTCCGTTTAGTCTACTTGGTACCTTGCGCCCTCTATTTTGCCTTAATTGTTGTGTTGACAGAGCAAATTTAGTGGTAATTCTTCTGTACCAAGTTAGTTTATATTGTTATTAGCTCATGGGCCTGAGACAAGCATATGTTGGTAAATCGTCATGTTAATGTGGTATAAACATTCCCTTAGTTGTAGCTATGTTGTGGTGCAGAACAGAAAGATAAAAAAACATGCTCCTTACATCACTTGCCTTGGTATATTATTAGCTGATGGGGCTCAAGATTTGTCTAAATTGAGGGACGGAGGGAGTATTAGTTAATTATCATGTTATTGCAGTATAAACATTCATGTAATCACGTTGTCTGGTGTAGAGCAGAAAGATGAAATTATATGTCAAAAAAGAAAGAAAGATCAAATGACGTGCTCTAGATGAAATTATATGCCAAAAAAGGAAGAAAGATGAAATGATGTGCTCCTTTACTTCGTAGACCTGCAATGAAACACATTTCGTAAAGGGTAGTCACGTTGTCTGCCATAGAACTGTGTTGTTACCTGAGCACCGTCACCTTAGAGATGCGCAGAGATGAGTACCTTTGACAGTTTGATGCTTCTTTGTCGCGTGATATCGTTTGTGAACTGCCATTGTGGGTCGTTGTTCCCTTTTCGCCTAAGACCATGGTAGCGGATTGCGCTCACTGCTTGTTCAGTAGTAGTATTTCCCCTCTGGCTTCTGCCCATTATTGTGGCCATGTGTAGACTTCATTATTTGCAGGTCGATAGGCTGGGCAGGCAGATCACGATCTGGATGAGCAAGGAACAAGTGCAGCCTAGAACTGCTGACAATGTGGGTCGCTCGACAGTGTATATACCGTGTAGTTCAATGATGCCATTGAAACAAGGCAAAGCTTTCCACTATAGATCACACTCGATGCGACTACGTGTATATGTAAAACACACTAGCTACAAATTGATATTTTACCATCGATGTTGAAGCAAATGTTTCCGCTCGTGCATGTTTTTTCATTTGGAAAAGTCTATGACAACCGGCTGTCATCTCATCGCACACGCTTACCTTCCACTTCTCGCTTCCACTTATCATACGGCGTGCCTCAATGGTAACATATCTCCCATGCCTGTGATCAAAATTTTTTAACACTTCAAAATATGATTTTTTTGGTATAGGGAGCATACACATCTAGGAGCCGAATTAAATTTTCATAGGTTCATAAACTTAGGGATTCACATATCAGTAAAAATGGGTAGGATATGGGTAATACCCATGGATACAAGGCTGTACTTATGACTTAACAAGTACGGTATGGGTACTATTCGTGAGTACAAAAGTGTGTCATACCCTATCCATACAACTACGGTAGCCCCAGGTACCTGTACCTACAGTAAATTGCCATCCATGCTCCTTGGCCGCCGCTAGTAGCCGGTTGCCGATGTTCCTCTCATGCGTGCATCCCTTCTCTTTTGCCGTTCCTCTCATGCGTGCATCCCTTATCTTTTTCGGGGGTGCTGCCCTGCTCCCCTTTGGCACACGATTGGCGTTCCCGGTTTCCTTCTTTGTGTAGGAGGGTACTTGAGCTTGCTTCGAGCTGGACATGGCCGAGCTCACCCATGCTGCTATGGACGACGATCTAAGCTCTGGGAAGATGGGTCTGGGATTCACTAAATCATGCATGGTGGAAAAAACCGGCGAGCTCGTATCTGGTCATGGTGGTGCCTCTATTGTTCTCGGTGACGGTGAAGGTCAAGGTTAGGATAATTTTGTCAATGTTACATACAACACAGCGATTTGTTACATATGTACGTAGTTTTTTTATGTGGAAGCATGAGCAAAGTGCTAGAATGAATCCTTGTGTATATGTCATAGAGAGAATGGTTAAATGTTACATGTGTCTTCTCGTAATGTTGGATAAGTCAGAAAAAATGTTTGATGTGGAGAGTGGATTTGGTGTTCAGATGGGTACGTGCGCACGCACCAGCCATCGTTGGATTGGCTTTAAGATTCTGCCATCTCACTTTTTGAGCTAACGGCGACATACGGTGTTAAACAGAATCTGTTTATCTGTTGGGTGTTGCTCTGGGCCCGATGCACTGATGCGTGGGTCAGTGGTGGTTGGAGCGCCGCGCCTCCTCGATGGGTCCATCACTCCATCCTCTGTGAGCGCGCTCACAAGCTCGTGGAGCTCACATCAAGCAAAGTTAGCCGGGCGGCGGAATCCGGCGAGGGAGTTGGGTATCGGCCGGCGGCGGAAGCAGCGGGCCTCAGCCGGCACATAACCAAGGGATGGGCAGCCAGCAACGGTGTGGCGGGTCGAGATGCGACGGCAGCGGTGTGGCAGCCAGTCCCGCGGCGTGGAGGGGGACGAGTTCGAGCTGATGCGGGGCTTGACGAGGTGGCCTATTGGAGCTACTCGACCGGATCTCCGGCGTCGGCGAGCGGATGGCTGGGAGCTCCGGCGAGGGCCATCGCCGGGGCAGCGGCGGCGGCGGCCAGCGGCGGCGCCCTCCCCCGATGCGTGCGCAGTGGCGGCTCCCTCCCCCGATGCGTGCGTGGCGGTGGCGAGCGGCGGCCGGGCGGTCGGGGTGCGACCTGGAACCGCTGCCGGCGAGGATCTCCTTCCTCCGGCGCGGCCGGACGGCCTTCCACCTCGAGGGCGGCGCCGGCCATGCCCCTGAACCACCTTGCCTCTGCTCTTTCGGCGGTTGACCTTGGCGAGAACTTGCTCCATCTCGGGCTCAGTAGAGAGAAAATAGTAGGAGGAGAGATGCGGGATTAGGGCTCCGAGAGGCGCGGGCGGCGGCCGCCATGCGCGCGGGAGATGTTGTGGAGATGTTGCGCCCGGAGCTGCGTGCTCATCGGCCTCTCCGCGCGGCGCTACTACTCCAGCCAGAGAGAGAATGAGTGGTGGAAGGGATAAAGCACGGATGGGACATGAATAATTATTTTTCTCTACTCTGGGTCGCATAGCATAGAAACGACAACAGCCAAACGGACTAATGGATGACGTTAGACACGTGTTGAGCAGCTAAGGGGTGCTCACGTACCCCCCTGATCACCGGGCTTCATCCGGTTTGATGTGTTGGTTCTTTTTGTTGGAGACTATAATATTACTTACGATTTTGCTTCAACAAATATGGATTTGCTATATACTGTATTTTATTTTGCTACATGGGCATGTTTAAAGTGCTAAAAAACCATACGATCATAAGTTTAATACTCCCCCGGTCGAATTTAATCGATGCCGAGGGAGGCATGAGCATTAGCGTGGGTGCATCAATTTTTTAAGTCCAAAGGTAGTACTTTTTAGGGAAATGATGTTGTAGATGGATGTTACATTTTACCTTCGTCTAAAAGTAAGTGGCTTAGCTATGTAGTTGTAGATATATCTATATATAGAAAAAGGGGAAATTTTCTGCCGGACATCATTACTTTCTGGCATTTCCTAAAACACTGTCTGATTCTATTTCTGCCAAGTACTATTACAATTTTCCTGGCGCATAGATACAAGCTCCACCTCCATCTCCACCACCACCGGAGTTCGACGTCGACCCGGAGCTGTTGGACAACAAAGCGTGGGAGGAGGCGGCGCTAGCGGCCACCATAGCGGAGTTCGACGCCGCAACAACGGAAGAGACGCGCCTCCGCCGGGCGGAGAAGATGGGCGAGTAGCGGCGTGCAGAGCTGCTGCAGTGGCGGCGGCGTGCGAACGAGCTACACGAGCGGCGACACATTGAGGAGCTGCAGGAGCGGCTGCGGGAGCTCCATCAACGACAGCAGTGGGAGGAGCTGGAGCAGCAGCTGCGGGAGGACGCGGCGACAACGGAAGCGGCGGCCTGGGAGGCGGAGGCGTTGGCAGCGGCCGCGCAAGTGGAGGAGGATGAGGACGACGACTTTGACTGGTCCGACGATGACGCCAGACCCGGAGGAGGCGGTGGCGCAATAGCGGGCTATTGTCGAGTCGTTCGAATCGTAGAAGAAGCTGTAGGACGACGCCCGTGCCCGCGATGATGCGCGGGTTCTCCGTGGTGTCGAACCCTTCCTCCAGCAGGAGCAGCTACGGAGGGAAGGCGATGACGCGGCGAGCAAGCACCGACGTCTTCTCGTCACGCTCCGTAGGGAGAGGCGGCGCGCGGCGCACGAGCAGTGTCAGAAGGAAGGCGATGACGGGGCAGGGCCGTCGAACGCACCGTCGGGCGGCCATTAGGCTAGAGTTAGATGATCTAGACGCTTCATTCAAACTTGTAAAATATAATCAAATGTAAATGAAAACTTTATTTTCGTGCATTTTTATTGTTTGGAGCATTTAATTGGGAACGTGATTGGACAGCGATGTGTCCCAAGCACGACACCAAGCAACAACGTTCCTCTAAAGGCTCAACATGATTTAGAGCATCTCCAGTCGCGTCTCCCAAAGCGTCCCCAAAGGGATTTGGGGGACGCCGGCCAAAAAAACGTCCCAGTCGCGTGCCGCAAAGGCCGCTTCGGTCCGGACGTGCTCCAAATGTTGTCCGGCGTCCCTAGCCCATCCCCTGTGTATAGAGTCTCTACCGAGGACGCCGGACACGACTTTTACACTAACTTTTTGTTTGGAGGTCGCGTTTGGGGGACGTGGCTAGAAAAGGGACCTTCTCCAAACGAAAATTTTGTCCGAACGTCTCAAACGACTAATCCGACGCTTTGTCCGGACATCGTTTGGGGGACGCGACCAGAGATGCTCTTAGAAGTCGCTTTAGAAGACGCAAGTGAAGATGCTTTCACAGCCCGCTCGCCATGTTTTCCCTGAAAGCATGACACGGCACGAACCTTCGCACAGTAAGAGCATCTCCAGCCGCGTCCCCCAAACCGCGCCGGATTGAGCGTTTGGGGGACGTGTTTTGTTCGTGCCGCGTTTGGGGGACGTCGCTCCCCAGCCGCGTCCCCCAAACGCCGCCCCCAAACATTAAAAGTATTTTTTTTGTTAGAAAGAAACTATTTAATAATATTCAAATCGGTTGAACATAAACAAATTATATATAAAACTTCGAAAAAATATAATTAAATACATATAAACTATCTACTTCTTCTTCGCTGATGGCCCCGCCTCGCCGTCGTCATCGCGGTGGCGCTTCCTGCTCGTCACCTCTTCCGAAGAGGCGGTGTCGGCGCTCGACGCGTCGTCGTCGCCGGTGCTCGTCGGCTGCGCCTTGGCCTTGGCCTTGGCCTTGGCGGCCTTGGCCTTGGCGGCCCTGTCCTTGGCAGCCTTCGCCTTGGCCGCCTTCGCCTTCGCACGGGCCACCGCCGCCGCCGCGGCCTCGCTCTCTTCTTCCTCCTCCTCCCAGCCCAGCCATTCGTCCTCGCTGTCAACTGGCGGCGGGGAATCGTCGCCGCTGCTCGGCGTCCTGTCTTTGTCCCACCAATGGCGCCAGCCAGCAGGCTTTCCCTCGCTGGAGGTGTCGGACGGGAGCTGGAAGATGTAGCTCATCGTCGCTGGAGGTGTCGGATGGAGGCTTGGATGAATGACGGCGTACGTACGGGTCTTATTGAGCGCGGATGAACGGCGGCGCGAGTCGAAGAGAGCAGCCGGTTGCTCTTCCGAGGAGTCGGCGCTCCATTCCGGCGGGGTTGGCGCGTCGTCGACGCGGCTGCCAATGCGACGGTTCCGCTTCTCCGTCAACCGCACCGTCGCTACGTATGTGGCGGTTGAGCGTCCGAGCCACCGACGGGTCGGCCCCGCGCCTCCTCGCCTCTCATTTCGTTGTGTCCGGGCGTGCCCGGTGCGTCCCCCGTGGAACGGGGACGGGCTCGGGACGCCGGACACCGTATCGGGCCGCGCCGGACAAAAAAGGCCTTTGGGACGCGCGGCTGGGAACGTTTTTTTGTCCGGCGCGCCCCAAATCCCTTTGGGGGACGGTTTGGGGGACGCGACTGGAGATGCTCCAAGGTTGCACATTCCCCGGAACCAATGTGTTCTTCGCCGACAGGACTCACCGCTGCCGATACTAGCATAGAAGTGGTGCACACGTGTGTCGTCCACGTTGTAACCACGCAATGGGCCAATCTGGAAGAGAGAGGCCGGGGCAGTAAACAAAACCTGAACCGGTCAGGAGTCTAGGGCCCATTTAGTGTGGCTGGCAAGTGGCCCCGGACACGAAAACACCATTTTTTACACTGTCGGTTCTCTTCTCGTCGGGCCCTCTGGTTCTCTCTCGTATCTCCTGCCTGCCTGCCTCGGGTTTCCCATCGCTCATCCAAACTTCATACTCATCCGCCAGGGTAAAATGACTGCCGAGGCCTTCACGGTCCTACCGACCGAGTACAGTTCAAATTCATCTCTGCATTCAAACCTTCACTTACCTTGTGACGTAGCCATCGTCAGAACATGGGGAAAAACACGATGATGTACTAACTTACCAAGTCCCTGTTGGTATCACAGATTCATAGAAGAAATAATAGAAAACCCAAAGGATTTTATAGCAGGAATAAACCAATTAAAAAATATTTTATCAAATACAGAAAACGCTACTCATATAATTTTTTTCTTATTAAAAATAGCTAAAAACACAGGCACTATATTTTATTCTTTTGTTTGCGTTCGGGAGATAAGGAAAGTTGTTCTTGTTATTGGCACACTTACATAATGAAAGTGCCGCTAATTATGTTATGCAAATATGGCTAACATGGTGGAAGATCGCTAGATAAGAGACATGATGGGTTGAAACGGGTAAAAAGGACAGAAAGAACACATGTTGGTCCTCGAAGGTTTAGTAACAAGTAGGATAAAAATGACATGTATATGATGGGGTATCTAAAAACTAAGTCAAAAAGATATCATCCTTCTTCATATTTTGTTTTCCTGTGGCAACGCGCGAACATTCTAACTAGTAGTTTATAAAATATAGAAAATGTAAAACAAATATTTTATAGCTGGAGATGTGTTTGTTGCGTTGGTGGATGCGTTGTGTAGATGACGGACCTCCTCGCCTGTGTGCATTTCGTCTCGGTTTTTCTTATAAATTGGACAATGTATGATTTTTTGATCTTATTTTTTCTTATAAACTGGCTCATTATGTGCATAGCACTCTTTCCATTTAATCGGACGGTAGATATTGACCGTCTTAAACTAAAAAAATACATAAAACCTTAGCTGATTGGATAGACAAAGAAAAATGCCCCCATTCCATGCACATATAAATATATATAAATGATTCTGGTGGACATTGGAATTACCACAATTCTAAAACGCAAGAACAAAAAATGTAGGATTAGAGTGGCATGTATTCCTGAATCATAGAATTGCAAAGCTACATGAATTAGAATAGAAATGTTTGACTCACCACATGGGAAACAAACGAAATGTACAAGAGATCCGAGCAGACGAAATATGGCAGTGCAAACAACGCACAATTTAAATCTTCAGAAAACAAATCTATGGAATGCCTTTGAATCGAAGAGACATGTAGGGATTTAGGTACTATTTCCTTTGATGAACATCCATGGAAAAAAGTCTTAATGATTGTATTTTTAGAAGGGGTAGTATTGTCTAAATGCAGGTCAGGACAACTCTTGTGATCTGATTCATCCCCAGCTACCGCCCGGTTACACATTGCGATTCCACATATGTTTGGTCTCTCTAGTTATGCACCGTGACTCCGCAAACTTGTGATCTTAATCACGTCCTTGCTTATCCTCTACCGGTGAAGCTATGCAAGGCATCAACCTCACAACATTCGCTTCAAAAACTCCAATTAGTGACATGAGTGACTCTATTTTCTTGTTCTTAAGCAGAGCCGTGGCTTATACAAAGATTGGAGAAAGATCCCCCTTTTATGCTGTGTTTGGATGTAAAGAATTGGCCTTGGAATCATGGAATCTAGAATTAGGGGTCAATTTCTACCGTTTGGAATGGCCTGAGGATTGGAGTCTGGAAACGCGACGAAATTCCAAGGTACGGCTTCGCTATGTGCAAACAGCACGCGAGTCTTTCCGAGGTTCAACCCTCGGAATCGCTTGGAAACTCCCCGCCCCGCATACCCGTTCGTCCCGAGAAACAGAGACGAGCGAGCGAGCGCCCTCCCCCTGCTTCCTCCCGACGCGCCCGACAGTGGCCGGCGGCGGCGCGCAGGTTCGCCCCCTCCTCTTCTCCCTTGACTCGCCGCCCCCCTCCAAGGTCATGCTCCTTCACTTCGTGCGGTCCGAGCCCTATTCCCCTGGCCTCCCCTCTCCCCTCCCGGTCCTAACCCTAATCAGCGCCATGGGAGAGAGACGGCGACGGGAGGGTGCCTCCGGCGGCTGTAGTGGAAACGGCGGTGGCCAGAGGATGAATAGCACTGGTTTTGGGCGGCTCCCTCCATTGCCATGCTTGTTTCCATTGATTCCTTGGATTGCAGCGGCCATACATTGTTATTTTGGGCTAATATTAGGATTTATTTTAATTGCAGATTTCTTGGAGAAATAGTACCAGCTGAGGCTAATTGGAAAATAATATTTATATACATTATAATATATGTATGCTATTTTTTTACATGTATACAAATTTATGTTGCTCAAACTCAACAAATCATCGAATTCTACATGTTGTACATCCAAACAGCATTTGGAATTGGGCAACACCATTTGATTCTAAGAGTAAATTCCAAGCACATCCAAACAGTAGAATTCAAATGGGAAGCCAATTCATTTCTATCTTAGAATTGGAATTTTCAGTTCAATTCAATTCCAAACTCAATTCTCTGCAACCAAACACAGCATTAGCAGAATGGCTAAGTGTTTCGAGCCCCATCCCAAATCGCTCTTAAGGCATTATGGTTTGTCATGCAATACAACACAAGATTTTTTTTTTTTTTACTTTACAAGAAAGGATCCACACCACCTTTTCTGCAGTCTACTAGTGAATACAAACTTTGCATTCGTAATCAGGCTCGTCTTCTGAACGGCTGTAATCTTCAGGTCTTCTCTATCTTCTCTATCTCTACTATATAAAAAGGAGGAACTGGTTCTGTTTCCTCCGGTCGTAGTTTCGTCAACCATATTTTAAATAAGACCATTTTACCCTCCCACCTAGCTACTTACAAAAATAACTGCCGCACCAACAAACTCCATGATTTCAGTCACTTCCCAAAAAAATACTGACATCCAATTAATCCAATGATTTCCGTCAAATCAGTATTTCCTTGCCATCCGGATCTTTTGGCCTTACCAAAAGTACTCTTTTACGAAAGCAATCAGAGGCGTTTTACATAGGAAATCAATCACGCGGGTCAAAAAAACGAAATCAATCACGTGTTATTAGGAAAGCAATCACGAGTTGTTATTTACTGCGCGCTCATCCGAGCGGTAGGTTACTACCGAATCTTCGCCTCCAAATTAATCTGCGTCGATTGGTTTCCTTTCTTTGATTTCCGCACTTCCCACACCTTCCATCCTCTTACCTTCGGTGCCAATCTTATTTCGATGCAGTTTGGCCTGCGACTAGATCTTTGCCACCGCCCCTCCAGGTCCCATGTCACGAATTACCATGCCGCCTCTCACCTCCTCTCTGGCATGCATGCATGCTCGTGTGAAATCGATTGTTGTAGCTGACCATGGACGGGAACAACGTCTTGGGGAGATTAATTGAAGAGCCGCGATGAGGAGAGTGTAATAACCCAGAACATAGGAACAACGAAGGGTAGATTTAGAAATGGGATGTGCATTTCATCGCAAAACGGGGGAAATTTTCGCGCCTTATTGCAACTAAACCTAAGAGGGATCGAGGTTCTCTCTCATTTTGCACTTAGGTTTAGGCAATGTGAGTTAGGGAAATTTCGACATGATCTCTTTTGTATCTTGTTGATTTGGGGAATTGATTTCATTTGACAAGTGTTAATACATTTAACAATAAGCATTGAACAATATAAAAGGAATGCATAATTTAAACACAACTTATGAATTCAAACAACTTTGAATTTCAAAGTGAATCATAAATACAATGTTTATTCCGGAAAATAAATATTACATAAATCAAAAGCTCATAAACAAAAACTTGGGCTTTATTGATATCACAACACAAATTACATTGTCTTTACAAAATTCTTGATACAAGAATTGATGAATAATAAACAGAAATAAAAATGAAGATTACAATATTATTCCTAAACTAAAATCTAGACTATATGACTTGAAGTATTTCTTCATGGCCATGTCCATCTTCAAAAACCTGCAAAGTAAAACACCAACACTAGCCAGAATGTTAGTGTTAGTCAAATAATTCAGTTTGGACAGAACCAAGTGTCATGCACACTTGTGCTGGTCCAAAACCATGGACAGCACAAGATAAGGGCAGCAGCAGACCAAACCTGAGCACACACCAGGGCTCAAGTTTCAGCATATGAGAGCACACAGCTCAAGTGTGCTGGGCAAGAACAAGCAAGGCCATGCATCAGCTTAGTCACCAAAGCAAGCCAGGCTTGTGTGTCAATGCAAGGATAGAAGCAGGGTTCATATAAAAGGGGCACAAACCCTAGAAATCATAACCGATCGACTCGGATAAAGATTCACCGGGTAAGGGTGAAGCAAGAACAAGCTCAGTTCATCCAGCTTCTTGAGCAAGAACAGAACCAACACATACACACCCACTCAACCACCAGTAAATCATGGTGACTCGAGAAGATCATCCAAGACCTGGAGGTGAAGGGCCGTGACACAAACCCAAGTCCGCATCAACAAAACATTTCTTTCTAGGAGCTGGAACAAGGTATACCTAGTTCCCGGAAAAGATCCCATGGATCTAATCCATCATATGCATGAAATAAGCATGGGATGAGCAGATGCTCATATGGGTAGATCATCACTTGGTTTTCACCAAGGATTACTGCCAGCCAAAAGCCACTAAAATAGAAAGCATCTAGGTACAGATCTTATACACAGAAACTAGCACATATGCACAGATGCACACACTAGCCAGATTTGATGCATAGATAGCACCAGTAGATGGCAAGGATTAGCAGCTAAGACTACACAATAAATCCTAAGCATACAACCATCATAAACCCTAGATTTCTTCACATGCAAGCATATTGGCATTCATAGTTACTATGATCCCCAAATATACAAGCAAAGATGAGTAGCCAACAAGATCCAACCAACCATGTGAGCAACCAGTCAGTAGCAAGGCTACTGAGGTCACATCACACTTAGCACCAATTAAGAGAAAGCCAAATACAAAGCATCACTATCCAGAAATGGATTCAGACTCTAATTGCTTGTAAAAGAATCATGAACAGCAAATTCAGACACAAACAAGTAATTAAATCATCACTGCATAAGCAGTTCATCATAATCTAATTAATACAAGCATGAATTTATCACAGATCCATGCTAAGCACTGACAGTAGCACACTGTTGAGCCACACAGTTAAAGTATAGCCACTAGAGCAAGTCTAGGTAGCTAAGATAAGAAACAGCACAAGTAAGCAACCACACAGTGATGCTTGAGCATCAGCATCACCGGATAATTGAATCATTTAGCCACGATGATTAGCCGAGTAAGCCATCATCGACAATCAATTGATCAAATGGATCAATTATAGCAAGCCAAGTTACACAGAGAGGTTAGCCAACAAGCAAAGAATGATCCAATGGATCATTGGCTTGCGAGGGTAGCACCGAAGCATATCACAGTGCACCTCTCGGCACACACACAAGTGTCACGGATGCAACACAAGTACACCTAGACAAGCAAGCATGATAGACCAGTAAGCATAAGCAAGTCATAACCAAGCATAGCATGGCATAGTTAGCTCTTGAGCAAGCACAGTAGAGCATGGCAAGTGTAGAGCATGCTAGGAGCAGCAGAGAAGCAAGAACAACATGAATAGCAAGTAAAGCAGCATGTGCCAGTACCAGTAAATGGTAATTGGACCTTGAACTTGCAATTAATCAAAGCACGTGACAAATTGCATAGGAATAGCATGGCTCTGTGTGATCACAGGATCACCAGAGAGCAAGCAGAGCATGAGGAGGAAGAAGAACAAGTAACAAGGGAGGCGCACGTAAGAGAAGGAAGAGATGCAACACTTACTTGCGCCTGGAAGCAGAGGCTAGGGCATGGCGAGGCAGTGCTCGCGCGGCCCTAACAGCTGCAATTCCAGGGTAGGCGCCGACGTTACGCCGGCGAACTGTTGTGGGTATACTTCATGGGTGTACCATCGACAGTGCCTAGATCCGGCAAGCCCGGGTGGCCCACAGACGGTGATGAGGCATGTGGCCCATCGGGCGGCCCGAGCTTGCCGTTGATCTTG
>NC_061514.1:108047266-108094307 GCF_022539505.1 Lolium rigidum
AAATAGGAACCCGGGCGTTGATTTCGTCCAATTCCGAGAATATTTCGTTACTAGGATTTCGAAACCAAAAACAGCAGAAAACAGGAACCGGCACTTCGGCATCTTGTTAATAGGTTAGTTCCAGAAAATGCACGAATATGACATAAAGTGTGCATAAAACATGTAGATATCATCAATAATGTGGCATGGAACATAAGAAATTATCGATACGTCGGAGACGTATCACCGTCCGGTGAATTTATCGGCTTTGCTTCTATCCATTTAGTAAATTTGTCGACAACAACGAGCATATACTCATATCCTCCTGGCGAAGCTTTGTGTAGTTTTCCCACCATGTCGAGACCCCATTGAGCAAAGGGCCACGACAGCGGGACTGGCATCAGTTCTGCTGCCGGAGAGTGAGGTTTGGCGGCAAATCTTTGGCACGCGTTGCAAGTTCGCACTATTTTTTTCGCGTCCTCAATTGCTGTTAACCAACAAAATACAACTAGCAAAAATATCCCGCCTTGGTATAAAATACCTCGCCAAAATAAAAATATATCGACAAACAGCGGTCAACATAAAGCTCGGGGGCTCATACCCACAAAAATAGTACAGTATTTATTTTGCCTTGGGATAACCTCACATTATAAAACAAAAATACTGCCATCAAACGCCCGGGGGCTTGGCGTCGAAAATAAAAACATAGTGACTTTACAGTACAAAAATACATACACAAGATACAATTCTTGGAACAGCTTATTTTTAGGGATTTCCCAGTATATTGTCTATTGTAAAGCGCTCATTATTTATAGCACGAGTGCTATGCTCAGCGTAGCTGCCTTCACGAAGAATTCGGCGTCCATCCGAAGAAGTTCATCCATCATATCTTCGGCAACAGGAGTAACAATATCATCATATTTGCCGAAGTTTTTCTTCCTCTTCGCCATCTTGGCCAAGCACTTTGGAACAATCTGCCCCACGTCTAACTTCGGGTAGCAGATTTTTATCATGATCATAGCAAATCTTGCGCCAGCAGCCAATTGGGCCCGAACAAAGCCGTGGATTCGAGGAGCATCCCGAAATTTATCCATTAAAGCAGGAAGAGTCTCTGGCATCTTGTTGCGAGGAAACATGGTGCCATAGACCAGAGACAAAGTCCTTGTACAGAAGTCGAGATAATCGCGAACCTGGAGTGCGCGATCCTGAAACCTGACAATCTGGCGAGTTCGTTCAGGCGTGCCCCAAAAACTTGAACCATGATCCTTGGCAAGCCGAAGAAGTACATTGGACCGAGCCTCGACACGTTCATCTTCAGTAGTAGCATCCAAGAAAGAACCTGTTTTCTGGCAAGAATCAGTGGGTAACAAGGAGATACATAAATAAAGGTACGACAAAGATAATGAAGCACACCTGCCATATCCAAGCTAGCATCTGTTAGCAGTTGAAGCATAAAATTTTCTCGAGACGTAGCTGCAGCAGCCTCAGCAACGGCGGCATCCTTCTCAATTATAGCATCTTGAGCTTGTTGGAGCGCAACCTTTTCCCTCTCGGAAGATTTCCGAGATTTTTCCATAAGCATAAGTGATTGCTTCTTCACGGACTGGAGCTGTTGTTGAAGTTCTTTCAAATCTTCTGCCGAATTTTTACTCGCAGAATCTTCAACAAATTTAACAGCGACAGGGGTTTTCTTCGAAGCAGACGAAGGAAAAACCTCGGAAGGACCAGGAGTTGACGCATAGTTGTCAAAAATTAACTGAAAAAAGAAATTTCGACATCAATCATTGAGCAAAAGATAGATTTCCATTCATTCTCATAATATATACATGTTTATTACAAAAGAAGGACCTCTAGAGACCTACTGAAGCAGTCATCGCCAATAACACTATGGCGATAGTGCCAAAAGAAGGAGATAAACTAAAAAGAAAAAAGCAAAGGGGCATTCAATTAGACCTCCGGCTTTGATGAGCTAGGAGTTGAAGATGGCTTGATCCCGAGATAAGACAGGATTTTCTTCGTGTTGGGCTTTGCTGCCTTGATCAACGATCGCCATTTTGTCTGCTCTATCTGTTCCGTGTCGCCTACTTTCGCCCAGTCGATAGTCTGTTGGCTATCAGTGACCAAGGCAACAGTGCTTTCAACAGCGACCTTCATATTTTCCTGGCGCATCTTCAGCCCAAGATCTTCTGGTGGATTAAAGCACTTGGCAAGAGCAAGGAAAGTCGCGGGTTCCTCTTTCTTCGGGAAGAAGTAGGGGAAGAGTTGCGACAGCCCTGCTTTAGCTTGATCAATGCCCTCGCGTGCTTCTGTTCCATGAAACTCAAGGATTGAAACGGCGTCAAGAAGAGGATCATTGTCGGGATCTTCAAGCTCAAATTCTTGAGAGGTTTTACCTGTCAAGATAAAAATTTAATGATCAACAAACGAGTGCAGGAAAGAAAGTCCAAAGGATGTGAAGTGGTTCAGATACTTACTGACAAAGCGACGATTTTGCGACCTTAGACGCTTAAGGATCGTTTCCTCACGAGCAGATTGTGCAGTTATATGCTCGCTTAGCGAAGTCTCGGCATCGTGAAGTCTCTTCTTAAGATCTTCGACACCAGCAACATCGGTCTTGGCCTTGTCAGCCTCTCGTCTAGCTTGAACGGCATCTGATTCGGCCTTCTTACGAGCCTCTTCACTTTGCTCTAATTTTTGAGCAAGTGTATTGGCACGCTCGTTGAGCTCCGCCAGTTTTTCTGCCAAGAAAGTTGAAAATTAGTTAAAAACATCGACAACAAAGGAGTAAGAAAGCAGGAGCAAAAAGAAGCAGCCAGGCATTACCTTCAGTCTTACTGGCATATTCACGGTACCCAATGAATTGGGCACCAATACGAAAAAGCTCTTTGATCATAGGCTGTTAAAGAAGGATAAATAAAGAAAATGTCGGTATGGGAAAAATATGATGGCACACAGAAGCAAACGGAGGAAATATAAACAGTGACAAGCAAATTAAGAACTTACATCATCCAAGAGAGGGTTAGAGGAGCTACTCAATTGGAGAGTAGGCTCCGGGATTGTTTCAATCCTTGCCCTTTTTGGTGAAGGAACAAGGGGGCTTGAAGGAGGAGTAGCAGCGCCGACGTTTTGTTGAGGAGGTGAGGATTCCTCTCCTTCAACTGGCGTCTCCGAGACGACTAGAGTTTGTGACGTACTCGTTCGAGCAGCCACATCAGAAGCTGGTACTTCCTCCTCATCATCACTGCGATTAAATGTTGGCAGCATAAAAAGCAAGATAGACAAAAATCTTCAAGTGCAATAAAAAAAAAAGAGGGGACTTACGAACTGATGAGGGTCTCAAGGTATGGATCATAAGCTGCCTTCTGACGTGAAGGAACAGCTTCTTCGGGTTTGGAGGTGCCGGAATCTTCGACATCATTCCTTTTCCTTTTATTCTTTGGAGAAACAGCAGGAGGAGGAGATTGTGCTGATGCAGTGGCTTCAGAGGCAACCTCCTTTTCATAAGATCCCGCAGATTTTCGAGAATCTGCGGGTTCATTCACAAAAGAGGGGGCATCTTGGTTGTCGTCGGAGATAACGACCCTTTCCTCGACATCCCCACCTTCAGGAAGGGGAGGAAGCGAGACAAGATTCGGATGGTTCTATATAAAAACAAGGGAAGATGTCAAAAAAAGGAGTTACAAAAAGATAGCAAGGCAATAACAAATTAAACGACAAAGTTTACCTTGGGAAGCGCATTGGTGGCGCTATATGGTTTTACACGACAAGAAGAAGGGACAGAATCTTTTTTGCTGAGAGAGGAGATTTTTCGGACAAGCTTTTCTAAGTCCTTGACCTCCAAATCCGTCGACAACCGATCTATGTCCTCATCGCCAGCATAATTCCAGAGAGGGTATTTGCGAGCCTGAAGAGGCTGCACTCTGGTTCTAAGAAAATACGCTGTAATTTGGATACCTGACAATTTTTTGCCGCGAGTATTTTGCAATTCATGGATGCGAGTCATCAAGGCCTCTGTCGAAGTTTTTCTTCTTCGGTAGCCTCTGCATCCCAAGAACGGCGGCGAAGGATTTTCTCGGCACCATCGAAAGGAGGAATGTTGTCTTCAGCACATCCATGGTTCTCCTCCTGAATGTACAACCACTTCTTGCGCCACCCTTGAACTGAGTCGGGGAGTTTGACGTTGAAGTAATCGACCGTGGGGCGAACGTAAATAACAACACCGCCTATATTATAGGCGACATTGGGAGAGCCATTGCGGCGACAAAAGAAAATGCGCTTCCATAGTGCCCAGTTAGGCTGGACGCCAAGGAAGGCCTCACAGAGGGTGATGAAAATGGAGATATGGAGGATTGAGTTGGGCATAAGGTGGTGAAGTTGAAGACCGTAAACAAAAAGCAGTCCACGGAGAAAAGGATGAATGGGGGCGGAAAGACCGCGGATGAGATGATCGACGAAACTTACCCGATACCCCATTGGAGGGGTTGGGTAGCTTTCTTCACTAGGGAAGCACACCGCCTTAGGTTTCTTGCTAATCCCCAATTTCTTCAAGAGATTGACATCCTGGGTGGAAATTTTGGACCTTTCCCATTCCGCGCTTTCCAGATCTACGGCAGCCATTGATGATTCAGGCGTGCTGTGCTTGATCAACCGACGCGGTGGCATCAACAATGATGCAGGAATACAGCTTGGAGAAGATGAGCTTAAGGAGTTATGGGGCACAGGAGGAGATTTTGCAGAGGAGAGTAGGAGAACGGCGCGAGCGGAAGTGCTCGAGGAAGAAGAAGGAGATCTTATATAGAGGTGCGGCGAAGCGTCGGACCGTTGGATAGGAAAAGAGGTGCGGCAGATGATAACCACGTAGACACAAGGGTAAAAAATTATTTTAACACTGGAGAAGTTACGGAACGTGTGCCAGGAAAAGCGGAGGACATGTGTCCCCCACCTACACGACGTGTCAAGATAATGGATAATTTGGGCCCACAAGGCAGCGGGAGAAAACTTCTCGCAATTTTCGGATTTGCAATCGTGGCTATCATCAGCAATGACGTCATGTTGGTAAGAAAACAACTCGACTAAGAAGCTGGGTGAGAATATCGACAACGCAAGATTATTTCGAGAGCCTTTGATCAAATACAAGTTTTTGCCCAAATGCTCGGGGGCTACTTTGGAAAAATAGAAAACTTCAAATATGACAAGATAGAAATGGCGAGAGCCTATGACCAAATACAAGCATTTGTTCATAGCCTCGGGGGCTACTCCCATCGGGAGCGCTGGTCGCGCACCCGATAGATATAAAAATTTATCGAGAAAGATTACAAATATAGCGGCAGAGGATATTAATCTGTGGAGCCTACACCCAAGCACAAGTTCTTGGCTGTAGCCTCGGGGGCTACTCCAATCGGGAACGCTGTTCGCGTGCCCGATGAATTTTGATCAAAATAAAGAAACAGAAGTGAGTATATTTCGAGTTACACAGATAACTCTGCATATACTCCCATCGGGAAGACAAAATAAGTCATCAAATATGACTCGATAAAATGTGCTATTCCAACAGCCGAAAAGCACTCGACAAAATATTCTCAGAGCGCTATAAGTCGCGAATAAATCTCTGAATGCCGCAAAACTTTGCGAAGGTAAGACCCCAGATCCATTCTGAGCGGCGTGGCACCGTCTCTGACGGCGGATTGCTACTTTTTTCCGTATCAACAGATACGAAGAAAAATCCTAACGGACGCGTTAGGTACCCGATAAAATATGACTGGGGCTCGACAGAATGGTAAGACCTTAAGCGGCACCTGTCGAAGTTTACACCAGTATTCCGAGATCATGTCCAGGGATGTGATCTTGAAGTAGGTTTTTGCGGATTGCCACTAGAGCAGTTAACTAGTACCTGATCCGTCAGATGAACTAGCCCCAACTACCGATATCCCTGTACAAAATAATATTTGCATATCGAAAGATTATGTAATGAGTAAAATTGGAGATTTTCCCCGATTTTTCGATTCAAGAAAAATCTCGGGGGCTACTGACATAGGCATCCCCAATGGGCCTGCCAAAGATGGTACCCGGGGTTTACTAAAGGCCCAGGACTCGAAGAATAAGAAGACTCGGAAGCCCATTTAGCGTTAAGGAAGAGATAGGTTGTATGAGGAAAGATAGAGATTTGTAATCTTACGGGTTGGATACGAAACCCTCCCGAACTCTGTAACTTGTGTATTACGAAATCCTCGGCTCCACCCTCTAGATAAGGGGAGTCGAGGAACAAAGAAAGGATCGAATCTATCGTCAACAGAACCCTAGTTTTCATAATCGGCGAGTACTTTTCGGCTGAAACCTTCGAGATCTACTTGCCCTCTACTTCTAGCAAAACCCTAGTCTACAATCTGTAGGCATTGACAAATTAATCCTTTGTCACTCGCCTACCTTAAAACTAGGTCATGGCCGTGGGCTTAATGGACTCCCGTTGGCATGAGACTGAGGGTTGCAACCATTCCATCATAGATCCTCCTCAAGGGCATGTCGGCTCTTGTGGTAGACGGTCTAGCCTGGATAATTCCTTTATTGATAGCCACACGCGCACATTGTCTCTCCTAATGTCACTAGTTAGCATGCATATGTGTCTCTGTCACTTAGTATATTCTCTCCTAATGTCACTAGTTAGCATGCATATGTGTCTCTATCACTTAGTATATATTGTAGTTTCTACTTCTAATTGCATTTTCTATATTCTTGTTCATCTATTTCTTATATAATTCAAAATGCTAAATTTTGGGACCCGAAAAAACCCTTATTATTCAATCATACAGACTGCATAGACAGAAACAAACATTTGGAGATGACCGGCCGTTACATAACTGGGTTATAGATGTTTCAGATACAAGTTTATGGGTTATAGACACTACATGGTTTTGCATTACTATTTAACTGATTATACTCCACGTGTTGCCACGAAAATTTGTGGAAAATGTGTTGTCAGAATAAAGTTAGAACACATGTGAACAAAGAAAAATAATACATCTATAATTAAAATTTACATTGTATAATACAAAGAAAACTATAATGGGGAATTCGGCTATTAAACAAAGCTGTTTGGCTGCACAAATATCCAAGACATAGAGAAAACCTGAGTGCATAATAAATTTGTAAACATGTTCTCTCAATCGGCACATATCACCTTGCTAAATCTAACTACATATTTACATGGAAATTTGTAAAGATGCTCCGTTTGAGATTCAACCGGAAGGTTCGACAGCATAGATCTAAAAAAAAAAAAAGGTTCGACAGCATAGGTACATGTACTTTGTACTGTGTACAGTGACTTCCCATATGAAAGTATAGGAAAAACAAAACATAAGACATATGATTTTGCAAGGATTAATGGAAGAACACTTAAGGGTTTCATCTACCTTCGTAAGATGCCTTTGCATCACATATATCATGATGATTTAGCAAAGTCCCTGTTCAATAATATAGACACTATCCCTTGAAAGGTAAGTGCTGCTAGAAATAAGTGGTCTACATTTTTAGATGCACTTGCATCTAAACTTGCATTCTACTGTCCTTGCTTGAAACATGCAGGCTTGAAGGGCTTAAAATGATAAAAAGGTCGTTGATATAGAATTTGTACAGACTCAGACAGCGACTATTTTCTGTAATGAACATGTCATTTCTATCAAGACGGCTGTCTGTTCGTTTCAATTTGTATCCGGATTACACTCCATTTTCAAGGAGTCTTGCAGAAGCACAATGGGCTACATGGTGGTGGACACCGACATCAACATGTCAATGGGCAAGTTCATAATAGATACGCAACACTTCGTCGTTAAGAGGGGCACACCAACAAACAGGTTAATCATCTCCTCGCAATTCACGTTATCGACTAATCGATGGTGGTCGTTATAATCCTCCCAAGACATAAACGTGATACGTAATTACATTCTGATGGCATACTTATCCAAGTACGCTTGTTCTTCTTCAGCTGTTTGCCTTTTCTTCGGTTGACTGACTTTGTTCTTCGTTGATATAGAGGGTGACCGCCCCCAGCATCTTCTTCTTCAGGTACACCTCAATCAGCCAGCCAGGAGATGCGGTACCTATAATTCTACATGAAGTAGATCGGCATCATTATCAACCAAGCTCGTGGTAGGAAAATCTGGCCATGGAGAAGTGGAAGGCGCTTGTCAGAGGCAGAGCAGCCCAAAGCTCGCTAGCTTCCATGGTGACACCTTCTTCCCATTTACTGTCTGTCAGATTCCATGTTGTGATTTTGCAAATAGGATGGTAACGGCTATTTCAAACCAGTACTTGCTTTGGGTCTTTAATCCATGCTTCCTCCATTCCTCGTTTTAGTTTTGCTTGCTCCAATTTCTTGCTGAAACTCAGACTGCATCAGAAGAAGCAAACTTATATCACAGGACGGCAATGACAACTTGTTCCTCCGAACAAACAAAAGGAACGTCAACAAGTTGTTCCTTGTGAATGTACAACAAGCACAAGTTGATCGACCGAGCTTATGCCACACCATGAAAAAAAATGAACAAGATCAATGATATATCTAAAGATGTCGGCTACAATTCTACAAAGAAAAATACAAAGTAGATAGCCTGACCACACAAAGTGGGAAACAAACATTTTTTTGGCACTTTCACCACATAATTTGTATGCACTATTTTCATGGTACAGCTGTATCCGTGTTGCGCAAACCGAGGAATTTTTTTTCTGCAATTTACATAATATTTGATGGAATTGGATCACATTTGCCACTATAAGATAAGATGCTACTGCTTTATCCGAGCAAAGTAAGTATTTTCCAATTCTATCAATATTGTTTATCTATGTGCCTCTTAAGCAAGAGCAGATGACATATTATTGTGAAAATAAATTAGCATTTGTTTAACATCGTTACTTGCAAGTTAATATTTAACATATTTGGTTGAGTTTTACACCGCAAAATCATTTGTTTTATTTGATTACCACATCAAATTTGTGTCAGATACTAATATCATGTTAAGGTAGATCAGCGTCCATTATGAAGAACAAATATAAAATTCTACTTGTTGCCCCGACAGATGTGTGAGCGGAATATAATGAAAAGAAAGTACAAAGTATAAGTACCAAATTAACAATCAACTGACTATTCAATATTTAAAAGATTAGCTGCCTATTTTAGACAACTATGTGTTGCTATGCTGTGACACAACAAACCATGGTTCGCAGGAATGATTTTTTCATGTAGCTAATAAGTTTCCATAAGCAAATTGCATAGCAATTACACATCACGTTCTGTCTGAGTTAAGTACCAAAACTTACAACATAAATAACAGATGAGTAAAAGTAGTACGAGATGGAAGATTTAAGATGAATGGAAATGCAATCACTGTGCAACATAAACAGATGAGACGTAATTACCTTTTGATGGCATGCTTATCCAAGTACATGGTGAACTGGCTGGGGATGAAGGAGTTGCCAGAGAACCCACGGAACTTGGTTTGTTCTCCTCTTGCTGCTTGCTTTTCTTCTTCTTCGTCGATATAGAGGGTGACCGCCCCCAGCACCTTCTTCTTCAGGTCGACTTCAATCAGCCAGGAAACGCTGTCCCCATCATTCAACACGAAGCAGACGACACCGTGGTCAACCAAGCTCATGGTAGGAAACTCTGGCCGGATGAGTGGAAGGCGCTGGTCAGAGGCAAGAGCAGCCCAGAGCTCGCTAGCTTCAATGGTGGCATCTAGTTTCCATGCCTTGTCGGTCAGTTCCCATGTTGTGATTTTGAAAACATGATGATGGCGTCCATGCACACTGCGGCCCGCCAGATCGCTGATACAGACGAGCTTAATCGAGCCGCTGTCGGTGACACACACACGGCGTGCAGGGTCAGGGCACCCTGGGTCAATGTAGAGACGACGGGGATCCAGAGCCGCAGGCATCGGGACGTAGCGCGGCTTCCGTGTAAGATCGCCACGGACGGAGACGAGGAACAATCCGAGGTAGCAATCGACCCAGCACAAGGAGGAATCGCCGTAGGGGACGACGACGTCTGTCTGCCAGGAATCGCTGAACAGGCCTGGGGCGTCGTCGCAATTCGGCATCTGCAGCTTCTGAACAACCCATCGCACGGGCTCGTCCCCCATCCCAGGCGCATGGTGCAGCAGGCAGAGCTCGCCGTTGCACGAGAGCTCGGCCACGGTGAACTCCCCGTCGCCATGGCAGAGAAGGCCGATGTGTTCGCTGGGCATCAGCCGCTGCTGCTGGAGCCGGTACGGCTGGAAGAGCTGGTCCGTTTGCTGGTCCACCTGCCCGCCGTCGAAGCACGGCGGGATCCGCCTGAGCGACGGGGAGCGGCGGCCGGTAGAGGCGGTGTAGAGGAAGTAGTCGAGGGGGTAGTAGGGGGGCCGGCACTGGTCGGTGTGGGGGACGTAGGCCTGGAATAGTATGGAGTGGCCGTGAGCCGCGATGACGTGGGGCGGATCCAGCTCGAGCATCTCCGGTCGGAGGCCTTCTGGCCAGTGGAGGTGCAGGCGGGACACCGCCGGAGGCGCCGCGGCCCTGAGGGAGACGGCGAGGGTTTGGCCGGTGCAGGTGGCGGAGGTCTCCGAGAGCGTGCCGTCCCTGACAGCCTCGTCCTTGGTGCAGTGGACGACGCGATCCAGCATCACCCACTGCAGACGAGAGCCGGCGGCGACAGGCGGCGGCGGCGGCCCAATCTCACCGCGACGAGCCATGGCGACGCAGGGAAGCCAATTCAGATCTCGGCTCGGCTTGGGCTCGTTCGGGGCGGCGGAATCAACGGGAAGGCCGGGCCTCTGCATCTTCTGTTTATATTCTCGTAGGTCCGGCCCAGATAATTGTCCGGCCCAAATACCAAGCGCAACCGACGTTCGAACCGAACCACCTACAACTTGGCCGGTCTTCCTCCGACCGACGCTTCCCCAGTACTCGCCGCCAGCCTTCCTCCCCCAAACCCCCAAACCCTACCTTGCCGCCGGCCGTTTCTCCCCCCCGGAAAGGCGGCAGGCGAAACCCACCGCGGGCGATCGGAGAAGGGATGGCGTCGGCGGAGGGGGACACGAGCCGGCTGTTCCGCGTCCGGCGCACGGTGATGCAGATGCTCCGGGACCGCGGGTTCCTGGTGGTGGATGCCGACGTCGACCTGACCATGGGCGAGTTCGTCGAGCGCTACGGAGACCCCGTCCGCCGCGACGACCTCGTCATCAACCGCGTCAAGAAGGACGACCCCAGCGAGCAGGTCCCCTCCCCCCCTATAACCTCCCCCTCGTACGGCGGCGGCGGCGCTGCCTCCCCGCGATTCCCCTGTAACCAGGCTGCCGACTGACTGATTGGTTGCCGGTGCCTGCCGCGTGTCTCTCCAGATCTACGTGTTCTTCCCGAACGAGGCCAAGCCGGGTGTGAAGATCGTCAAGAGCTACGTCGAGAAGATGAAGCAGGAGCAGGTCAGCAACGCCATACTCGTCGTGCAGCAGGCGCTCAGCGCCTTTGCCCGCAACGCGCTGCTGGGGTTCGCTGCGGAGAAGTACCACGTCGAGGTCTTCCAGGTCGCGCTCTACATCCCTGCTGTCCCGCTACCTCACACTCGTATGGCTAACGTTTCTGTCAAGTGTCAACCAGTTACAGAGAGTAATTTAAGTCATGTCCTGCTGCAGGAAGGGGAGCTTCTTATCAACATTAAGAACCACGAACTGGTTCCGGAGCACGTGCTCCTGACACCGGAACAGAAGAAGACGCTGCTCGCGAAATACAAGGTGAAAGAAACTCAGGTCAGTTAAAATTTGCCTGTTCTTTGCTCACTATTACTGACCTGATGTTATAATCGATACATGCATGACATTACAGACAAATTGCATTCCTGGTTAAGCTACGTAAGCCATCAAAAGTTTCATATGCAGGATCTGTAAACAATTATTATTGCTTAACCACAACTGTGTATTCCAGCAAACCTGCATGCCCACATTAGAAATTTGTTGTGTTCTGTTGGATGAACCAACTTACTAATTTGAAAAGAAGTTCGGTTTACTTTCTCCAGCTATAACCTCCTAAACAAAATTTCCTTTCATGTGATACCTACTTTAGCACTTTATCCCCAGTGCAGATCATTTGATCAGACAGATGATTGTGCTGACCTGCCAATACCAGTGTTTTGCATGATAAATTGATAATATGCCACATGGGCATATGGCAGGGCCGAGAGTATGGTTGAGTCATTACCAGGATCATGTCTGCTAACAACGGTTTCATAAGGACATAATCTTACCTAACACACTAGCCTAACCGATGTGATCGTATCCCCTAACCGTAGTGTACATAATTCCTACGTTCGCAACATTAAAATCCATATGTGTATGGTGATGGATGCCCTGGCCGGCTACCTGCCTTAAGCGTAGCGTGTGCATAAGATTGTTGGTTTGAACGGGAACCATGCCTGTTGATTCATGTTAGGTTGTTACTCTTAAATCACATTGACTAAAAAAATATGGTAGATCATTTAGTGTAGAATCAGGATTTTGGACTGGTCATGTATAACAGTATAAGTTCTAAGTTAAGGTTCTATTTTGATGAGAGAATATATAAGGTGATGTCATGAATGGTGAAAATGTGAGAAGCAGGTGGTAGCTGGATAAGCTAATAGAATTGACACATTAAAAACCATGTTAGTGGTACTTTATTGTCTGCTTGTCAGGTGATGCTTTGAGAAGTTAATATGTAAGTAGTTGTTCCTATACAAATTAGCTGCACGCTATGTTGGATAATGTTAAGGAAACAAGTTATGCTGACATGGTGTATTGGTGATGCTCATCTGAGCGGTTTGTTGTTTTCTGCAGTTACATTTTACTTATCTGTTTGCTTGCAATGTCTGTTAAGTTTAGGAAACATAATCCTTTCAAGACAGTAGGAACTGGTTGGGCAAAGTGTCAAGTATTGGGTAAACCTTTCAGTTGGTTTTTGTCATATGGAATGCAATTGGTCAAGTCTTACATTCAACAAGTTCTGATTCCTTGTTCACAAGCAGAGCTACACATATATTTCCCTCTTTTACTATAGTGGCTACTCTGTTCTGATAATTATTTGCTGTCTTATCGTACAGCTCCCTCGGATTCAAATGGGTGATCCGATAGCAAGATACTATGGCATGAAGCGTGGACAGGTTGTGAAGATCACCCGGCCCAGTGAGACTGCTGGAAAGTATGTGACATATCGCTATGTTATCTGAGCGCCGCTTCATTCCCAATGACTGATTTTCTGCGAGCACTGCCAGTTTCCATGCTTCCTCCAATGCTAGTTTCTCAGTAGCAGATACCTTGTTGAACAGAAGTGGTGTGTGAAGTGCCTTGGTGCTTGTTCTCTTCAATTGCTTGTCAATTTGACATGACCGCCGGTTAGCTAGCGCTAGTCTTAGGTTTCTGTAGGTATGTTCTTTTTCGCACTGCTAAGTAAGTCTTGCCTATCTGAAGTTGTCGATCTGTTTCGGAATATCTGTTGCTTGTGTACTCCGGTGTTTAAACTAAATGGTATGCGTTTGCCTTGTGGAACCGTTCTTTCTCTGACGAGTAAAGCAAAGCCTGGAGCGTGAGGAATGTGCGAGGTGCGCCCTTCCTGGAGGTGTTTGTTTCTGCGGCCAACCCATATGTAATGTTGCTGTCGATGATCAGCTACTGTTTGTCTTCTTTTTTTCTGATTTGAGATCGCTCCTGGCTCACCAAGCATGCCGTGAAATACTGAAATGTTCCTAGCTGATTTCGTGGACGCAGTTTGGCACGGGTTCTCCTAGCTAGTTAGCACATTGACTTGATCATTTTAATTAGGCTGGTTCGGGTCTGCGGGTGTATAAGATCAACCGACCATGCAGAACCGCAGGTCCGCAGCAGTGCACTATCTTTTGCTGAAATCGTCTTGTCCGAGATGAACTAAGCGGTTTCATTCCATAGTTCAGGTAGACTTCTGCCTTGCATCACTTGTGTTGTTGGGTGTGGGATCTAATTTTATCCCCAAGACTTGAGTCTATTACAACTGTAGTAATCATTCATTGTTTGGTCGAATGGTTATTATTCAATATTTGAATTCTTCTTTTTATAGTATTCCACTATGTCCAATTTGGAAAGAGAGACAAGCTTGATTTATATAAAGCTTCGCAAAACGATCAATTAATTCAAAAAATGCTAAAATGTCACTTTCTCTAGTATCTCTAACTCTCCGCAAGGGTTGTTATGTTCAGGTCTAGTGTACGAGACAGTTGTATAATGACCCCCATTACTCGTTTTTCTTTTTATTTTTCGAGAGAGTGACCAGTTGACCACCCGCACAGCTGATCAGAGAACTCATGAAACTGTGGAGCTTGTGGCTCTTTTATTTCGTGGCTCGCCATTTGTCAGCAAATTGGGAAAAGCCCAAGCTGATCCGAAGTGCAAGTTTCTAGGTAGGCCCAACCAAGCAACCCTCCTCCCCTTCCTCCCTCCTCTTCTAATCTAAAAAAAGAAAGCCCAAAAACCCTAACCCGCCGCCACACGCCGTCCTCCCGCCATCAGCGCCGGCGCCGCTTCTCCCCACCCCACGCCCGCAGAGACAGGCAAGAAGAACCACGCGCGAGGGCAGGGCGATGGCGTCCGACGGGGACTGGAAGCGGCTGTTCTATGTGCGGCGCACGGTGCTGCAGATGCTGCGAGACCGAGGGTACCTGGTGGCGGACGCCGACATCGAGCTGACCGTGGCCGCGTTCCTCGAGCGCTACGGCGACCCCGTCAGCCGCGACGACCTCACCATCCACTGCGCCAAGAATGAAGACCCCAACGACCAGGTACGTCCGCCCCTCATAGCTTCCCCCTCCTCCTCCGCGATTTCCACGGCGGGTTGTCTTCAGGGTGACCGACGGTGTCCTTCTTCCAGGTCAACGTCTTCTTCCTGGACGAGTCCAAGTCCGGCCTGGGCGCGGTCAAGACCTGCGGCGACAAGATGAAGCAGGGGGGCGTCACGAACGGCATCCTCGTCCTGCAGAAGGCCCTGAGCGGGCCGGCCCGGACCGAGGTCCTGCAGAGCAAGAAGTACCGCCTCGAGGTCTTCAAGGTCGCCCCTCCTATGCCTCCGCATCCCTGCCTCTCTGCCTCGCGCTCGTGTGAAGAACCAGTGACTGAAGTTCAGTTTGGTGCTTTGCCCTGCAGGAAAGCGAGCTCCTCGTGAACATTACGGAGCACCATCTCGTTCCCAAGCACGAGCTCCTGTCAGACGAGGAGAAGAAGGAGCTGCTGGAGAAATACAGTGCCAAAGAAATCCAGGTCAGATTAATTTGCCTCTTCTTTTCTATCTGTCACTGGCGTGATACTAAATCCTTCGTTACAAGCATGACAATATGAAAAAAAAAAATCGCTGTTTAAGTTATGTAACCCAACACACAACAAGTCTGAGTAGGAAAGTAGAGACAAGAAAACAACATCTTGCTCATGCTGGAGCTGAATAAAGCAGGAACTCCAAGCCCTAGCCATGCCTACGCGGTTTTTGGCCAGGAAATGTGAGACTTTTTCCATATTCTTCATCCACTCCACCAGATCCTTCCCTTCTGCCTCATGCTTTGCCAGTAACAACGGTCTCCACATGGAAAACAAAGATATCATTTTGAAAATATATTGTTAAAAGGCGAACCACAAGCTTTGTTATTGAACACTAAGTCATTATGAGCCAACCAAATTGACCAAGCCAAAGCCCCAAAAATGGTCCACACAAGAAAATTAGACCGCGATCCTAGTCGTTTGAAGGCTAAGCTAGCAAAATCATCGAAGCTATGAGGAGGCAGTTCCCAGCTTAACGCTTCCTTCATCCACCACCAATTAAAATGTTACAAGGGGCAACAGAAAATGAGACGATTGGATTTTGAGCCAGGGTCCCCTGGCCAACCTTTAGATACCAAAAACCCACACCCTGACCATCCGAACAGCGGAAATCCCACAGAAGCTCACACATCAAAGTCCATTCCTCTCTTTCTCTAATACCAAAAGAGTGATGGGAAGCAAATTTTCAGAGGCACCTGACCGTGCCAAACATCTTACCAGAAACAGGATATTTTTTCCATAACCTACTTTGTATTCGATCCCTCTCTGGACCCAATGTTTAATGGCATGTAATCCCTTATTGAATTGTGACTCACCCGCTGAATCTTATTAGAAAAAACTGCCATCACCTAGATACTTATTTCTCAAGACCTGACAGGCCAAATCATTGTCTCCTCCCTCCAGTTTGATAGTCCACTTGGCTAGAAGAGCACTATTACTGTCAAGCTTCATGCACTAGCCAACGCAACCAAAAGTCCGAACTGATGGAAAGGGCTAGGCACTCCACTTATACACTTCAATAATTACGATCCACAAACCCCAGCCCAACAAAATTTTCAGCCTACAAAGGTTAGCCCGGTGGACCATATGATACTTGCTTTCTTTTCCATTTCCTTCCCAGAAAGAAATCAGCACAAACCATATCAGCTTTGTAATGTGTCCCCTCCGACAGCAAATAAAAGCCAAGGATATGATTAGGAATGTTGTCCAATCATGAATCTATCAACACTGATCGACCTCCAGAAGAAACCGGTTGCCAATTGCCAAGTATTTTCTGACTTTTGATAGGCCAAAACTTGAAGTCTGAAGCTAACAGTTTCCTATTCGAAACTGGCATGCCTAGATATTTCATAGGAAAACTGGCCAATTCACAATTAAACAAATTAGCCACACACTGTTGCTCAACTCTGTGAACACCTATAACAAAAATCTCGTTTTTCTGCTAGCTAATCTTGAGCCCCGGCATTGACTCATAGCAGAAGAGAAGGAATTTCGTAGCCACAATCGACCTTTCCTCCAATTAAAAGCTCCATTTATTCCCTCACTCAATCCCTTGAGGTATTCATTGTGGGAACACTTTTTGCGTAACCTTGTTAAGACTTAAGACAACGATTTTGCTAGCTTGAGATACTTAGCATTGCTTTATACTAAACGTGGCTAGTCTAATCCTATCCTACCCACATAACTACCAGGAATCCAGGATCATACCCCCCTAACAATAAGATCCATATCTGGCACATGATCGAGCACACTAGCCTATCCTTGGACGCCGACAGACTCGTTTGGAAGTGGCATGCTAGTGGAGAATATACTACCAAATCAGCTTACCTAGCCTCTTTTCATGGCTCAACTAACTGTTCACCTTGGAAACTCATTTGGAAGACCTGGGCCAAAAGTCAAGTTTTTCCACTGGCTGGCTAATTTGGAAAGGTGCTGGACAGCTGAAAGGCTGGCACAATGAGGACTGCAACATCACCCACGATGCCTTATGTGCGACCAAGTGCTGGAAACAATGCATCACCTCATCATTGCCTGCCCTTTCTCATGGCATGTCTGACATGGGATCTTGTTGTGGCTGCGGATGACATTTAGACCACCTGCTGACGAACCCTCCTTGCTCGAGTGGTGGCAAACTGCAAGGCAAAACACTCCGAAGCCAATGCACAACGGCCTGGCGTCCACGACCCTCCTCATGCCCTGGATTATCTGGAAACATCGCAATGACTGCGTCTTTGAGAGAGTGCGGCCTTCAGTTCTGGACTTGTGCAACAAAATCAAAGACGCAGCAAAGCAATGGGTCAAGGCAGGAGCAAACGGCTAAGAGATGGCATCCCAACAACCTGGGATGTTCACTGAACCCCTTACTTGTAATAACGATGATGTGTACCTCCTAAGAGGTGTGTAACAAATTCTATCTTTTGAATGAAATGAAACGCACCTCGAAAAATATCCATATCTGGATAAATATCCTGGCTGCCTGCCTGCCTTGTGCATACCATCCACCTAACCCAGTTTGCAGCTGGAACAAAGACGATCGTGTCATTTTTGATCGTAGGGTACTTAGCTGAAAGAGTAGCATGAAAGGTGAGAATGTGAGACACAGTTGATACAAGGATAAGCTAGTAGAATGGATACCCAAGGAACTCTCTTATAACTTGAAGAATAACTATATGCTTGTTTGGAAAGTGTTGCTTTCAAAAGTTAATAATACATAAATGTCTCGTTACATATGAGCAAGTCTTCCCCATATGTTGTGGTGAACTGGTGGTCTGTGGCCTAGGGGTATCGGCTGACACTGGTGGCTGCATAACCCACTGCATTTTACGTCCATCAAGTTTTGATACCTCGGTTCTCTAAAAAAAAGCTGGACCCATAATTCATTACCACTAACGAACATGGGAAACATAACACATGTACTCCCCCCAATTTTTACTGTAGTGGTACTCTTATGTTCTGATGTCCACGGGTTGTCTCATGATGCAGCTCCCTAAGATTCAAATCATGGATCCGGTAGCAAGATACTACGGCATGAAGCGTGGGCAGGTTGTGAAGATCACCCGGAAAAGTGAGACCGCTGGAGAATATGTGACCTACCGCTATGTTATCTGACCCTCAATAGGTTATCAAAGCTTGAAATTCTGCGCCAGCACTGCCAGTTGAAAATGCTTTCTTCCAATGCTAATTCTGGTCAAGCACGTGCTCTTGAGGAGGAACCGAAGTGCTTTCTGAAGTGCCTTGGCAATTTCGACATGGTGCTGCTATCTAGCTCTAGACATCGGTTTCTGTAGATGTGTTTGTTGATGCTAAAGTGCTAAATCACTCTTTGACTACATGAGATGGTCGAGCCCTCCCGAAATTCAGTTACTTGTGCGCCCCTCTATTTTGACGAAATTGTATGAGCACATAGTCCTTTCTTGGACTCTTGAGCATGGATTTTGCGTGCAGTCTGGAGTATCGGCTACCTGCTCCTATGTCTGTACTAGGAGGAAAATGGCAGCAAGTGGCGAATATCGAGAGAATTTCCTAATACTCCCTCTCCGGTCCAAGTTGTACTAAATTTAATTTGTACTAAATCTCTGATACTTAATATGGATTGGAGAAAGTATGTTTTGGGTTAAGGCCTCGTGCTCTTGGGAACTGTCTGGCGGGGCGGGTTTACAGTGTTGATGCGGCGGAAACCGGGCTGAAACATGTTCCTGCTCCACCGCCTCGAGAATTTAGTTCACAGCCACAGCTTCGTCGAGGAGCACGCCGTCTGGGTCCCTTGCGAGGGCACCAAGAAGCGTGTTGTGCGGAAGTGGACCAACTAAGGCTTGTTGCCGCCGCCATCGCTTGCCGTGTATGCATACGCTGTGGAGGTGGGACCGTCGTTGCTCCCTCACTCCCTCTGACGAGGATTTGGTGGCCAAAGAGGAGCAGGCGCCCCCGACGAAGGTGTTCTCCGAGACGAACTTCGTCGACAACAATGAAGTCCAACTTTGAGGAGCTTGGCTGCGTCTTGGCACGGGAGGTGGAGGAGGCGAAGCAGCGTGAGGAAGAAGACTGCGATCGGTCGTCTACTAGGGCCGCATGTACGAGGATTTCAAGCGGGAGGCCGCCGTCTGTCGTGTCGCGTCAGATCGAGCGTTAAGCTCGAGTAGGAGGCCGCCACCGCTGTGTTAGGTCTGCCGCGCCCATTGCCCCAGTTATGTATCCCGGGGCCTGTTTTCGGTCAATTAGGTTAGCGGCGGCATAGATATAAGTTTAACCTTCTTCATTTTGCAATATATGCTGCAAATCCTGTTGATATGAAGTTATGTAGTGATGAACTCGATTTTACGATGAACTTCTCGGTTGAATTGTGCCGCTAAATTTTATTTCGAGTTTTTTAGTTTGTGGATAAAGAATCTCATTTGCGCGAGCTCGATATGCGCGTGTATCTGAATTTTTAGTGCCCTCTACTCTCGTTTTTACGGATTCAGAATTACAGGATCGGCTAAAAATGCTCTAAGGTCGTCAATTTTGATAGTGAAATGAAAAGCCGGCCACGGTATTCTTTTGACGTCTCTACAGTTGCCGAAAGTGCACGGCAGTGACCCGGCCGGATCCGCTCGATGGAAGCGGACCCGTTTGCAGTTTAGCTGCCGAGAAAATCGCCCCAAGTCAGTCAACGACGGTGACACGCCGGAGCGACTGGTCACACGGCCGATGCGATCGCCTCATCGCTCGTGTCCAACCGAATCTGCGATACATCGACTCCTCCTCTGGATTAGCGTGACCTGGCAAAGGAATATTTCACAGATCGCCGGCCGGCTGTGGCTGCAGGATCATCATCCATGGCCACGGAGAGCAGGGCGTATCCGTAGCTGCAGGCTCCAAGGGTATTTCATTCTCACTTTTGAAAAGCAGGTGCGAAAACTGCTAAATATCTGTCTGCGTTTTTTGATTGTTGACATATCAAAGCTCGAAATTCAACAACAAAAAAAGCTGAAAATTCAACAAAGAAAAAGCTGGATATTTGGCATGGCTCCTTCATCAACCAGGTGATGTGCTCCAGCATTCATGGCGCCGAGCCGGTCAAACACATGACTCGATGAGATCACGGTTCTTCAATGCCCTTCCGTGTCTGAATTTGCCCTACGCACCCACACCCCGATCATGTGTAGTCTGCAGGTCGGCCCAGTGCCGGCTTATCCTACAGACAACGTACGGCCATCATTGCAGGCGATCAGCGGGCGGCCAGCTGCCGAGCACTCCAGCCTTCCAGGTCACAGTACACCCAGCCCCATATGAGAAGAGGAACGTCAGGCTTCAGTTCAGAGTGGGCACCTTGGTTCAGTGCCTGACGATGAGCAACCAGGAATGGCCGGAGGGTGTTAACTGATAACCTACCAAGCAGCAAGCCCAGATATTTTTATCACACATCTCGTGAGTGGAGATACAGTTCAATTCCCGCGTCAATCTTTGGCCAAAACAGTTTAGTTTAACTGCGTCTTTTGTCTTCTCTATGTGCAACATGCGAATCTTGACAGGGCGACAACAACAATAGTATAGTACAATAACTGCAGGCGCCAGCTAAGTAGGAGTACATGATTCAAACACAGTGGCGAACGGGTACATTTGTTTCCTCATCTCCACCTGCTCACTCTAATTCTTAAGGCTAGCTCGCTGAAATACTCTTTCAGAAGTGAGGAGTTTTTTTTTCTCAGTTTCAAGTTTCTAGCCATCCTACTATTATATACTAGTGCATGTTAAAAAATAATACTTATTATACTAGTGGTAGTACAATTTCTGCCAGTCAAGAGACCAGGCAGCACTCGCTATCCCTAGGAAAGGTCAAATCTGGGACTGTGATGTGAGCCAGTGATGGTGACAATTATGTAAACTGGCATGTGAACCGGTATTGATTATTGTTCTTTGACACAAAGAGCTGACTTTCAAACCAAAGAAAGCATACAGTACAAATAAGTGGGACAACTAGATAAGACTGGAGATACCGGTGAGTAGGAGAAAAATAAAAGGCTAGAAATTAAAAGCGAGGTTGACGATGTCGTAATAATGCTTCCAAATAGTCTTTAGAATGCAGATCAGAGAGCACAAGTAGATGGTCCAAGGTTGAAAAGTATAGCACAGACCACATGGCTTGGAAATGTATGCTTAGGATTTTAGCACCCAAAATTGCTGCATTACCAACAATAGCAAAGCGGGCTTAGAGTGCACGCAAGTGTATGATAACAGGCTTTAGAATATTGTTGAGAAAACTCACAATGACAAAATGGCCATGTAGGGCTAGGAGATAACAACAGTGCTACAAAATGGCATAGGCTGGAAAGCTATGAAAGGATTTTAGCACCCAAATTGGTGTATTACCAACAGTAGCAAAGTGGGTTTAGGATTCACGCAAGCATATGAGATCGAGAGTTGGAATATCATGGACCAAACTCACAAAGGGAAACTGATAAATTAGATACCATGCTACAAAATGACCATATAGGAACAAAGAGAGTGCTATAAAATGACTATAAAGTAGTAGGAGATTACTAACAGAGTGAAATATTCCTGTAAAATTAAGATATAAACTGGTAAGAGGTCAAAATTTTGAATCCCAATCTGAATTTGTTTTGAAGACTGGAGAACATGCTAGTATTTGTTCCAAGAAGGGAGGTGATATCAGGATTTAGACACAACAAGAATTACAGTTCCACAGAGATACTACAAGCACTAGCAATAATTTTAAAGAGCAATACAGACTAATCATACAGCTTACATGATTATCTCAACATGAGATGGAGCCATGATCCAGCAGAGCATCCAGCAATAGTTATGGTGTGCTTTTGCTTGGCTTGGCATGCCCCCAATCAATTCAAGTGGCAGGACTATGCAAGTAGCATATGTAGCTTGGGCAATCCGAGGGGAGATCACCATAATTTACATGGTGTCCGAGTCATCCTTGTTATATGCCAGGGGGAACTCATCGAACTGCTCCGAGACATCGCGGCCCCTTCCGATAGTCTTGAGAGAGTGGTAAACCCGGTACATTGAGATCCTCTCCTTTGGGCGAGCGACGATACACTGAAACGCCACCTTCAAGAACTCGCTGATCTCCGCATCATGGCCCTTCCCGCTCAACGACCTATCCACAGCATCGGCGATCCGGCCAGAGCTCTTGAGCTGAAATACCCAATCCACCAATGTCCCCTTGAACCCTTCGCCCACCACATCGCTTGACACGGTGGCAGCCTCCTGCCCGGTGACGAGCTCGAAGAGGATGACCCCGAACGCATATGTATCGCCCTTCATGGTGCCAACTGGATTGCTAGCATACTCCGGGGCAACATACCCGAACTCCCCGAAATCGCCGTTGAGGAAAGGGCTGGTATCTCCGCCCTCGCCCGGCGCCATCCGGACCAACCTCGTGAGCCCAACGTCGGTGATCCGAGCCTCGTAGTCCTCGTCGAGCAGCACGGCGCTGGAGCTCAAGTTCTGGTGAACCTGCGGAACCTGGAACCCGTGGTGCAGCCACGCGAGACCCCGCGCGGCCCCGGCGGCGATCCTGAGCCGGGTCGTCCAGTCGAGCAAGGTCTCCCCCGGCTCTTTCATGACCTTGGAGAGAGCCCCGCTCTCCATGTGCTTGTACACGAGCAGCCGCTCCTCCTCGACGACGCAGAAGCCGAGCAGCGGCACGATGTTGGGGTGGCGCAGCTGCCCGATCCGCCCCATCTCGGAGCGGAAGGCCTTCTCGGAGAGCGGGCAGGAGTGCAGGCGCTTGACGGTGAGCGCGGAGCCGTCCCGCAGCACGGCGCGGTAGGCGGTGCCCGCGCGCGAGCTCCCCGCGACTACTATGTGGGATGTGCTGAAGCACTGCGTGGCGGCGAGGAGGTCGGCGAGTTTCACCTTGACGATCGGTTGCTGGAAGAGGGAGACGGGCGCCAGGCGGTTGTGCGCGGCTTGTAGCCGCTCCGCCCACCAGCTCCCTTCGTCGGCGGATGGGAGGCCGGATTCGGTGACTCCCTGGCGGCGGCGGCGGCCGGCTTTGGTTTTCCCGGTGCATCGCCAGAGGAAGAAGGCGAGGAGGAGGGATGCGGCGGCGCCGAGGACCCCCGCGGCGATGACGATGCCGAGTCCGGTGCTGCCCAGGCCGTTGCCGCAGCGGGAGGAGACCGGGTGGCCGCAGAGGCCCGGGTTGTTGGAGAAGGAGTCCTTGGAGAAGGCGGCGCCGAGCTGGGACGGGATCTGGTTGGAGAGTTGGTTGTTGGAGAGGTCGAGGGACTTGAGGCGGTCGAGGCGCGCGAGGGAGGCGGGGATCTGGCCGGTGAAGGCGTTGTCGTTGAGCTTGAGGGAGTTGAGGAAGCGGCAGTTGGCGAGCTCGGAGGGGATGGGCCCGGAGAGGCGGTTGCCGGAGAGGTCGAGGTTGACGACGAAGGGGATCCAGTCGCAGAAGGCGGGCGGGATGGGGCCTGTGAGGGCGTTGTTGGAGAGGTCGAGCGTGTTGGCGCTGCGGCAGTACTGGAGCGAGGAGGGGATGGCGCCCTGGAGGGCGAAGCCGGAGAGGGAGAGGGAGAGGATCCGCGACTCCTGCAGGTTCCAGCAGGTGACGCCGGAGAAGTCGCAGACGGCGCCGGCGGTGGTGTTGGTGGTCCAGGTGGAGAGGCGGCCGTCGGGGTCCTTGAGGGTGTTTTTGATGCCGGCGAGGCACCGCGCGTCGTCCTCCTGGGGACCCGGTGATGAGCCCGGCGGCGGCTGCGGGGCGGCGGGCGGGAGGGTGAGGGCTAGGGCGAGGAGGAGGAGGAGGAGCAGGGGCGGGGGAGGCATGGTGGATTGGTGGAGGCCGTGGTGGTGGGGGTCGGGGAGAGAGTGGTTTGACCAGGTGGGGAGACTGCGTGCGGGGATGGAATGGAGTGGATGGGCAGTACCACTACTGCTGTGCTGTGTGTGTCGCGTGTGCTTGTGTTTTGGTGGGGCGGTTTCGGGTTCGCAGCAGGGGCCAGGAAGCCGGTGGATGGGGAGAGAAGTGGAGGAAGAGGACAGACACGGAGTGGGGGAAGAGGAAATACTGCCGAGATTTGGGAGAAACGGACAGCTCACCACTGACCACTGACCAGTGCCCATTGCTAGGGCCGTGCGGCTATACCTGGCCATGGGCAGCCCGGCCTGGCCAGGCCCGAAATTCCCGGGCCAAGCCTGACCCAACCATGCCTGTGGGCCGGGCCTGGGCCAGATTTTTTGACCCGATGGTCAGCATGGGCCGGGCTTGGGCCAGTTTTTTGCGCGATTTAAGGAAGCGGCCCAGCCCGAGGCCCGCGGCCCGACGGGCTTTCCTTATGATGGGCCAGGCTTGGGCCAAGATTTTCGGCCCGACAGTCGGGCCGGGCCGGGCCTGGGCCAAGATTTTCCGTGTCGGGCCTTGGTCGGCCCGACCCGAGGCCCGGCCCGGCCCGAGAAATGCTCAGATATAGCTGTGCCGGGTGAACGCAGTGCGTTGGGCTCGGTATTCTGGCCAAGGTACACGTTCGTTCCAAAATTCGGATGTATCTAAATAAAGTTATGATTTGTAACAATTATCTTAAAATGGAGAGAGTAATGATTTAATTGAATTATTTACTAAACAAAACCTGATTATATTTTTTATTCTTTTTCATGCTAAGATGCAACTACAAGGTTGGATGCTCAAAAATATGCATGCTTGTTACCGAGATAGCATTGGTGTGGATGTAGTAGATATGAATTAGTTGATCATCCTAACTTGCCTCAAATTACCATTGAGTCACCACTTCTTCCTAAGAGTGAGACAAGCATGCAATGCATCTCCATTGTACTTAACACAAAGGTAAGTACAATATGATCCTCAAACTAACTGGGTCCAAAGTAGTTAGACACACTACAACATATAAGACAAACTCCGCATAATTATGTGCATATAGATATGAAATTGAATTTCATGCACATCTTAGCCAAATTAGGATTTGGTGGAGTTTACCCTATATATTGGATCAAAGAAAGTAACACATGTCATAAGATATACATATATTAAATATGCATGCACAAGAATTTCAAGAACCAAAGAAAGATACAATTTGGAAAAAACACCAGTTAAATCAAGAAACAATGATTGTCCAAATTATATCAAAGAATCAAATCAACACAAGATTGACTCCATAGACTTATCTTATTTCAAGAAGCCAATTAAACCCAAAGACAAGAAATGAGATAACCAACTTCCAAAGAGAGGAAGGTTCCAACAAATAAACTAAACTCTCACACTTTTCATGACAGCACAAAGTACCGAAAATAAAAGCTTTGTCTTCCAACTAGAGATAATTAATGGATATTAGAATTTAAATTTTTCATGAGGATACGTACATACAAAATCGGGACTAGATAATATTGTAATATCAATTCTAAATGGTATTGCTCATCTACATTCATTTTCAGGATTGTGACATACCCAAAGGCATATCACTCCCCCATAATGGGATATTCCAATAATCTCTCACAAGAGCCATATAAGATATCAACAAGATGCAATAGGCTCAAAAAGGAACACAAATACATTGTGTGCAAACCAACATACATAGACTTGATTTCTCAAGATAAAGCAAGTAGAAGGCACAACATATATAAACACATGCAAATGGGCGAGTAACTTTTAATGTAAATAAGCTGAGCACATGTTACCGCAAGGAGGAATATTGGATATATGATAGAAGTGAGATAATCAAAATGACTTAGCTTGAGACAATATAATTAATGAAGATCCCTTAATTATTCATAATGTAGCCTCCAATGCTCTCTAAAAAGCACCTATTGATCAAGTTTTAGCTTGTTAGACCCAACCAAGTTATGTCCTAAGAGGTTAGTCACAATAGGTTTGGCAACCCAAATAGCTCAAAAGCACAAGGAACTTCAGACACACCGTTCTATATATATATTAGTGGAAGCAAAAGACGTTTTCCCCTTCTAAGTAAGTATATCAATAAATCATGATTTATTCAAAGTGCATTTCAATCAATCCTAGAAACAACCATATGGTGTTTTTGGAGAGTAGGAAATAAATATGGTGTACATAACAACACTTGAAAGGCTAGTTTCTCTTTTTTTCTGAACAAATATAGTTTACGGATTTTGTTTCAAACATGATTATGTTGCAGAGTTGTGGCGGGCACTGGATTTACAAGTCAAAAATGAACATGAACTAGAACCTCATTTTACTTCTACTTTTAGGGATGATGTATACTTCTCTGTGCTTGTGTATGTACTATCTTTCCAATGCCGACTTTGAGTTTCTGTAAGATAAATATGTCCTGGTGTGAAGTCTGAATTTTAATTTACTCACTACGTGGCATAAAAAATCTCTGAAATTCGGATGACACTATGTGTGCCAAGTTGTATTAGTTTTGCGACAATCCATTTCACATAGAATTAAATTGTTGGTCACCTGAAATATGCATCTATGTTATACATCACTGGTCTTTCAGCATTTTATCTAGCAGGGATGTGCCGGAACGCCACCTCGACAGTGGACATAATGGACACTAACAAGGACCCTACTAGACGAACAAGGAGCACAAGCACCTCAAAAGGTGGAAAACTCATAGTGCTCTTAATTCTCAGCGTGAAATTTAATTTGCTCATTTATCATAGCACACAATTGAGTTTGAGTTGTAAGATAGGTATGTCTTAGTCTAAAGTGTGAATTTTAATTTACTCACTATGTCGCATAAAATATCTCCGAATTTTGGATGATAGAGTATGTGTGCATCGATGTATTAGTTTTATAACAATCTATTTCAGAGAGAATTAAACCCTTGTCGTCTGAAATATGTATCTATGCTCTATGTCACTGCTCTTTCAGTTTTGTAGTTGGAGACCAGGCACACACGATACTAACCGCGCCAGTTTTGCTAGTATGTTTAGAGACATTTTGCAAAGTGTGGCTAAAAATATGCTATTTTTTAGGGGCAATTAGCTAAAGTGCGGCTAAGGATGTATAAGGGCAATTTGGCAAAGTGCCGTTAAAAATGTTTAGATGCAAATATCCAAAATACGGCTAAAAATATATAGAGACACTATGCCAAAGTGCATCTATAAATATATAGAGGCAATATGCCAAAGTATGGCTAAAGATATATAGGGGCATTTATAGAAGTGCCTCTAAAAATATATAGGGTCATTTATAAAAATGCCTCTAAAAATATATAGGGCATTTAAAGAAGTACCTCTAAAAATATATAGGGGCAACTAGAAAAGTGTGTCTAAACATACTATTTTTTTGAGGCATTTTTTCAAAGTGCGGCAATAATTTTTAGCAACGTGTTTTAATTAAACACTTTTTTAAGTGCCTCTAAAAATAATTAAAGACACTTTTGCTATTTTCAAGTGCCCTGAAATCAGCTGTCCCGTAGTGCTCATTGCAGTTTTCTTCCATGTACTACCAAGTTTATCTTATAAATATCCATTCTTCTGGCAAAAATTATTTGTGTTCGGAATACCTTCGACTTGTGCTAGGTCCGCCCTGCCTTTCGGCAAGGACGAGACGCAATGAGCACATCTCAAATCAGATTCATTGTTTTTCGGGTAACCATGACAACATTAACAATTGTAGGGACATGATGTTATGTTCCGGTTCCGAAATTATCGTCCAAACAGGTGAACAGATGAAAGATCCACAAGACAACCGCCCCATTCCATTGGCAATGGAAATGAAACCAGAGTATCGTACAAGATAAACAAAAGGTAAGTGTAGAAATACTTGGACTTTAATTAGAAAGCTAGTCTATGATACTAACAAATAGTTAAGCAATAGATCATCAGGTCAATGGGTACGACAAAGTTCGGCACAACCGCAGAAGCACACAGGCAGTACACTTTCGTTAAGTTACCCCGTGGCCGGCGTCCTTGTATGAGCAAGCCCTAATTGTATCGCTTTGTTTGGTATTGTTTTGGACACGGAATCGCCATAATTCTAGATTAGAATATATTAGGTTGGTTTCATGAAGCTAGACTTCAAATATTTGCTTGACCAGCTAGCCAGGGCACGAGTCTGCGCTAATCCGGTGCGAAGAACCTTCTACGTGGAATTTCTTACCATGAGACAAAGATTAGAGCCTACTCGTACACACTACTGCTGCAAAAAAAAAAAATCTCTTCCCCTGCTCCAAAAAAAAAAAATCTCTTTCAGGCCAAAGATTAATCCCCAGATTTTTAGCTAGAAAGGGACAGAGCGGCTATACCGTTAGGGGAGAAGCTTCTTCGCCAAAATTCTCTGTCTAGTCTAGCCTAGGGTCCAAATTTCGAAAATTCAAACAGAAGAACACACACACAACCAACCAAGGTGTCACGCATATCTTCCGAGAGTTTGTCTGAACTCTTGCATGGGATGGGAGCATATATACATGTGGTAGCTCGGGCCAGCAAACATCACAAATTCACCGTCGACATCAAAGCAGTTGGACACACGTGAAAAATAATGAGATTCGGACGTGTGAATTTTCAACACTTTCTAGTCTTGTGTGATGAGCAATAGCTGTTCTCTTCAGCCCCACACCGCAAGGAGACCGGTGACTGTCGATCGAGTCAAAGGTCGACTCGCACATGTGCAGCTCATTTGTCATGGTCCGTAACACTTTTACCATTCCAAGGTGAACACACCCCGTAGAAGAGAGAATGAGAGAATACTTGTATCCCACAATGGTATATCCCAGAGTGGTACTACGTTTAGAGCATCTCCACGGGGCCGATTAAATTGGCGATTCAAATGGTATGTTTTTGTTCGTTTGGGTCAGCCCACGGATAGTTTAGGGTGACTGTTCATTTTGGTTGGGCGGTGCCTACAACGGCCCGACCCAAAGTGCCCTCCCTGCCCGTTGTCAACGATAATGCTCTGCCTCTAATGACGATGGGGCGCTAATGGCCGTCGCTGGCTTCGCGCGCGTGCCGTAGATAGTTCCTGCGCATCCGTTTGGTTTCCGTCCATGGCGCTCGTTTTCCTGTTTCCCGCCGCTGTCGGAATACTTCACACGTCCGACGGCCATTTTCCGCCCAAGACGAGGGCTATAAGGACGGCCACCAGCGCGGCGACAACCACTACACCCAATCGACGCCGAAAAACACATGTGTCGCCGGAAAATATCCAACTGGGACAACATCAGGGAGATATGCCGAGCCCGCTGGCCTCGTCCGTCCGACGAGGAGGTCGAGATCATGGCCATGGAGATGGCCCGCGTACAGGCGGAGGACCAGGTCGCCGCCTTCGAGCACGAAGGCAACGTGACGCAGCAAGCGCTGGTGGAGGTGGTCGAGGCGGCGGCGCAACACACTCTATAGGCGGAGCAAGCAGTGGACAATGAGGCCGCGGCGGCGGCCGTGCGTGCCAAACGCCACGATGCGGCCATGGCACTATTGGGGTCTGCGGCGCGAAATGCCACCACCATCATTGTGCAAGAGCGGCACCACACCGCGGCGGCGACCAGGGAGGCGACGGCGGCAACGACGGGGGAAACAGTGGTCGACGCAGCCGCCAATGCGGAGAAGGCGGCGCGCGATAAGGCGTACCGCGCTGCCGATGATGCAGCGGAGGAGGACCGCGTGGCGGAGGCGGTGGCCTTAACAATGGGTTGGTCCCTCCTCGGCAAGGAGGAGGTGGAGGAGGAGGAGGGCCACTGGCAGGTGTGCATAATGCACCGCTGGTCCGCCACAAGAGACCTCGATCATCCGTGGCAATTCAGACGAGGGCGGCCGCGAGGGCGGCCGCGACGGCGGCGATGTTGCGCGACGTGGCGCGACAGGCGGTGGAGGCAGCAACGGAGGAGGTGGAGCGGGCAACGGAGGAGGAGAGGAGGACGCAGTGTGCCGCCGTGAGGACGAGCGGCGCCGGGAGGCCCAGCGCAGGGAGAACCGTCGTCGGGTCGTCCTCAAGCAACGTCGTCAGGAAGCAGCCATATGGACTGCGCGGGAACGACGTGGGCGACAGGTAGGTGTAGACGTGTACGGCCGATAAGTTGCAAATGTATCTATAATTTTCGATGCACCATGCTTTTTTTTTACACCAATTCATATATGTTTTGATACACTTCGTTGCACTTTTATACATTTTCCGGAACTAACCTATTAACAAGATGACACAGTGCCAGTTCATGTTTTCTGCTGTTTTGTATTTTAGAAAATTTGTACATGAATATTCTCGGAATTGGACGAAACCAAAGCCGAAGTCAATATTTTACCGTAGCGAAGACAGAGTCTAAAGGGGAGACGAAGAAAGGCCAAAGGACGGCTAGACCACCCCATGGCGCGGGCCTAGGCTTGGCCGCGCCATGGCATGGTGTGGGCCCCCTGGCGTCCATCGACCTCGCCCTTCCGCCTATAAGAAGCCCCCGATGCGAAAACCCTAAATCAATAAGCCTTCATCCACGAAAGTTATGTAGCTCCGTCGCCGCCGAAGATAAGATCTGGGGGACATAAATCTCTTTTCCGGCACCCTGCCGGGACGGGGAATTGCCCCGGAGCCATCTCCATCGACTCCACCACCATCTTCATCGCCATTGCTAACTCCCGTGATGAGGAGTGAATAGTTCTCCCACGAAGCTGAGGGCTTTACCGGTAGCTATGTGGTCTATCTATCTCTCCATGTATGATCTTTATGTGATCATGAGCTTTTTAATCTAGTTGAATAAGTAGATATTATTCTTCAACTATTGTGCTACTCAACTGGTTTTATTATGTGATCTCCGGGAACACCTTGTCAAACGGTGTGAAGGTGACAGTGTTCACACCGTGTTTGTTTCTTAAGCTTAATTTACAGAAATAATTATGAATTGTGGTGTCTAGTTAGTACCATCTTTGTATGCTCAAGGTGCTAGTGTGGGGGTGTCCATAGATTGGGAATGCGAACTTTAAGAAATGCTTATGCAACCCTACGCAGTGAATTTGTGTTTATTATCAAACCGGAGAGTGGTTCAGAGTAGCATAGTGAAGTGATAATATCTATGTATTCAATTATGGTATCTTTATTGAGAGTGTCCACTAGTGAAAGTATGATCCCTAGGCCTTGTTTCTAAGCACTGAAACATTGTTTACAACCAGTTCTGTTACAAGTTTGCTTGCTGCCATTTTTATTCAGATTGTAATTCCTACTTACAATGGTCCATATTGCTTGTATTTCACTATCTTCTCACGGAACTAGTGCACCTATACACCTGACAAGTGTATTGGGTGTGTTGGGGACACAAGAGACTTCTTGTATCGTAATTGCAGGGTTGCTTGAGAGAGATATCTTTGACCTCTACCTCCCTGAGTTCGATAAACCTTGGGTGATCCACTTAAGGAAACTTGCTGTTGCTCTACAAACATCTGCACTTGGAGACCCAACACTGTCTACAAGAATAGAAGCGTGCGTAGACATCAAGCTTTTTTCTGGCGCTGTTGCCGGGGCGGTAAGATAAAAGGTACTCACATCCTCTGGTTACTAAGTCTTTTAGTTGCTGGTGAGTGCTCAAAGTTATTTCCTTTAGATTCTGCAATTACATACTTTTGTTTTTGTTTTTGTTTTTGTTTTCTCTAGTTAGGTTTAATGGAAAACAACAACAAAATTAGAGAGCTTTATAGTATTTAACTTGAGTAAGGACATGAGGTGTTTGAAGAGAAAATTAAAAAACCTATAAAATTTTACTTGCATGCTAGTAGCAATGTTATTAGTATGAATTCTTTGAAAACCATTATTGTTAATGCTATGGAAAAGTCTAAGCTTGGAGAAGTTAGTTTTTATGAAAATGATATTTTTAGTTTCCCAGCTTTTGAGGAGGAAATTTGCTATGATGATACTATGCCTCCAATATATGATGATTACAATGATGATTATGTTATTTTCAGTCCACCTACTATTGAGAAGAAAATTAATTATGATTACAAGATGCCTCCTATATCTGATGATTATGGTGATGAGAATAATAATGATAGCTATTTTGTTGAATTTGCTCCCACTACAATTAATAAGAATGACTATGCTTATGTGGGGAGTAATAAATATTTTATGCATTTGGCTCATGATAAGAATATTTTATGTGATAGTTATATGGTTGAAGTTATTCATGATGGTACTGAAAGTTATTATGAGAGAGGAAAATATGGTTGTAGAAGTTTTCATGGTACTAAAACACATGTCTATATGCTAAAAGTTTTGAAGTTACTCTTGTTTTATCTTCCTATGCTTATCACTTTGTTTTTTGTGAATTTATTTGTGTACAAGATTTCTTTGCATAGGAAGTGGGTTAGACTTAAATGTGTTTTGAATTTGCTTCTTGATGCTCCTTTTGCTTCATTTTCTATCGAAAAGAGTGCACCATTAAAACTATCAAGCCTAACTAAAAGGCGTTAAAGAAAAGTAGTTTTGGGAGATAACCCATGTTTTATTTCTACAAATTTTCTTTTGCTGAGTATTGGAAGTTATTAACTCTGTAATAACCTCTTCTTATCATTTTTTTTTCAAGAATAGCCTCTAATAGGAAAAAAAAAGTAAGATTTGTGTAAGTTGATGTTCGGAAACGGATTCTGTGTTGTCACAAAAAAAATTGTATTACCAGCCAGAATGTAATTATGAGCTGTCAATTTTTGAGCATATGCCTCAGGTTATTATCTAACTTTAGTTAGTTGAACACTTTTCGATCTGAGCAACAGAAGATTTTCGAAAAAATCAATCTTACATGTTGTTCTGTTTTGACAGCTGCCACTATTTGCATTTGCCTCTTAATCTCTTTCTTTTTTATTTCTTTTGAGGAAAGAGCTTTTTGAAGAAGTTGCTACAGTATCTAATGTTTTACTGGATGTTTGATATAAGTTAGAACTGAACTTAGGTGGATTTGTTATTTTGATTGTACTAATGCTGCTAATAAGAATTGTGTGAAGTTTTGTATGAAGAAAGTTTTCAGGTGTAGGAAGAGAAGAATGATGTAATAAGATGAATTATGGACAAAAACTCAAGCTTGGGGATGCCCATTTCACCCCAAGAAATATCCAAGAGGTACAAGCGTCAAAGCTTGGGGATGCCTGACAATGTATCAACTTGTCAATGCCTACACGTTGTAGACTAGGGTTTTGCGGAAAGTAGAGGGCAAGTAGATCTCGAGGGTTTCAGCCGGAAAATTACTCGACTGTGCTAGAAAACTAGGGTTGTGTTGACAATGAATCGATCCTCTCTTTCTCCCTCGACTCCCCGTTATATAGGAGACGGAGCCGAGAGTTTCGTGATGTACAAGTTACAAACACTTGGATACTCTTTGAATCCGTCCCGTAGAATTTACAAGTTATTATTCCTAATACAACTCTATCTTTCCAAACGCATATTCAATTGGGCTCTCGGGCTTCACAATCTTCGGGTCTTGGGCCTTCAGTAAACTTCGGGTACCTTCTTCGGCAGGCCCATTGGGGATGCCTATGTCAGTAGCCCCCGAGATTTTACTTGAATCAAAGAGTCAAGGAAAATCTCCCTCATTATGATGAATATATAATCTCTTCGAATTATAAAATAATTATATATTGTGCAGGGATCATGGTAGTTGGGGCTGGTTCATCTGACGGATCAGGTACCAGTTAACTGCTCTTGTGGCAATCCCGCAAAAACCTACTTCAAGATCAAGTCTCTGGACATGATCTCGGTATACTGGTGTTAGTTCGACATGTGCCGTGATACGTCTCCGACGTATCGATAATTTCTTATGTTCCATGCCACATTATTGATAATATCTACATGTTTTATGCACACTTTATGTCATATTCGTGCATTTTCTGGAACTAACCTATTAACAAGATGCCGAAGTGCCGTTCTCGTTTTCTGCTGTTTTTGGTTTCAGAAATCCTAGTAACGAAATATTCTCGGAATTGGATGAAATCAACGCCCAGGTTCCTATTTTGCCCGGAAGCATCCAGAACACCCGAGAACCGTCAGAGAGGGGCCACAGGGGGGCCACACATGGTGGTGGTGCGGCCAGGGCTGGGCCCGCGCCCCCCTAGTGTGTCGCCGCCTCGTCAGCCCTCCGACTCCGCCTCTTCGCCTATATAAAGGTCCCTGACCTAAAACACGAGACGAATAAGCCACGGTACGCGAAACCTTCCGCAGCCGCCGCCATCGCGAAGCCAAGATCCGGGGACAGGAGTCTCCGCTCGGCACGCCGCCGGGACGGGGAAGTGCCCCCGGAAGGCTCCTCCATCGACACCGCTGCCATCTCCACCGCCATCTCCATCAACGCTGCTGCTCCCATGAGGAGGGAGTAGTTCTCCATCGAGGCTCGGGGCTGTACCGGTAGCTATGTGGTTTATCTCTCTCCTATGTAGTTCAATACAATAATCTCATGAGCTGCCTTACATGATTGAGATTCATATGATGATGCTTGTAATCTAGATGTCATTATGCTAGTCAAGTGGGTTTTACTTATGTGATCTCCGGAGACTCCTTGTCCCACGTGTGTAAAGGTGACAAGTGTGTGCACCGTGTGGGTCTCTTAGGCTATATTTCACGGAATACTTATTCACCGTTATGAATGGCGTAGTGAAGTGCTTATTTATATCTCTTTATGATTGCAATGTGTTTTGTATCACAATTTATCTATGTGCTACTCTAGTGATGTTATTAAAGTAGTTTTATTCCTCCCGCACGGTGTAATGGTGACAAAGTGTGTGCATCCGTGTTAGTACTTGGCGTATGCTATGATTATGATCTCTTGTAGATTATGAAGTTAATTATTGCTATGATGGTATTGATGTGATCTATTCCTCCTACATGGTGTGAAGGTGACGAGTGTGCATGCTATGTTAGTACTTGGTTTAGTCGTGTCGATCTTTCATGCACTCTAAGGTTATTTAAATATGAACATTGAATTGTGGAGCTTGTTAACTCCGGCATTGAGGGTTCGTGTAATCCTACGCAATGTGTTCATCATCCAACAAGAGAGTGTAGAGTATGCATTTATCTATTATGTTATGTGATCAATGTTGAGAGTGTCTGATGTCTACAGGTGCTTCTATTCTTGTAGACAGTGTTGGGCCTCCAAGAGCAGAGGTTTGTAGAACAGCAGCAAGTTTCCCTTAAGTGGATTACCCAAGGTTTATCGAACTCAGGGAGGAAGAGGTCAAAGATATCCCTCCCATGCAACCCTGCAACCACAAAGCAAGAAGTCTCTTGTGTCCCCAACACACCTAATAGGTGTACTAGTTCGGCGAAGAGATAGTGAAATACAAGTGGTATGAATGAATATGAGCAGTAGTACGGCGCCAGAAAATAGCTTGCTGGCATTAGTTGATGGTAGTAATATTGTAGGAAGTAGATAAGCAGTAGTAACTCAGCAGTAGTAACGCAGTAAAACAGTAACAAGCAGCGATAGCAGTATTTAGGAACAAGGCCTAGGGAATAGACTTTCACTAGTGGACACTCTCAACATTGATCACATAACAGAATTGATAAATGCATACTCTACACTCTCTTGTTGGATGATGAACACATTGCGTAGGATTACACGAACCCTCAATGCCGGAGTTAACAAGCTCCACAATTCAATGTTCATATTTAAATAACCTTAGAGTGCATGAAAGATCGATGCGACTAAACCAAGTACTAACATAGCATGCACACTCGTCACCTTCATGCTTATGTAGGAGGAATAATACACATCAATACTATCATAGCAATAGTTAACTTCGCAATCTACAAGAGATCATGATCATAGCATAAACCAAGTACTAACACGGATGCACACACTGTCACCATTACATCGTGCGGGAGGAATAAAACTACTTTAATAACATTGCTAGAGTAGCACATAGATAAATTGTGATACAAAACACATTGCAATCATAAAGAGATATAAATAAGCACTTCACTATGCCATTCATAACGAGTGAATAAGTATTCGTGAAATATAGCCTAAGAGACCCACACGGTGCACACACTCGTCACCTTTACACACGTGGGACAAGGAGTCTCCGGGAGATCACATAAGTAAAACTCACTTGACTAGCACAATGACATCTAGATTACAAGCATCATCATATGAATCTCAATCATGTAAGGCAGCTCATGAGATTATTGTATTGAAGTACATATGAGAGAGATGAACCACATAGCTACCGGTACAGCCCCGAGCCTCGATGGAGAACTACTCCCTCTTCATGGGAGCAGCAGCGGTGATGAAGATGGAGGTGGAGATGGCAGCGGTGTCGATGGAGAAGCCTTCGGGGGCACTTCCCCGTCCGGCGAGGTGCCGGAACAGAGACTCCTGTCCCCCAGATCTTGGCTTCGCGATGGCGGCGGCTCTGGAAGGTTTCGCGTACCGTGGCTTCCTCTGTAAGGGTTTTCGATGCAGGGGCTTTATATAGGCGAAAGGGCGGCGTCAGAGGGTCGAAGGGGCGACCACACCATAGGGCCGCGCGGCTAGGGGGTGGGCCGCGCCACCCTATCATCTGGGGGCCCTGTGGCCCTCCTCTGGCGGCTCTCGGGTGTTACGGATGCTTCCGGGCAAAATAGGAACCCGGGCGTTGATTTCGTCCAATTCCGAGAATATTTCGTTACTAGGATTTCGAAACCAAAAACAGCGAAAATGAGACCGGCACTTCGGCATCTTGTTAATAGGTTAGTTCCGGAAAATGCATAATAATGACATATAATGTGCATAAAACATGTAGGTATCATCAATAAAGTAGCATGGAACATAAGAAATTATCGATACGTCGGAGACGTATCGGCATCCCCAAGCTTAGTTACGCTCGTCCCGAGCGAGTGTAAAACGATAACAAAGATAATTTCTGAAGTGACATGCCATCATAAACTTGATCATATATTTGTAAACATATGTAATGAATGCAGCGATCAAAACAATGGTAATGACATGAGTAAACAACTGAATCATAAAGCAAAGACTTTTCATGAATAGCACTTTCAAGACAGGCATCAATAAGTCTTGCATAAGAGTTAACTCATAAAGCAATAATTTAAAGTATAGACATTGAAGCAACACAATGGAAGATTAAGTTTCAGCGGTTGCTTTCAACTTGTAACATGTATATCTCATGGATAATTGTCAACATAGAGTAATATAACAAATGCAATAAGCAAGTATGTAAGAATCAATGCACAGTTCACACAAGTGTTTGCTTCTTGGGATGGAGAGAAATAGGTGAACTGACTCAACATAAAGGTAAAAGAATGGTCCTTCAAAGAGGAAAGCATCGATTGCTATATTTGTGCTAGAGCTTTGATTTTGAAAACATATAGAGAGCATAAAAGTAAAGTTTTGAGAGGTGTTTGTTGTTGTCAACGAATGGTAGCGGGTACTCTAACCCCCTTGCCGGACAAACCTTCAAAGAGCGGCTCCCATTTTATTTTATTTTTGGGTGGCACTCCTTCCAACCTTTCTTTCACAAACCATGGCTAACCGAATCCTCGGGTGCCCGCCAACAATCTCATACCATGAAGGAGTGCCTTTTTATTTTAGTTTTATTATGATGACACTCCTCCCCACCTTTGCTTTCTCAAGCCATGGCTAACAGAATCCTTCGGGTGCCGTCCAACAATCACATACCATGGAGGAGTGTCTATTTTTGTTAATTAATTTGGGACTGGGAATCCCATTGCCAGCTCTTTTTGCAAAATTATTGGATAAGCGGATGAAGCCACTAGTCCATTGGTGAAAGTTGCCCAACAAGATTGAAAGATAAACACCACATACTTCTTCATGAGCTATAAAACATTGACACAAATAAGAGGTAATAACTTTTGAATTGTTTAAAGGTAGCACTCAAGCAATTTACTTTGGAATGGCGGAGAAATACCATGTAGTAGGTAGGTATGATGGACACAAATGGCATAGTAGTTGGCTCAAGGATTTGGATGCATGAGAAGTATTCCCTCCCGATACAAGGTTTAGGCTAGCAAGGTTATTTGAAGCAAACTCAAGGATGAACCGGTGCAGCAAAACTCACATACAAGACATATTGTAAACATTATAAGACTCTACACCGTCTTCCTTGTTGTTCAAAACTCAATACTAGAAATTATCTAGACTTTAGAGAGATCAATTATGCAAACCAAATTTAGCAAGCTCTATGTATTTCTTCATTAATGAGTGCAAAGTATATGACGCAAGAGCTTAAACATGAGCACAACAATTGCCAAGTATCACATTATCCAAGACATTTTACCAATTACTACATGTAGCATTTTTCCAATTCCAACCATATAACAATATAACGAAGAGGAAACTTCGCCATGAATATTATGAGCTAAGAACACATGTGTTCATACGAACCAAGCGGAGCGTGTCTCTCTCCCACACAAGCATTTATTCAAACAAAAACAAAAACAAAAACATACGGACGCTCCAAGTAAAGTACATAAGATGTGACCGAATAAAAATATAGTTTCAAGAGAAGGAACCTGATACTTTGTCGATGAAGAAGGGGATGCCTTGGGCATCCCCAAGCTTAGACGCTTGAGTCTTCTTGAAATATGCAGGGATGAACCACCGGGGCATCCCCAAGCTTAGACCTTTCACTCTTCTCGATCACATTATATCACCCTCTTCTCTTGACCCTTGAAAACTTCCTTCACACCAAACTTCAAGCAAACTCATTAGAGGGTTAGTGCATAATCAAAAATTCACATGTTCAGAGGTGACACAAACATTCTTTTCACTTCCGGACATTGCATAAAGCTACTGGACATTAATGGATCAAAGAAATGAATCCAACATAGCAAAAGAGGCAATGCGAAATAAAAGGCAGAATCTGTCAAAAACAGAACAGTCCGTAAAGACGAATTTTAAGATGGCACCAGACTTGCTCAAATGGAAAAACTCAAAACTAATGAAAGTTGCGTACATATCTGAGGATCACGCTCGTAAATTGGCAGATTTTTCGAATTTCCTACAGAGACTTGTGCCCAGATTCGTGACAGACATGACAATGCTGTTTCTGCGCAGCGATCCCAAATATAACATCAACTTTAACATAGAAACTTTATTTGGCACAAAAACATGATAAGGAGAGGTTGCTACAGTAGTAAACAACTTCCAAGACACAAATATAAAACAAAGTACTATAGTAAAAAAAACACATGGGTTATCTCCCAAGAAGTTCTTTCTTTATAGCCATTAAGATGGGCTCAACAATTTTAATAATGCACTCGCAAGAAATAGTATTTGAAGCAAAAGAGAGCATCAAGAAGCAAATTCAAAACACATTTAAGTCTAACATGCTTCCTATGCATAGGAATCTTGTAAATAAACAAGTTCATGAAGAGCAAAGTAACAAGCATAGGAAGATAAAACAAGTGTAGCTTCAAAAAAATTAGCACATAGAGAGGTGTTTTAGTAACATGAAATTTTTACAACCATATTTTCCTCTCTCATAATAACTTTCAGTAGCAACATGAGCAAACTCAACAATATAACTATCACATAAAGCATTCTTATCATGAGTCTCATGCATAAAATAATTACTACTCCCAACATAAGCATAGTCATTCTTATTAATTGTAGTGGGAGCAAATTCAACAAAGTAGCTATCAAATATAGGAGATATATTGTAATCATAATCAAATTTATCCTCCATAACAGGTGGTAACAAAAGACTACTATCATTATAATCATCATAAATGGGAGGCAAAGTATCATCAAAGTAAATTTTCTCCTCAATGCTTGGGGGACTAAAAATATCATGCTCATCAAAGCCAGCTTCCCCAAGCTTAGAATTTTCCATAGCATTAGCAACAATAGTGTTCAAAGCATTCATATTAATATGTTCCATGGGTTTTTTAATTTTCGCATCAAACCATCCATGTCTTAAATCAGGAAACAGAATAAAAAGTTCATTGTTGTCCATTATGCCTCACTAGTGTAAACAAGAAACCAAATGTCGCAATTGCAGAGTCTAAAGGAAATAGCTTCAAGCACACACACAATGGCGCCGTAAAAGCATCATGTACCGGAACCGGAGTATGAGTGTCTTTTACCTTTCCTCCCCAGCAACGGCGCCAGAAAAGTGCTTGATGTCTACGGGTGCTTCTATTCTTGTAGACAGTGTTGGGCCTCCAAGAGCAGAGGTTTGTAGAACAGCAGCAAGTTTCCCTTAAGTGGATTACCCAAGGTTTATCGAACTCAGGGAGGAAGAGGTCAAAGATATCCCTCTCATGCAACCCTGCAACCACAAAGCAAGAAGTCTCTTGTGTCCCCAACACACCTAATAGGTGTACTAGTTCGGCGAAGAGATAGTGAAATACAAGTGGTATGAATGAATATGAGAAGTAGTACGGCGCCAGAAAATAGCTTGCTGGCATATAGTTGATGGTAGTAATATTGTAGGAAGTAGACAAGCAGTAGTAACTCAGCAGTAGTAACGCGATAGAAACGAGTAACAAGCGACGATAGCGATATTTAGGAACAAGGCCTAGGGAATAGACTTTCACTAGTGGACACTCTCAACATTGATCACATAACAGAATAGATAAATGCATACTCTACACTCTCTTGTTGGATGATGAACACATTGCGTAGGATTACACGAACCCTCAATGCCGGAGTTAACAAGCTCCACAATTCAATGTTCATATTTAAATAACCTTAGAGTGCATGAAAGATCGATGCGACTAAACCAAGTACTAACATAGCATGCACACTGTCACCTTCATGCTTATGTAGGAGGAATAATACACATCAATACTATCATAGCAATAGTTAACTTCGCAATCTACAAGAGATCATGATCATAGCATAAACCAAGTACTAACACGGATGCACACACTGTCACCATTACATCGTGTAGGAGGAATAAAACTACTTTAATAACATTGCTAGAGTAGCACATAGATAAATTGTGATACAAAACACATTGCAATCATAAAGAGATATAAATAAGCACTTCACTATGCCATTCATAACGGTGAATAAGTATTCCGTGAAATATAGCCTAAGAGACCCACACGGTGCACACACTCGTCACCTTTACACACGTGGGACAAGGAGTCTCCTGGAGATCACATAAGTAAAACTCACTTGACTAGCACAATGACATCTAGATTACAAGCATCATCATATGAATCTCAATCATGTAAGGCAGCTCATGAGATTATTGTATTGAAGTACATATGAGAGAGATGAACCACATAGCTACCGGTACAGCCCCGAGCCTCGATGGAGAACTACTCCCTCTTCATGGGAGCAGCAGCGGTGATGAAGATGGCGGTGGAGATGGCAGCGGTGTCGATGGAGAAGCTTTCCGGGGGCACTTCCCCGTCCGGCAGGGTGCCGGAACAGAGACTCCTGTCCCCCAGATCTTGGCTTCGCGATGGCGGCGGCTCTGGAAGGTTTCGCGTACCGTGGCTTCCTCCGTAAGGGTTTTCGATGCAGGGGCTTTATATAGGCGAAAGGGCGGCGTCAGAGGGTCGAAGGGGCGACCACACCATAGGGCCGCGCGGCCAGGGGTGGGCCGCGCCACCCTATCATCTGGGGGCCCTGTGGCCCTCCTCTGGCGGCTCTCGGGTGTTCTGGATGCTTCCGTGCAAAATAGGAACCTGGGCGTTGATTTCGTCCAATTCCGAGAATATTTCGTTACTAGGATTTCGAAACCAAAAACAGCAGAAACGAGAACCGGCACTTCGGCATCTTGTTAATAGGTTAGTTCCAGAAAATGCATAATAATGACATATAATGTGCATAAAACATGTAGGTATCATCAATAAAGTAGCATGGAACATAAGAAATTATCGATACGTCGGAGACGTATCAGTGTCCACTAGTGAAAGTCTAATCCCTAGGCCTTGTTCCTAAATACTGCTATCTCTGCTTGTTACTGTTTTACTGAATTACTACTGCTGCGTTACTACTGCATGTTTACTTCCTGCAATATTACTACCATCAATCGCACGCCGACAAGCTATTTTACTGGCGCCGTACTACTGCTCATATTCATTCATACCACTTGTATTTCACTATCTCTTCGCCGAACTAGTGCACCTATTAGGTGTGTTGGGGACACAAGAGACTTCTTGCTTTGTGGTTGCAGGGTTGCATGAGAGGGATATCTTTGACCTCTTCCTCCCCGAGTTCGATAAACCTTGGGTGATCCACTTAAGGGAAAACTTGCTGCTGTTCTACAAACCTCTGCTCTTGGAGGCCCAACACCGTTGATACGTCTCCAACGTATCGATAATTTCTTATGTTCCATGCTACTTTATTGATGATACCTACATGTTTTATGCACACTTTATGTCATATTTGTGCATTTTCTGGAACTAACCTATTAACAAGATGCCGAAGAGCCGCTTGCTATTTTCTGCTGTTTTTGGTTTCGAAATCCTAGTACGGAAATATTCTCGGAATTGGACGAAATCTTCGCCCGAGGTCCTATTTTTGCACGGAGCTTCCGGAAGACCGAAGAGGGAAGGAAGTGGGGCCACGAGGGGCCGTCACCATAGGGCGGCGCGGCCCGGGCCCCGGCCGCGCCGACCTATGGTGTGGGGCCCTCGTGTGGCCCCCCACGTTGCCCTTTCGCCTACTTAAAGCCCCCGTCGCGAAACCCCCGCATCGAGAGCCACGATACGGAAAACCTTCCGGAGACGCCGCCGCCGCGAATCCCATCTCGGGGGATTCAGGAGATCGCCTCCGGCACCCTGCCGGAGAGGGGATTCATCTCCCGGAGGACTCTTCATCGCCATGATCGCCTCCGGAGTGATGAGTGAGTAGTTCACCCCTGGACTATGGGTCCATAGCAGTAGCTAGATGGTCGTCTTCTCCTTGGTGTGCTTCATTGTTGGATATTGTGAGCTGCCTAACATGATCAAGATCATCTATCTGTAATACTATATGTTGTGTTTGTCGGGATCCGATGGATAGAGAATACTATGTTATGGTGATTATCAATCTATTGTTTATGTGTTGTTTATGATCTTGCATGCTCTCCGTTATTAGTAGAGGCTCGGCCAAGTTTTTACTCTTAACTCCAAGAGGGAGTATTTATGCTCGATAGTGGGTTCATGCCTTCATTGACACCCGGGACGAAGTGATGTGAAAGTTCTAAGGTTGTGATGTGATGTTGCCATTAGGGATAAAACATTGATTCTATGTCTAAGGATGTAGTTGTCGATTACATTACGCACCATACTTAATGCAATTGTCCGTTGCTTAGCAACTTAATACCGAATGGGGTTCGGATGATAACCTCGAAGGTGGACTTTTTAGGCATAGATGCAGCTTGGATGGCGGTCTATGTACTTTGTCGTAATGCCCGGATTAAATCTCACTATATTTATCATATCATGTATATGCATTGTTATGCCTTTCTCTATTTGTCAATTGCCCGACTGTAATTTGTTCACCCAACATGCTTTTATCTTATGGGAGAGACACCTCTAGTGAACTGTGGACCCCGGTCCTATTCTTTACATAGCATACAATCTACTGCAATACTTGTTTTACTGTTTTCTTGCAAACAATCATCTTCCACTCGATACGTTTAATCCTTTGTTACAGAAAGCCGGTGAGATTGACAACCTCACTCGTTTCGTTGGGGCAAAGTACTTTGGTTTTGTTGTGCGAGATTCCACGTTGGCGCCGGAATCCCTCGTTGTTGCGCCGCATCACATTTCGCCACCATCAACCTTCAACGTGCTTCTTGGCTCCTACTGGTTCGATTAAACCTTGGTTTCATACCGAGGGAAACTTGCTTCTATACGCATCATACCTTCCACTTGGGGTTCCCAACGGACGTGTGCATCTACGCGTATCAAGCTAAATTTACGGCGCCGTTGTCGGGGAGATCAAGACACGCTGCAAGGGGAGTCTCCACTTCTCAATCTCTTTACTTTGTTTTTGTCTTGCTTTATTTTATTTACTACTTTGTTTGCTGCACCTAAACAAAACACACAAAAATTAGTTGCTAGTTTTACTTTATTTACTGTCTTGCTCACTATGTCGAAAACACAAAAAAATTAGTTACTTGTCTTTACTTTATTTGCCTAGTTTACTTTATTGCTACTAAAATGAGTAATCCTGAAGTTGAAGTTCATTCTTTTAAGCAACAAGGTGGAGAAAGCTTTAAAGATGCTTGGTATAGAATTAGTAATGCTCATCAAAGGTGCATTAAGAAACACTCCACCACTATCCTTCTTAGGAACTTTTATGTTGGTTTATCTAGTTGGAATAGGTATGTTCTTGATACTCTTTCGGGAGGCAATTTCCTAGGTACTCCCGCGTTAGAAGCTAGTTGCATCATTGAGAGTCTAGTTGGGATACCACCTGTTAATGAAGTTAAGATTGAAATCTCTCTTGAAGATGTTATGAAAAAATTGGAAACCATAGAGAAAAAAATTTCAAGTGTTGAAACTAAATTGGGAATGTTATTTGACAAAACTTATGAACTTGATAAATCCTTAGGAGGAATTGATGAAAGAATTAGTGTCCTAGGAACTTGTGTTGTCCATGATAATCAAACCAATAGGATTGATGAACTTGAAAAAGCTATGGGAACCTTGGGTTCAACCTTTTCTTCTCTCAAGTATAATGAGAAAGCTTATGTGGGTAAAGAGCAAAAATTCATGTACGCCTCTAAAGTGCCTAAACAAAAGAATTATTATAGGCCTAAAATTTCCAAAACCCCTAGCACCACCATAGAGAATTTAGATAATGAAGCACCTAAAGTACCCTCTGTAACAAGTTGTGTTTGCATGAAAAATAATAATGTTGATGCTTCTACTCTTGATGTTACTTGATTTGCACTTTCTGCGCCTAGCTGAAAGGCGTTAAAGAAAAGCGCTTATGGGAGACAACCCATGTTTTTACTACAGCAATTTTTTGTTTTGTTGAGTCTTGGAAGTTGTTTACTACTGTAGCAACCTCTCCTTATCATGTTTTTGTGCCAAGTAAAGTTTCTATGTCAAAGTTGATGTTATATTTGGGATCGCTGCGCAGAAACAGCATTGCTGTCTGTCACAAATCTGGGCACAGTTCTCTGTAGAAAATTCGAAAAAATCTGCCAATTTACGAGCGTGATCCTAAGATATGTACGCAACTTTCATTAGTTTTGAGTTTTTCCATTTGAGCAAGTCTGGTGCCAGCTTTAAATTCGTCTTTACGGACTGTTCTGTTTTTGACAGATTCTGCCTTTTATTTCACATTGCCTCTTTTGCTATGTTGGATTCATTTCTTTGATCCATTAATGTCCAGTAGCTTTATGCAATGTCCAGAAGTGTAAAGAATGTTTGTGTCACCTCTGAATGTGTGAATTATTAATTGTGCACTAACCCTCTAATGAGTTTGCTTGAAGTTTGGTGTGAAGGAAGTTTTCAAGGGTCAAGAGAGGAGAATGATATACTATGATCAAGAGGAGTGAAAGCTCTAAGCTTGGGGATGCCCCCATGGTTCACCCCTGCATATTTTAAGAAGACTCAAGCGTCTAAGCTTGGGGATGCCCAAGGCATCCCCTTCTTCATCGACAACATCATCAGGTTCCTCCCCTGAAACTATATTTTTATTCAATCACATCTTGTGTTCTTTACTTGGAGCGTCGGTTTGTTTTTGTTTTTGTTTTGTTTGAATAAAATGGATCCTAGCATTCACTTTGTGGGAGAGAGACACGCTCCGCTGTTGCATATGGACAAATATGTCCTTAGGCTTTACTCATAATGTTCAAGGCGAAGTTTCTTCTTCGTTAAATTGTTATATGATTGGAATTGGAAAATGCTACATGTAGTAATTCTAAAATGTCTTGGATAATGTGATACTTGGCAATTGTTGTGCTCATGTTTAAGCTCTTGCCTCATATGCTTTGCACCCATTAATGAAGAAATACATAGAGCTTGCTAAAATTTGATTTGCATATTTGGTCTCTCTAAGGTCTAGATAATATCTAGTATTGAGTTTTGAACAACAAGGAAGACGGTGTAGAGTCTTATAATGTTTACAATATGTCTTTTATGTGAGTTTTGCTGCACCGGTTCATCCTTGAGTTTGCTTCAAATAACCTTGCTAGCCTAAACCTTGTATCGAGAGGGAATACTTCTCATGCATCCAAAATCCTTGAGCCAACTACTATGCCATTTGTGTCCACCATACCTACCTACTACATGGTATTTCTCCGCCATTACAAAGTAAATTGCTTGAGTGCTACCTTTAAAATTCCATCATTCACCTTTGCAATATATAGCTCATGGGACAAAATAGCCTTAAAAACTATCGTAGTATTGAATATGTACTTATGCACTTTATCTTTTATTAAGTTGCTTGTTGTGCGATAACCATGCTTCAGGGAACGCCATCAACTATTGTTGAATATCATGTGAGTTGCTATGCATGTCCGTCTTGTCCGAAGGATCTATCATTTTAGTGGTTGGAGCATGCAAAATTGTTAGAGAAGAACATTGGGCCGCTAACTAAAGCCATGAATCATGGTTGAAGTTTCAGTTTTGGACATATATCCTCAATCTCATATGAGAATAATAATCATTGCTACATGCTTATGCATTTAAGAGGAGTCCATTATCCGTTGTCCATGTTGTCCCGGTATGGATGTCTAAGTTGAGAATAATCAAAAGCGAGAAATCCAAAATGCGAGCATTCTCCTTAGACCTTTGTACAGGGCGGCATGGAGGTACCCCTTGTGACACTTGGTTGAAACATGGCATGCAAAGATCCGGTAGTCCAAGCTAAGTAGGACGAGGTGCGGACACTATTAGTATACTATGCATGAGGCTTGCAACTTGTAAGATATAATTTACATAACTC
>NC_061514.1:108094407-108117691 GCF_022539505.1 Lolium rigidum
ACTAGTACCTGATCCGTCGGATGAACTAGCCCCAACTACCGTTATCCCCGTACAATATAGAACTTTATGTGAAGAAGCATAAATAAAAGCTCTCGAAAAAATATAAACGGATGAGATTTCCCTTGACTCTACGATTCAAGCAAAATGTCGGGGCTATCGACATAGGCATCCCAAATGGGCCTGCCGAAGATAGTACCCGGAGTTTATCAAGGCCCACTACCCGAAGAATAAGAAGATTCGAGAGTCCAAGATATATTAAGGAAAGCTAGAGTTGTAATAGGAAGAGTTATTTGTAATCCGGCGGGATGAGTTAGAAACCGTCCCGACTCGTAACTTGTACAAAACGAAACCCTCGGCTCCACCTCCTATATAAGGGGGAGTCGAGGGACAAAGAAAGGATCGAATCTACCGTCAACATAACCCTAGTTTTCATAATCGCCGAGTACTTTTCGCCTAAACCTTCGAGATCTACTTGCCCTCTACTTCTAGCAAAACCCTAGTCTACAATCTGTAGGCATTGACAAGTTAATCCTTTGTCAATGGCAAAGAATACCATGTTGTGATCTTAAATAAGATCAAGTAGTTGATCCTTGATTCATATGTTCTTTTGTTGGTTTTAATTCCATTTGATCTAACCCCTTAGATCAAATCATCTTTTCCCAAAACAAGGTTTTAACAAAGTCACATTGAGGTTTATAGCACTTGGCTTGATGATCTACTTCAATTCCATCAAGGTCAAGTGAAACTTCAGTCATCGTGATCTGTTTTACTTTAAAGCGCGAAAATTCCCAGCATTTTCTATGCATGAATGCAATGCACACATCTGTTTCCTCTATTTTTGTAACCCCATTACCTCGGGATATTACGGTCTCTACCCTTAAACTAAACTTCGTCCTCGAAGTTTGAACTCTCTCACGTTTCCGGAGTGTGGATCTGACTTGTGCAGACTACATCTTTTCTTGGATTCCATGGTGGTCTCACTGGATATAATTGAGTATATCCTTTGTCCAGATTCTTCCTGGAATCCATCAGTGTTTTCCTCAGAACATGGACTTCTTACTTTAATTCCTTGTTTTCTTCCAATTCTATAAGCTTGTTTCCTTTCTCATTGAAGATTCAATGATTTAGACTTCTTCTGGTGCTGCTGGTCTAATTTGAAGGCTAATTTGATAATAAACTCCTAATTGCTAAATAGGTCTTTGTTTTCCCTTACTACCAAAAGTGCAATAATGGTACTTGGTAAGGTATTGACCATAGAAATGGTCGTGATGGTTTATTTCCTTAAGCATGGATTAGACTCATTTAGTCTATCCAATCATGGTTTATAGTTGATACCTATAACTATTTTGGGTTATTTAGGTTCCATGAAAGGAATCATTCTATTAGTCTGTGGTTCTGGTATGGTCAATTTCCTTCGGTCTTTGGCCTTCTTTGAGCTGTATTTGGTCTATGGTATTTTCTTCGTCCAACTTCGTTATGCTTAACTTACTTGAGCTTTCGTACTTCTGAGTAAATACTACTCACTTTCTCAAGTTATAGTCCACTTCTTACTTCCTTGAGGTATAAACCTCGGCTTCTGGTCTGACATACTTCTGAAAGTAGTGTTCAACAATCTTATGAAAATAAGATCGAACTTCCTCTCAGTTCAGTCCTTCTTTTTCTATTTTGCTCAAATTATTGAATCCTTGTACATCCAACTCAATTTTTACTCTACCCCTTAGAGTTTTCTTATGATTTCCACTCCTTTTCTTCCAACCATTGGACTTATGGTTAGAATATTGGTCTAGGTCTAGCTTATGAGTTGTACTATTCTAATGTCTTATGAAGAATATCTGTGGTGTATCCACTCAATTGTGGACATCCCATGTGAATCCTTCGGCTAAGTGATTATAGGTCATAGTTATTTGGCTGACAAAATTGTATTTGTTCATAACTTCTTGGTACAAATAATCCAATTGCGGACTACTTGATAACAATTGTGGCTATTTGTTATCTAAAAATGGATTCTATTATTGGTTTTGATCAATTGGTCGGGACATCTCCTACTCTATTTTCCAGTATTGATCCTATACCAACTATGGTCTTCTGATATCAACTATGGTCTTCTGATATCTGCTATGATTTCATCTATCATCTTCCTTTCTTCAGGGTTTATTTTGCAAGAAAACCACTATGAATATAGTATCCAAAGTGATTTCTGTCAACACCCGGGTTTTTAGGCCCGGATGCCTATTATATCATTCATCGCAATCCCAGGAATATTGTTGTTGCGAGATATAATAGCTAAGTATCACAGTCATTATTTATTACAACTCAATAAGTCTTACAACTTGAATCACATGATCCATATTACACAAATAGTTGATCTATTGATCAACGAACAAACACAAGTTTAATGCGGAAGCGTAAAGATAAAGGGACTCTGGAGTCCACAGGCCAACGCTTGACGTCAGAAAGCTCCTAGTTATCATAGGCGTCCTGCTGGTCATCTTCACGATAGTTCTGTTCATCATCGTACTCTGGCCATTTGAATAGCCAGGGACAAAGCCGTAAGTACTTTAAGTACTTGCAAATTAATATCAAGGTAAAATGCTAGTTCTTGGAGTTAAACTCTATTTCTACTTGCATAAGCCATATTTTAGTTTATGAGTGATGAATCATGTACTAGCTATTCAAGTGGGAACATTAGTGTCATTCCCACACCAGGATTGTCATTCTACCAAGTCATCAAGTCACCATTCATATTCATGAAAGTTTTCAAAAGACTGACACAGGAATTTGTATGGCCTTTCCAATTGTCCGTAACCGGGGACACGGCTATTCGAATAGATTGACACTCTGCAGAGGTTGCACACTTGTGCCACAACATTTGATTGCATCCGTCGGAATAACTCCGAGTCACCGTAACACAGTACGCGGATCATCAACCCTAACCTTTCACTTATAAACCCTAGTATGAGCACCTCTCCCCATGAGCTTGGCCTCCCAGTGAAAACCAACTGTTAACCTGGGAACTGCACAGGGCTTGGCCGTACAATTTCACCTCAATTCACATCTTTCTCAACAACGGAGGCAGCCTCAGCGTAACCCCTATGATGTGTGTTCAGAGGGAACCCATACTAAGATGTATAAACTTCCAGTTAAGCCCTACCCATAATCAGGTATTGTGGGGGTACTTATATTTGGAAAGGTATCGCATTCAAACCAATATCAGGGTTTTATCAAAAATCACTATCTTCTCTTGGTCACATTCAACTTCACAACTATCAATGGGATGTTATCAAAAATCACCATCTTCTCTTGGTCACCTTCAACTTCAAAACTTTCAATGGAATGCCTCACCATTCCAAGGTTTCAATTTCATCAAGTCATATGTTCCCATCTAGAGTAGTCAAGTTTTAGTACTTTAGCACTAGCACTAATCATGAGGGGTGCTACTTTGCTTTGCTCTCTAGAAGGCTAACTTTACTAATATACTAATCTGATTCTCTAAACCAATTTTAATTCATTCTTTGAAAACACAACAAGTAAAACTTGTATGGGGTAAAATAACAACTAAGCTTGTGTGAAGAAAGGTAAGAATCATGAAGCCTTGCTCAAGGTGAGCTTTGCATTTTACAAGAATATTATCTTGCCTTGGTAGTTCTCAAGGTTCTCTTCTTCCTCTTCTTGGTAGAATTCTCCTTCCTCTTGATAGTTTCCGGTGCTAGCGTCTAAATTTAAATACAAGGTATAATCACTAAACACACTCCAAGTCTATGCTAAGCACATCATTATTTCACACAAGCTATGCTAAGCACACTCATAAAATAATTAGGTGCATTGGTTGTCTTTATTAAAGAAAATAATTTCCTCTCATTACATATGTAATTAATAGTATTCATTTAGTTCTTGAGGAAATAATTTCCTCTCATTGAAATCTTCTTAAGATTTAACTTCTCAAATAATCATATATGAATTCATATTGACCTAAGTCAAGTATTCATCATCATTATTGGAGAAAATGATTTAAATGAGGTAGATCACCTCATACTATTTTATAATTCCTACAATGGTTTAAATCTCCAAATGTTCATATAGGAGTGTTTGGACCAGGGGTACAAACATCTCATGAACTCATTTGGGACAAGATTTAAATGAAGGGAAATCCTCCATATGATTTACATAATAATTTTGGGACAATTTCACTTAATAAACTAGCCCTATTGTCCATTATTTAATCTATGGCATGATCATGCAAAGTGACCACAACATTTTATGGCATAATCAATTAGTGTAAGTCATTTGTGAGCTACAAGAATTGGAATTATTCAAATATCTATTTTAGTTGATTTTTAATAATTATTCTAAGGCAGAAAAGTCCCTGCCTTGTTTATTTTTCCATTTTAATTCTATAACATATCTAGGGCTCAAACCAGTGGCATTGTGTAGGTAATTTCTTAAGCTTTCTAAATATATAAAGTTTGTTAAATTTGGCCAAGCCAAACAGTTTCTATGAATTTTCAAAGTTGGGTCCAGTATTGAATTCAAACCAAATTGATTAAACGAAATTTGAATTAAATAGGCCGGCGGGAAAGCTAACTGGGCCCAAAGGTTTAAAAACGGCCCAAGGCCAGCCCACCACGCGTCTGTGCACGCGCGGGCCGCCTGACAGGGGGGCTCCACCCGTCAGCCTCTTCTAAACGGCGAAGCGGTATGGGGCGAGGTGGTGCGTTGGATTAAAACGCGGATCAACGGCTCAGGTTCATCGTCGTCTCCGACGAGAACCCGACGGTGCGGCGGCGACAGTAGGGGGTCGGAGGCTCACCGGGGCTCCAGCTAGGGTCAGGCAGTGTGCTCGGTGACGTTGTGGACGACGGCGAAGCAGCCTGTAGCAGTGGCGTCGTCAGGGGCGGCCTCCTTCTCCGGCGATTGCTGCAGGGCTTCCGCGGCGGTGAGGCGTCGATTGGACGGCGGCGGTGGCTAATCGAGCATGGCTAGGTGCTGGGGAGGTCGAGGAAGGAGAGGGGAGTGAGCTGGTGTGAGGAGATGGTCGAGGCGAGGCCTCCTTTTATAGGCGAGTGAGGTGCCGTGGGTGCTGCGGCGAGGTCGACAAGGGCGCGGCCGTTCCGGGGGTCTAGGGGGCTAGGCGACGACGGCGTCGTGTTCACGACGTCACGGCGAAGCTACGAGCGTGAACGGCGCGGCAAGGGGACGCGTAGGGTTGTCGGGGCCGTGCGCGTACTGTCGCGGCCGTGGCGGAAGGAAGCTTCCTCGCCGGCGACCGTAGGCGCTAGGTGGTGACGCGGGCATGTCCTGCGAGCTCTGCGTGGCGAGAGAGGTACCAGGGCGCACGGAGGTGGTCGGGGTACGGCGAGGTACGTCGAACGCCGCGTGTCTGCGCCGCGCGCGTCCGTGCACGGGTGACGTCGCCATGCCGTTGGCGGCGTACCTGGAGCGTCCTGGGCGCGCGTCGTCCGGGTCGTGTCGTCGTCCTCTCGTTCAACGGCGGGTACAGGCGATCTCCTGAGATCATGGGCGACGTGTTTGGCAAGGTGGCGCGGGCTGCTGTGGAGAGAAGAGAGGGGAGGTGTGTCGAGGTGCGACATGGCCGGCATGGCCATGTCCACGCCATGTCTGCCCTCTCCTAGTGGTTCCTTGGCATGGGCTTGATGTAGGGGGGTTCCCTGGTCACTGCTAGGGCAAGTGGTGGTCAAGGATGGGGCTGGTTTGATCAAATTCGAAAATGTGATGATCTTGTTTGTATTAAAAAGTCTAGACTTTGCTTGATCCTAGCTCTTGATCCAGGATGAATTTGGTATGGTCTCCTTTACCAAAGTTGTTCATTTTGTTGTGTACTTGGATGACATGCAAAGAGTTGGATGTGTTTAGTTTAGAAATTTTGAAATAGAGAGGCTCAAAGTGGTGACCAGATTGCAATTGTCAAAAATGACCATTATCTTATGTGAGCATATTTAATTCTTGGCTTTGATTTAATTTGTGTTTCTTTGATTCTCAAAGGTGTAATAACTATTTAATATCATATTACAACTATTGGTGAAGACCAATTGGGTCTAGGGTCAAGGTTTTAAAAATATCATATGTCATATGTTAGGGTTTTTAGGGTTTTCTTCTTATTTGATTTCTTTCTCTTTTTCATTGATTTATTTGGTAATCATCATTGGATCACCCTAGGGTTGTGGAGTTGATCACATACACAAAATAACACTCATCATGGCATAGCACTCAAAATGCACAAGTCCTATGCAGGGTACTATATGAATTTTGAAAAGTTTTGGTTAGTCCTCAAATTTGGATAATTGAATTTGTTCTTCTCCCCTTTATTTAAAATTTGAGGTGTTACAATTTCCCATGCATTCCCTCTTCTATATTCATTATGGATCTGCTTCAGCTTCACCATAATCACCAGATTTCTCACCTTCATGCTTCTTCCGTACTAAAGTACTCCTCTGTTGAGGCAAAGCATGAGTTTTGGTTGATACTTCCTTCGGAGTTCTGTGGTTGCTTCCCACAATTTTACTTCCTTCTTCTGATGAACCTTCATCTTGTCTTTAGAATCTCACAATTCGTCACTTCCTCACATGAATACCATTACCCTCTAGATCTATAACATCAAGTAAGAACTTGATATTGCAACATGCATTTGCATATCGAAGTCAAACTTCATGTATGGGTCTAGTCAAACAATGAAAATCCAATGAAATCCAAGAAGATTCAACTTTGTGCATATAATACACACCATCATAAGCCTGAATATAATATTTGAGTAAGACATCTCGAAACATCAGGCTCTGATGTGTAGGATATAACACCACATAAGATAGGTTTATATCGTGATACTTAGCATGAATATAGGGCATTCTACTATTTGTCTCAACATTTACCTTAATTGCACAATTGCAATGAGATAAACTTGAAACAAAGTGGTCTGGAATAATTGTGGTTGACCTAAAGTTCTTTGGAAGTAGTAGCTTCACTTCTATTTTGTTGAGGACTGTCTCCCATGATCTCTTTTGGTTCTCACATGGCTACTCTAAACACATAACTATTGGAATATATCTCCTATACTTCCAAGTGTTTCTATCATAAGACTATGGTCATGATGTGCTTGGCACACTTCCCATGGTTTTGAAACACAATCTTTATTGTTGAACAACTGGCTGCTTAACATACTCCTCCTAGGTCTTTTTGATATTCTAGTCCGTCACGTAATGATTCTCAGGTGAATCATATATGATTTCTATCTATACCATGTAGATAGACATATTTTATTCTGATCACTCTTCCTTACCTCCCATGATTGACTCATCATGGTCTATACTACCTCATATAACTTATATTTATCACTTACTATCAGTTGTTTCACAAGTTTGGATAGATTTTACTTACCCATTACTTGTCTTGGTATACACCTTCTAATAGGATATTACACATATCTTCATTACTTGATATCACTCCTATAACATGTCTGAATATTACTTAATCATAAGATGTGTTGGTATACATCTTCCAATAGGATATATCTTCCTTATGGTTGTATCCTCTCTTTGGACTACCATGTATTGTATACCAACTGTGATCTACTCATCTATTGTTTTAAGAATGTAAAGGTGTGCTACATGTCTGGGATTAACTAACTAACTTCACTTAGGAAAGTAGGTAAGAAGGTTGACTCAAGTGTGTCAAGATTATTCTCGAGTGAATATCCATCTCAAGTCATAAGAAGTATTTGGTTTAACTAAGACAACTTCCTATAGACACTACCAATCCTATAGGTCTCCTTTAAAGGGTTTTAATCCTAAGGTCAAAGCATTTGCTCTGATACCAACTGTGGTGACCCGGCATACCACTGCATGGTGTAGTATGCAAGTCTGATATAACACCAGTGAAACACCGTTCCACTAGCATTACATCGCTCAGAGTGGTACAACAGAAATATGCGGGTCCAAGGCATGTCTATAGAATTACAACTCCGACTCTGTTACAGAAGATCAGCACAGCCTCCTACTTTACAATGAGGTAAATCTGCAAATAAGCTCCAGAAGAACGACTCGTAGTCTAATCCTATCACGAACTCTACTTGTAGAGTATTTAACTAGCTATAGAGGCTATGAATAGATTCTAGCTATATAGGTGCTAAGTTTAGGAAGCTAGTTCCTTTCTATTGCTAATCTAGGTTTCTCCTTGTTGGATGTGGTAACTGACTCCTCTGACATGGTCCTGTCTCTTGAAGTAGTTGTTGACTTCTCGGCCTTCGAGTTGCACTGTAGATCCTCCTTTGATGCCTCAATTCCTAAGCAGGGGATTTAAGAGTGGGATGAGTACGAGCGTACTCAACAAGTTCATTTTAGGAAAGAGGTGTTTAATGCACTAGCTACAGCCATAGACCAGAAAGTCATAGACAATGCAAGTTTTTGTAAACATTTCTTAAAAAGGTTGCTTTTATTCTGAAGAGCTATGTCCGTCAGCCTTCACCGGTTGACTAGAACTTCATGGAGTTCCTTTCCGGCAGCGTTCGCAGTTCCATATCCCGGAACAGGGAGTGACTGGTCACAGTTCGTTACACTCTGCAGAGGTGTGTTGCTTTACCCATAAGAGATCTTAACCTTGGTGCCAACCGGGCAATTTCCCCGTCCACACTTCCTTTGGTGTGAGGCCCGGTATAAGGTCCTAGTCAATCATGTTCCTTCGCTACCTCGAACACCCACCCTTTGTTGCATGCCCCGACCCTGGGTCCACGCCGGTTCACTTACGCCAATTAAGGCTGGGCCCCGACCACGACAACGATGCTCTGGGCTCTACCATACACTCCTACGCCGTAGCTCGCAACCCATCATAGACCGCATTACCGTGGGGAATTAGAATGGGATCCCCACCCTCCGGTTGTTCCGCAAGACACAACCGCTACGGTAAGCATTGCATTACCGTGGGGAATTAGAATGGGATCCCCACCCTCCGGTTGTTCCGCCAGATACAACTGCTACGGTAAGCGCATCCGTTGATGAACGAGAGGTGGAAACACTTTTGACTACTCCGTCCCACTCCAGATCTTATGGTTAACACGGGTATTACGGCACAAGAATCACTGGACGACATTTGTTGTTTAATCCTAGATGGATAATAACCCTTGCAATGGAACCTCCACCATATCAACACAATCCATGGTTCCATTGCCCACCACATAGTCATATTCATAGTTATGAAAATAGTGGTTTTGCTTTTTATGCAATAGTGATAAACATAGTACTTTGCAAGTAATTTGGTAAAAATACTCAAATGACATGAGCAAGCGATGAACTTGCCTTTCTTGACCGCAAGATTATGCAGGCAAGGTCTTCGGTGCGCAATAACTCCAAATTCTGAAATAGCATCATCGTCCGGTAAGGACGATGTTTAAAAGATTGGCAAGGATGCAGTAATGCATAAGTATGAGATGCAATCGCTCTAAACGTGACCTAACCCCGATGATTTAGGATTAGTGGTTGGTAATGATTAGTTCAGGGTGTGTTGCACTTTTAGAGTGATTCACAAACAAGGTTCTTATTAGGGTCTTGTTATCTTAGAATCATAACCAAGTGGTAACATGCATAGTAATAATCATACACACCAAGCAATAGTAGTTATATAATAAGTAAAGAGCAGTTGTGAATTTTAAGTCCTATAGTGCATGGTTGATGATTACTTATTATATAATTCAAAAGAATAAATTTTGAAGAACATGTTCTTTAATAAAGAACAAGTATGATAATTAGATTGGTGGGGTTCTATTGTTGACTATGGTTTCATCTAGTTTCTGGAGTAAGTATTAGATGGATCACAACCTAGTTGGATTCATCAATACCAAGGGCTTGTAAGGTTGAGTTAAGCCTAGGTATCCTAAGTAATTATTCATACAAGGTTGCTATCAAGATTGGTTCATCTTGTTGGTGATAACTAGCTAGGGTTTATAGGTCCTTATAAGCAGGGTTGATGCTGATTCTTTATTTACTTCAAAAGAATAACTTTTGAAGAACATACTTCTTAAATAATAAGAAGTATATCAATTAGGGTTGAGGTGGTCTAGGTTTTACTGTTGGTTCTATTAAGTAAGGAATAATTGGCTCCTAAATAGGATGGTGGATAAGTATCCAATACTAGTAGGGTTTAGTGGAATATGGTTAGGTAATGCTCAAGATTTGGCATAGTTGCTCCTGAGGTTCATCACGTTGGTGTGATTCTAAGCATGGATAACTAAGCTTGGTGTCTCAGAAGATAGGATCTAGGGTTGGTCCTTTTTGATCAGCTAAGCATGAACACCTGTAATACCAATGTATCAGAGATGGGCCTCTATTATTTTATGTGGACATAGGTATGTCTTTAGTTGCTAATCATGGCTCTATGATTTGAAAAGGAAAGTACATGATCACATGTTCGAACCTAGGGTTTAGGTTAGAAGTAATTTAGGGTTCACATGTAATATTGGAGCTAGGGTTCCTAATGGAGTTAGGGTTTTAGGGTTTTCTCATGAAATGATAGGTTTCTAGTTTTCTCCCATATAGAACTAGGGTTTACTATTTACCATATAGTTCTATGATTAATAACTTTGTTTAAATTGGAAGTTATTAATAGCTTTAAAATAACATTGAATATGGAATTTATTATTTTTAAACCATTAATAATTAGGGTAATTATTAATCAGGGTTTAAATCTCTCTAATAATGATTTAACAAAATAACAAATAAAGAAAAATAGTTTTAATGTTTTCTTTATTTATTTACTGGTTTATTTAATTTCGGATTTTTTTACTAATTATTGAATTTTAATTGAATTTAGAATTAAAATTAAAGGCTTAAATAACAAGTAATAAATAATTGAATTTTTATTAAAAATAAAAAATTCATTTTATATTTTTATTGGATAGAGTTTATCTTTATAAGAATTATGATATCTTATATTTATTTTTCTGAGCTATTATGAATTTTCTAGATTTATTTGAAGTTGCAGTAATTTTCTGGAATTAAAACTGACTCGAATTACTAAACACACCCGGACAGATCATACCCACAGTCAATGACTGGTGGGGCTACTGCCAGGTCAACTGCCACGATGGCTTGACTAAGTCAAAGACGTTGTGGGGGACCCACCGGCCACGTCTGCCTCGACGGAGGCTTGACGCCGGCGGTCAGAAGATGACCGCGCCGCCGATTTAAGGCCCCCGGAGACGCGCCACTGGTTGTGTTTGAACCCCCGTGACACGAGGAAGCTAACGGTGGTGACAGTTTTTCGAGGGGTCACCGGAGCATCGCCGGAGAACCAACCCGCGGTGGAGCAACTCCGGCGAGGTCACAAAATCGGCCTACTGCATGTTAAACGATGATAATAAGGGAGCTTTGGACGCGTATTCTTACCCTGAGGCTGATGGTGTACTCGCCGGTGAGGATTGGGGTCAGATTCGAGCTGAGTTTCGCCGATACCGGCGATCACCGGCGCGGGGGAATCCTCGAATTGGCTCGATAGAGGATGCTTCGATTCGATTCCTTGTAGGGGCTGAGCAATAAGGGGATGGCGGTCACGTTGGTGCCTCCGGCTTGGCCTGGGCTTGCTCCAATCGCCGGCGATAGTGGTGACCGGTGCGACCAGGTTTCGGTGTGGAGAGGCAATTGAACAGAGGAGGAAGAAAATCGGGGCTAGGGTTCGTCCAGGGACTTTATACGACTCGGGGCGAGCCTTGTCACGTCGTCGGTCGCGGAGGTGCCGCCAGCGACGAAGAGAAGGAACGCATGGCGTCCTGCTGGCCTCCAGCACACGGAGAGGATGAGGACGAGCTCGTCCTCAGTTTTTTTTTTAAACGAAGCGGTACGGGATGGCCTGTTGGGCTGTGGCTTAGGCCGAGTTGCTGGGCTGCTTCTGCAGGCTACTGCTGGGCTTCTGCGGCCTGTTCAGGTAATCACCTCTCTTCTCTCTTTTTCTTTTCTCTTATTTTATTTTCTGGTTTCTATTTTATTGTTTGAATTCAAATTTGAATTCAGGTTTATACTTGCAGGTTCTAAAGTATTTGAACCTCCATAAGATTTGATAATAATGCTTATTGCATAATTGTTTTGCTCAACAGTATCTATTATTTAATTAAATTGGATTGCTGTGAGAGTTATGCCAAATTTAGAATAACATGAGTTGGGTAATTATTTCAATTCCCCTTTTTAATTTGGGAACCAGATCTATTTAGATGATTTATAATTTCCAACATGTGCATGGTGAACACATTATTAGGGTTTGCTAGTACTTATCAATACTGATGGTTCACCTATATTTTGATTAAGGCTAGGTTTTAAGATGAATGGTAATGAGGATGAATTGGACCATGATTTTATGTGAAGAATTATTTCTAAGATATTGTAAGGGTTATCCTATTTCAAGGTTGGCACTATTATCATATTTTAATAGCACCACGAATTACCTAGAGTAGATATTACTCTCATCATGGTTTGGTCTTGGTTATAATGATAAGTGGTTGAGAACCACACATGGTTTAATTAAAGGGTTTCAACTAGGTTTATCTTATTCTCCATAATTAAGTATAGTTTTTTTAACTAGAGTGCAATCCTGGGGTTCCAATTATGTTTACCTACTGGCAATTGGTTTGAATCTCAATTATGGCCTGGGTTTATATTAGGATCATCATAGTGATACATAAACTAGGGTTGGGATATAATTCTAGTTTATGGAATTGGGATGACATCATGTTGCATTGGCTAGGTTTACTCTCCCCAATGCATGATAAAATGGTTACATGTTTATTATTTCATGTGCTCCTTTAGTTAGTAAGGATATGAGAATTGGTGTTATCTTTTACCAATAGACTTCTATTATTATCCTTAATCTATTGTTGAAGTAACTAAAGTTGTTATGGTTCTTTTTATAGTTAACTTTGGTCATATGGATGTATGGTTTCTCACCATATAAAGTATGGAGTTTTACTCTAAGGTTTTCTTAGGTCCTTTAATTGAGGAATAAATGGAACGTAGATGTGATAGGGTTCTACTTATGATCACCAAGTGATTCATAAGTTAAGGTTGGGATATAAGCCCGGGGTTGCTTACAAGTTACCTCCCTATGATTTCATGTGGTGAATGATATCTACTTATCCTATTAGGGTTTTACCTATCCTCACATACCTCCAAAGCATGATCATGGATTAGGCATGATCAACTTGTTCTTAATATTTCCCACCTCAAGTTCTTAGGGTTTATGATCATTACCCATTTTATAATGATCAAGGTTTGGCTTCCTAAGTTAGCTCTCCTGAGTTAGGTTTCTCACTTCTAAGATCAAGTATTGTCTTGATCAACTAGGGTATAATATCTCTCTTATAGTTTCTTGGGTGGAACTACTATGGTTGCCTCAATAACTTATATCCCAGGAGAATGCCTGAGATAATAACTTATAGTTCTACTTAAGGAATGATGATTTAATCATTAGTATATATGGATAGTTCTCTCCCTCAAATTCAAGTGTTGGGCTTAACTTCCTTGAGTGTTACACTTTAGCTTGAGCTCTCTCTCATAGGAATAGTTTATTCTAAGGTTTATGGTGTACTCACAATATCTCAATAGGTATTAAGTCTAAAACTCCACTTGGCTATATTGAGTTAATCTCCTCCTTACTTTATCAATTAATGGATATAGTATTATTCCATGTGATATTATGTTATCTCACCACTCCAAGGAAAATGGTTTACAACCTAATACTTTAGTTCAATGGTTGTCCTTTGTTCATTAATAGGTAAAGCTAGGTTTAGAATAAATGGTCTCTCTCATTTGGGAAGGCTTGAATAATACTCTAGGGTTCCTCTTGAAGATGATGTTGTGATCATATGGATATTTATATCCAAGGTTTGCCTCAAGGGTTGTTATTACTTCTCTGATAATAATTACAATAGAACTCTCACTTCTCTATGTTTGTTACATATTATGTTTGGAATATAGAGAGTAATCTATATTTATAGATTTGATCTCCTTGTCATGAATCCAAGAGTGAGGTGGAATGATTACCATGATATTCATGGTAGGATCATGGATATGGTTTAAGGCATGGAAAAGATAAGTGAAGAATAGTTTCTTCATTTATTGTTACTTGATTTCCATTTAAATGGATGTTCATATGTTATGGCAAAGAATACCATGTTGTGATCTTAAATAAGATCAAGTAGTTGATCCTTGATTCATATGTTCTTTTGTTGGTTTTAATTCCATTTGATCTAACCCCTTAGATCAAATCATCTTTTCCCAAAACAAGGTTTTAACAAAGTCACATTGAGGTTTATAGCACTTGGCTTGATGATCTACTTCAATTCCATCAAGGTCAAGTGAAACTTCGGTCATCGTGATCGTTTTACTTTAAAGCGCGAAAATTCCCCAGATTTTCTATGCATGAATGCAATGCACACATCTGTTTCCTCTATTTTTGTAACCCCATTACCTGGGATATTACACATGAATTTTTGGAAAAATCATTTTTAGGTTCAAAATATGATATAGATGTCATATTTGGATTCCTCTCATTTTCTAATCGATTTAGACATATTATTTGTCAAATTCTGATTTACGAATTTAAAGATATTAATTATTCCATATTAAATAAAAAATAAATAATAAATAATTTTATTGTCCATTTGAATTCAAGATTAACATACTTATTCTGGTAGTTTATGTAGGTAATTGTTTGGAATTCAAAATAATAAAGATGTGCAACATCAAGGAATAGGGGTTAATAGTATTGATATGGTATTATTATCAACAATGTGTCTTTTCTTTCATGGAAGCTAGTCTAAATGAAACCGAGAGGTTAAGCGTGCTAGGGGTAGAGTAGTGTGAGGATGGGTGACTAACCAGGAAGTTTAACCATGAGTGAAATTTGACCTAATATTAAGTGTAGTTAGAGTTAAAATGGTGCATGTGAGAGAATAAAAAAACTGAGATAAAAAGATTGAATTTATTTGAATTTTTTTTTGAAAAATATCGTGCCAGAATTACCAAACGATCGTTATTTCTAAGCCGACGGCTTTGCCATAAGCCGTCGACACATGATGCTGTGCCGACGGCTAGTCTATGTCGACGGCAACTTTGCTTGTGCCGAGGAGTTATTGTACCGATGGCAAGGTGCCGTCATCACAAGCCTGTGCCGAAGGCAAGGCAAGCTGTGCCGTCGGCACCTTTATTGGTCCCGTACTGCGCCCACCTGTCGGGCCTACATGGCTCAAACAAATAACTTGTTCATGCAAATTATTTCTTTATTTTTCATTTATCTATTTCTTTCATTATTTCTTTCATTTCACACCTCGTGTTGATTCATAGACTGTGATCGAGCGGAGCTCTCCCTTCCTCCATGGCCAAGGGGGGCCTCACGCCGCCTTGTTTATGGCCGCGGCTTGCCCTAGGGCTTCCGCCACCGTCGCCCCAACTCCTATTCCTCGACGCGCTCCTTGTGCTCCTCGCGTCGCTCTTCCTCGTCTACCTCACCGTCGTCTGCGCGGTGGCCATCGCTGTTTCGGCGGCAGAGCCCGAGCAGTGCGGCGTTGACGCGTGGCGGCTCACGCAGAGGAAGAACGCGCGAGCACGCTCCCGTGCTAGACCGCCGCAGCTGGCTCCCTTCGCATCCGTCCCTAGCCTGCGGATCGCTCTTCCTCACCTGTAGACTAGTTGTAAATATTCGCACTCCTAAGATAAGTAGCACAAATCTATCCAATGCAACACAAACAAAGTACTACCGCGAGTCCAACAGAGTTGCAGGAATTCTACTTAGTTCTCTGAAATTTGGATTGCCGCGAGTGCTTCTTGACCGACTTTATTTTCCTGCTTAGACTTTAGGATGGCCCAACTTATTTCGTGAAAAATTCTGAGAATCTTGTAATATCAATTAATGCATTCCAAAAGAATAAATTGATGCAAAACAATATAAAATGCAGATTTTGTTTATTAAAGCAAGTAATTCCAAAAGCATGTGGTGACTTCGTCAACTTCAGTCTTCTGAAGGACCTCATAGAGGTAGGGTGTGCGTGGGTACGTTCATAGGGGTGAGTGTATGCGCGTGTATGTGAGCGTCTATGTTTGTATTGTGTTTCTTAAAAAAAATAACTTTTTCACATGATATGTTTTATTTTTTTACATAGGACACAAAAATTACTGTATATTTTTTCGGGAAACTTTTTCACATGGATTTTTTGTCTGAACTTTTTAATATTTTAAAATTCGTTTAAAATGTCTTTTTTATAAATGCATCTAGCAAACAGATGCAAATCCATAGGTTACAGTACGTTTGACCACTGGATATTTGACGAACCAAACTCTCGTTGTTGGCCTGGCACCGGCAGCCGGCCGGCACGACCCAAGCAATCACCACCTCACTCGTGATTCGTCTCACAGGATAGTCGGTGCAATTAGTCAGCTGGCCTTCGCTTCAAATCTCCCAAATCTTCACCTCAGCTTTTCTCCCCGCCGCGCCAAAACACACACACGGCACGAGTCACACGGCACGACGCAGGCAACACCCTCTCTGGCCAGATCCCCGCGTCTCTCAAGCGGCTGAGCCGCCTCAGGAGTCAGGTCGCTCCACCTCTCTGACAACCGGCTAGAGGGCCAGATCCCGCCCCAGCTCGGCGCCGCCTTCCCCAACGAGTCCTTCTACGGCAACCCCGGCCTTTGCGGACCTCCTGTATCCCCACGGTGCGGGCGCGGGCGTGTGGAAAAACTGGATGCAGAAAGTCTTCTTTATATAAAATCTTGAAATGCTTTAGATGCGCCAGAACAAAAGGCAACCGAAGCGATTTTTATTGCAGAAAACCAGAAAGTGTTACACGAGTAGCACCAGCTGTCTCCTGATATGGCTTGCTTTGCTATCAGCATGGTCCTGTGTACACTAGGAATGGGTTCTGTGGTGGTCGTCAACAGAACAAGTTGTAGATGTCCAAAAAGAACAGATTACGTCTTAACAGTTTACTGCACGAAAACATGTGAAATAAGGAGGATAATGTTTAGTGTATCTGTCAAAACATTTGGTGATCATCATAATAACAAGGAGCCATCGATGGAGACAAGGGGCGCCCCCCCTATGCTCATGATTTTCCTTTGAACATAAGCCATGTCAGTTTCTTATTTCTATGATTTAGCTAGTTCTGCCCCCTCATACTAAGATTGTCCCCCTTATACTTCATTCCTGGCTCCGTCCCATCCAGTCGCTTTATGGAAGTCTAACTACACAGGTACAAAGCAGCAGGCGTCAGAGAACATCACATTTGCCACTCCTCACAAAAAGCATGTGAGAGGTGTAACCGTGCAAGTTGTGTGAGTTGAAGTCAACTGTAAGAATAGGTCAAATGAGGTTGATGCTTCAGAGGATGCACAATGGATTCACATCCAGTCAGAAGCTACTGCAAACTACAGGGCAAAATAAGGCGCAGGTGGAGTTTTGGATGAGGGGTAATTTTCTAGGAACTCTTGTACTCCCTCCGACCCATGAAAGTTATCTAAGATTTATCAAAATTCAGAGGTATCTTAGTAAAGATTTTAACTACTTGTCAGTACCCCTTTGCCCTTTGGATGCAAATAATTTTTGAAGTTTATGGACAAAACTATGATTTCTGCAAGGAAAAGGAGATAGTAAAGACAGTGAGAATCCTTCAGTATCTGATATCACTAGCAGTATTTATATCCAGGATATTTCTCTCCGGCGATTTGATATACAAGAGTAAGATGGTTCATCAAGAAACACTACAGTATATGTTAGTCTGCAAGATTAGGACAGCTGCATAGAATAATTGATCCTCTGTACAAAGTCGTTAAATGTGAGCTGCTCTATGGTATAACTACAAAAAAACATACTACAACAGACCCATCACATAATGTGATGGTGCATGCTAAATCAAGACAATTCGTATGACGATAAACGACTCGCCCACCAAAGGGGAATGAAACAGTTATGTGCCAAAAGAATACATAAAGAATGCCCAACTCTTATCTGTTCTCCGTTAGAAAATCACAACAGCAACTTAGTTCTCCACATACAACCGACAACCTTTTTAGGAGATGGGTTGCTTGGGCCTTTGTCTCGTTGCCCAGAAGTGAAGTACAGCCAGCCATCCCAGTATCCTACCAAAGTGGTCTTGATTCGGAAAGGTAACCGCCCGATCACACTCCATTCCTGTATGCAGATGGAATTTCAGTAACATCACAATGCGTCTTTTGAAGATTCCCGTCCCATCGTTTTTTTCTTAACAAGTTACTTAGCTTGAAATTTGGCAGAATATCACTCTAGATTAGAAATTTCGATGGGCAGAATGTTTTAACAGTATTTGAGAGCAGACCATAAAAAGAAGCATCACATGGCAAATAACAGCATGTTAATAGTAACCTAAGGCAATATTTTCCCATCTTCCCCTCCTTTCATGAAATATTTTCTTAGAAAAAAGGTGTAAGGAATGATATGTACCAGTGTTTCCAAATTGAACCGAAATACTTCGCCAACCAAGGTCATCTTTTTAGTTATTGGGTGCTTTTCTGTGGTCCCACCAGCAATAATTAGAGAATTGTTGACATTCGTCCAAGCAAACTCTATATGTGAATCTGGCTTTGGCATAGGTGGAAGTTCTTTCCACTTCATTCCGTCATCAAGCATGTATACATCACTGTACACTATCTGCATAGGGAGAAGGTCAATAGAAGAGTTAAGATGAGAAAATTCTGTAAGAGAACAATGTAACTACAAGATGAAACATTTCACAGAAGCAAGTTAATTAACGTGTGAGCTAAGAAATCATCATCTTTTGGGTAATCCATCCCATTATGGTAAACATGATTCGACAGATGGAACAGATAAAGCATGAGAACGATTTTCGACAGATAGGGCATAATGTATTGTAACTAGTTACAACCACTCATGGAACAAAAGACTTGTTTTTTTTTCTATAAAAAATGCACTCCAGTAGATTCCTGTGCTGCTTATCCAAGAAATCGGACTCACAGTGTAGATCTTGCTAGGTGTTCAATGTCAATTTAATAGACGCAGGCATGCATGACATATTGGTAAGATCCGCAACTAATGCACTAACTGATCTAAGTTCATATTTAAAATGTAAAACTTCCTGCTTCACATGTAGGAATTATCAAGTCTTCTTATATACCGATTAATCAACATATCAACATACCTCACTTCTTCTAACACATTTAAATATAGGTGATCCAGGCTTGGCCATAAAATCTCCTTCTTGACCACCAATAATAAGCAGCTTATCATTAGCAACAACACAGGCCCTGATGCAAAACAAGAAGTCAGGATCAAGGTATTATTGTATTAAGCTGCTAAACAGTACATCAGTATTGATTTGGATTCAGGTTATGTGTCATGTAAATCATCATCAACTTTGCCTACTGTGCAACCAAATTTCTAACCCAGAAAGTATTCTAGTAATAATAATTGGTTTACAAGATAGCCGGCCAGAAAACAATTGATTCACAAGATGACCTAGCACAAAACGTTCAAAGATACCAGACGAAGAAATATCAAGAATCTAAAACGATATACGGTGTCTAGCAATTTCCCTTATGAACGAAAATGACAGCAAAAGATGTCATGTGAAGGCAAAGCAACAAACCTATGTGGACCGCCACGTGGGACTGGTATCTCACTCCTCCACTCTTGCTCTAATGCTTTCCCATCCTTCACTGCGAGGCTCCAATGTTCAAGTCCAGGTTCATGTCTGTCCTCCTTACTGCCACCCATCACATGAAGCCTCCCTCTCCAAAGTTGTGTGGCTGGAGCATACCTGAACAAAATATTTACAGAAAGAAACTGAAAAAAGAGAATGGCAAATCTTCAAAATCCAAAGGTAGTATTTAAATTAATAGAAGAATGCAAGCACAAGTAAAAATAATGCATAATATGATGCCTAGGTTTAACCAGGAAAATGAAAGAAGACTTGTACCTAGGAACTGGCAATGGAGGTAAATCATGCCATTCTTTTGTCTCAGTGTCCAGCACAAAATTTCGAGCTGTAGGTCCCCTACACTGTGGGCCGTACTGTCCAGTTACAACATAGATAAACCTTCCATCTGTAACCATCCCGAGATGTGAATGTGCCATTTCCTTTGGCATATCAAACTTTCCTCCCCATGTATTATCCGAGAAATTGTAAATATCGACATGAGAATGCACCTAGAAATGGAGAGCATTGGAAAGTTACAAAAGGTAATTTTACTGACACATGGAAATAACTAAATGGTAGACCTTAATGTTCTGCAATGACCAAAACAACATTACAGAATATGCCAACAAGAGCACACCTGAACTTTAGCCTAATGCTCATTCCTTTATTTAGTTTAATTTTTCAAGTCTACGGAGTATAGATTAAGGTGGGTGCAATCAGCCAGATACTCACACTCAACAGTAGAGAGTGCAGTTTTTCCCACTCCACAACTATGGGAATTATTGCGAATTCAACTTTCAGTTAACACAGTACAGGTGGCCAATTTGAGTCATTCAAAGTAAAATTATACTTCTCTGTCATGGCATACAAATAAGAAAAGTATTCATGTAAGACTGCCTCACTGCTTCCCACGTACTAACATGTGATATATGCTGTTCTTCATCAAGCATCAGATCTTAGATATTACTTACGAAAAGTTAGGCAAACATTGGAAACTAATAAAAGATCAGGCAAGATTCCTCACATAGTTGATGGTGCCATATCCAGCAAACACAAATAAGAGATTCTTAATCTGTATAGCAGCACCATCCAAACGTGGTACAGGTGCTTCCGCCATCTGCTCCCATTGCAATTCTGGTGCTGCTAAATCCGCAAAAGTGGCACTTATGTCCATGGAGCCTGTAGATGTATTGTCTTTCGTTTTCTGTACAACATAAATATAACATAGCTAGTTCTGAAAGAAACCATTGTACATAATGATGATAATAAAACAAATAGACAACTCAAATCCAAGTCATTGACCATAGCAAAAACTACTCCTGACATAAGTCTTCACAATTAACAAATTAATTAATTAACTGTTTAGGAGTTAAGTTCCAACATATTATGAAATCAACATCAGCTTAAGAATGGATGTGATCCTACACTGCCCTTGACCAGCAAGGAAAATAATGCCCACTGTAGCCAAGCAAGTGAGCAACATGATTATTTGCTCCCTGTTCTACCAACTAGAAATCAGTGTTGCACAACCGAGACACGATGTATATACATTGCCACAAGAGGCAATCATTGATCTATTCTCACAGCTTACACCTAACAATCAAGCACACAGGCAGGGCTGCTCGCGTGAACTGCATTAGGTCGAGGGAAATTTACGAATCGAGCAGTTGAAGGCAGTAGAGGCAGGGCAGCAAATGGATTCCTACTCCTCCTGCCAGAGAGTATAGCACTCTAATCGCACACCCCGGCGCCCCGGCAGCAATAATTTCCAACCAGATCTCACTAATCGCACGCCCGGACACTGCCGGAGCACAGAACAATTCAAGGCAGTGGAGTTTCCCTAAGCGTCGGGTTTAAGATTTGGGGGCTCACCTTCGTCGCCGAGGGCGGCGGCGACGCCGTGGGGCGAGAGGAGATATCGAGCCTCGTGGACCAGATGGAGAAGGAGGAGGCGAGGAACTGGAGGAGGCCCAGAGGAAGTCGGCGACGAGGACCAGTCCGAGGACGGCGACGACGGCGAGCGCCGCCAGGTGCTTCGGCGGCAGCACCTTGGCCGCCGGCCTCACCATCGGTGGGTCGATAGAACTTACAGGCAGCGGCGGTGGCGATGGCGGTGGCGGCGGCGAGAGGAGCGTGTCGGTGACATCAGCGGCGAGGCGAGGAGATTCCGAGTTTATAGATGCACGGCACGGGCAGAGAAATAGTGAGGCCGCATTTTCGTTAACGCAACATTTTCGATGGCGGCATTCAGGTTAAGGATGTTAATTCACTTGATCTGCGATATCACGGTGATCTGCAATGCGTCGAAGAACATTTTACGAGATTATGCAACTCGATCGAGAAAAATGTGCGCAGCACACTGAAAGAAAAACTAATTTAAGCAACCGGTGATACTAGTAATGACGTGGAAAATGTAAGAATAAGCTTTTGGTTGATGAAAAAATTGTATATATGCTAGTACTAGTAGTGTTTATACCCTGGATATCCTCACACTTCATACAGTATGGCATGAAAGAAAATGCATCTCTCTCTAGGCTGGTCGAGAAGCGAGGTTTTTTCTTACTACTTCAACACTACAGATGATAAGGGAAACATTAGATCACTTCTTGAATAATGAGTGTTCACATAGTCTTTAAAATAGGGCTATGTTGCCCTTTATTTAAAAATTGGCATATAATACAATATACATTGTAAATTTAAGTTCTCGGGCAATAACTCGAGTTGTTGAGTTCGAACAAATGTCACTGGCAAGTGACAAGGGTGGTAGATGGGAATCTGACGTGGAAAACCGACCCATTGCAAGTCCATGCTAAATTCCACAGTGGCCGGGATGGCCGGAGAGGGGTTTTTTTTTCTTGAGGGAGCGTGGGTAGGATTTACATAATGTGTGAGGGAGAAAATGTGTTGAAGATGGGTAAGAATGTAAAGAAATGATCACTCATTTTCATGTCTCTTGATTTAAAAAATAACATGAGTTTATTATAATAATCCGGTTGGTTCAAATTTTAACTCGTATGAGAAAGAAAAGTGTTTCACGGGGATCAGAATAAAATCAAAAACTGCTATCTCGATAGGAGAACTGATAAGGGAGAAGCCCAAGGGTTGGCCCAATCTTCATGGATTTGAAGGGGTTGACGAAGAACACGCGAGGGGAATGAAAGATACAAACTCACACCACATACACCGGTTGCCCTCGTGGCCCGATTCACCAATTCAATAGGATCCACAAGCAAAAGACATAAACCTAGAATTGCAAGTGGAAAAGATTGCCAAGCAAGGGATGGAATTCTAGAATGATGAAGCGATCACAATTTGGCAGAGGTGCAAAGCAAAATACCAAAGGTAGAATTGCAAAGCAAGAGACCAACTGTATAGTGTCACTAAAGAGAAAAGATCACTCACAAGGATCCTTGATACAACTCAAAGATTTAGTGTCCAAAAGATAAAGGGGTTTCCTAGCTCCATTGGGAAAGGAGGAATAATCCTAATTCATCATCATATCCATTCTAGGGTTTCCTAATGAGGGTGGGCGCATATATATATAACCATCCATGAGCTAGGGGTAGTTTGGGCATGCAAGGGTATCTTGACATTACATGTGCTTGACCC
>NC_061514.1:108117791-108165978 GCF_022539505.1 Lolium rigidum
TAAAATCTTGAAATGCTTTAGATGCGCCAGAACAAAAGGCAACCGAAGCGATTTTTATTGCAGAAAACCAGAAAGTGTTACACGAGTAGCACCAGCTGTCTCCTGATATGGCTTGCTTTGCTATCAGCATGGTCCTGTGTACACTAGGAATGGGTTCTGTGGTGGTCGTCAACAGAACAAGTTGTAGATGTCCAAAAGAACAGATTACGTCTTAACAGTTTACTGCACGAAAACATGTGAAATAAGGAGGATAATGTTTAGTGTATCTGTCAAAACATTTGGTGATCATCATAATAACAAGGAGCCATCGATGGAGACAAGGGGCGCCCCCCCTATGCTCATGATTTTCCTTTGAACATAGCGCATGCAGTTTCTTATTTCTATGATTTAGCATAGTTCTGCACATCATACTAAGATTGTCCTTATACTTCATTCACTGGCTCAGTCCATCCAGTCGCTTTATGGAAGTCTAACTACACAGGTACAAAGCAGCAGGCGTCAGAGAACATCACATTTGCCACTCCTCACAAAAAGCATGTGAGAGGTGTAACCGTGCAAGTTGTGTGAGTTGAAGTCAACTGTAAGAATAGGTCAAATGAGGTTGATGCTTCAGAGGATGCACAATGGATTCACATCCAGTCAGAAGCTACTGCAAACTACAGGGCAAAATAAGGCGCAGGTGGAGTTTTGGATGAGGGGTAATTTTCTAGGAACTCTTGTACTCCCTCCGACCCATGAAAGTTATCTGAGATTTATCAAAATTCAGTATCTTAGTAAAGATTTTAACTACTTGTCAGTACCCCTTTGCCCTTTGGATGCAAATAATTTTTGAAGTTTATGGACAAAACTATGATTTCTGCAAGGAAAAGGAGATAGTAAAAACAGTGAGAATCCTTCAGTATCTGATATCACTAGCAGTATTTATATCCAGGATATTTCTCTCCGGCGATTTGATATACAAGAGTAAGATGGTTCATCAAGAAACACTACAGTATATGTTAGTCTGCAAGATTAGGACAGCTGCATAGAATAATTGATCCTCTGTACAAAGTCGTTAAATGTGAGCTGCTCTATGGTATAACTACAAAAAAACATACTACAACAGACCCATCACATAATGTGATGGTGCATGCTAAATCAAGACAATTCGTATGACGATAAACGACTCGCCCACCAAAGGGGAATGAAACAGTTATGTGCCAAAAGAATACATAAAGAATGCCCAACTCGTATCTGTTCTCCGTTAGAAAATCACAACAGCAACTTAGTTCTCCACATACAACCGACAACCTTTTTAGGAGATGGGTTGCTTGGGCCTTTGTCTCGTTGCCCAGAAGTGAAGTACAGCCAGCCATCCCAGTATCCTACCAAAGTGGTCTTGATTCGGAAAGGTAACCGCCCGATCACACTCCATTCCTGTATGCAGATGGAATTTCAGTAACATCACAATGCGTCTTTTGAAGATTCCCGTCCCATCGTTTTTTTCTTAAAGTTACTTAGCTTGAAATTTGGCAGAATATCACTCTAGATTAGAAATTTCGATGGGCAGAATGCTTTAACAGTATTTGAGAGCAGACCATAAAAAGAAGCATCACATGGCAAATAATAGCATGTTAATAGTAACCTAAGGCAATATTTCCCATCTTCCCCTCCTTTCATGAAATATTTTCTTAGAAAAAAGGTGTAAGGAATGATATGTACCAGTGTTTCCAAATTGAACCGAAATACTTCGCCAACCAAGGTCATCTTTTTAGTTATTGGGTGCTTTTCTGTGGTCCCACCAGCAATAATTAGAGAATTGTTGACATTCGTCCAAGCAAACTCTATATGTGAATCTGGCTTTGGCATAGGTGGAAGTTCTTTCCACTTCATTCCGTCATCAAGCATGTATACATCACTGTACACTATCTGCATAGGGAGAAGGTCAATAGAAGAGTTAAGATGAGAAAATTCTGTAAGAGAACAATGTAACTACAAGATGAAACATTTCACAGAAGCAAGTTAATTAACGTGTGACCTAAGAAATCATCATCTTTTGGGTAATCCATCCCATTATGGTAAACATGATTCGACAGATGGAACATATAAAGCATGAGAACGATTTTCGACAGATAGGGCATAATGTATTGTAACTACTCATGGAACAAAAGACTTGTTTTTTTTTTCTATAAAAAATGCACTCCAGTAGATTCCTGTGCTGCTTAACCAAGAAATCGGACTCACGGTGTAGATCATGCTAGGTGTTCAATGTCAGTTTAATAGACGCAGGCATGCATGACATATTGGTAAGATCCACAACTAATGCACTAACTGATCTAAGTTCATATTTAAAATGTAAAACTTCCTGCTTCACATGTAGCAATTATCAAGTCTTCTTATATACCGATTAATCAACATATCAACATACCTCACTTCTTCTAACACATTTAAATATAGGTGATCCAGGCTTGGCCATAAAATCTCCTTCTTGACCACCAATAATAAGCAGCTTATCATTAGCAACAACACAGGCCCTGATGCAAAAGAAGTCAGGATCAAGGTATTAAGCTGCTAAACAGTACATCAGTATTGTTTTGGATTCAGGTTATGTGTCATGTAAATCATCATCAACTTTGCCTACTGTGCAACCAAATTTCTAACCCAGAAAGTATTCTAGTAATAATAATTGATTTACAAGATAGCCAACCAGAAAACAATTGATTCACAAGACGACCTAGCACAAAACGTTCAAAGATACCAGACGAAGAAATATCAAGAGTTTAAAATGATATAAGGTGTCTAGCAATTTCCCTTAAGAACGAAAATGACGACAAAAGATGTCATGTGAAGGCAAAGCAGCAAACCTATGTGGACCGCCACGTGGGACTGGTATCTCACTCCTCCACTCTTGCTCTAATGCTTTCCCATCCTTCACTGCGAGGCTCCAATGTTCAAGTCCAGGTTCATGTCTGTCCTCCTTACTGCCACCCATCACATGAAGCCTCCCTCTCCAAAGTTGTGTGGCTGGAGCATACCTGAACAAAATATTTACAGAAAGAAACTGAAAAAAGAGAATGGCAAATCTTCAAAATCCAAAGGTAGTATTTAAATTAATAGAAGAATGCAAGCACAAGTAAAAATGATGCATAATATGATGCCTAGGTTTAACCAGGAAAATGAAAGAAGACTTGTACCTAGGAACTGGCAATGGAGGTAAATCATGCCATTCTTTTGTCTCAGTGTCCAGCACAAAATTTCGAGCTGTAGGTCCCCTACACTGTGGGCCGTACTGTCCAGTTACAACATAGATAAACCTTCCATCTGTAACCATCCCGAGATGTGAATGTGCCATTTCCTTTGGCATATCAAACTTTCCTCCCCATGTGTTATCCGAGAAATTGTAAATATCGACATGAGAATGCACCTAGAAATGGAGAGCATTGGAAAGTTACAAAAGGTAACATCACTGACACATGGAAATAACTAAATGGTAGACCTTAATGTTCTGCAATGACGAAAACAACATACAGAATATGCCAACAAGAGCACACCTGAACTTTAGCCTAATGCTCATTCCTTTATTCAGTTTAATTTGTCAAGTCTACGAAGTACAGATTAAGGTGGGTGCAATCAGCCAGATACTCACACTACAACAGTAGAGAGTGCAGTTTTTCCCCCTCCACAACTATGGAAATTATTGCGGATTCAACTTTCAGCTAACACAGTACAGGTGGCCAATTTGAGTCATTCAAAATAAAATTATACTTCTCTGTCATGGCTTACAAATAAGAAAAGTATTCATGTAAGACTGCCTCACTGCTTCCCATGTACTAACATGTGATATATGCTGTTCTTCATCAAGCATCAGATCTTAGATATTACTTACAAAATTAGGCAAACATTGGAAACTAATAAAAGATCAGGCAAGATTCCTCACATAGTTGATGGTGCCATATCCAGCAAACACAAATAAGAGATTCTTAATCTGTATAGCAGCACCATCCAAACGTGGTACAGGTGCTTCAGCCATCTGCTCCCATTGCAATTCTGGTGCTGCTAAATCCGCAAAAGTGGCACTTATGTCCATGGAGCCTGTAGATGTATTGTCTTTCGTTTTCTGTACAACATAAGTATAACATAGCTAGTTCTGAAAGAAACCATTGTACATAATGATGATAATCAAACAAATAAACGAACTCAAATCCAAGTCATAGACCATAGCAAAAACTACAAATTAATTAATTAACTGTTTAGGAGTTAAGTTCCAACATATTATGAAATCAACATCGGCTTAAGAATGGATGTGATCCTACACTGCCCTTCGACCAGCAAGGAAAATAATGCCCACTGTAGCCAAGCAAGTGAGCAACATGTTTACTTGCTCCCCGTTCTACCAACTAGAAATCAGTGTTGCACAACCTAGACACGATGTATGTACATTGCCACAAGAAGCAATCATTGATCTATTCTCACAGCTTACACCTAACAATCAAGCACACAGGCAGGGCTGCTCGCGTGAACTGCATTAGGTCGAGGGAAATTAGGAATCGAGCCGTTGAAGGCAGTAGAGGCAGGGCAGCAAATGGATTTCTACTCCTCCAACCAGAGAGTATAGACACTAATCGCACCCCGGCAGCAATAATTTCGAACCAGATCTCACTAATCGCACGCCCGGACACTGCCGGAGCACAGAACAATTCAAGGCAGTGGAGTTTCCCTAAGCGTCGGGTTTAAGATTTGGGGGCTCACCTTCGTCGCCGAGGGCGGCGGCGACGCCGTGGGGCGAGAGGAGATATCGACCCTCGAGGACCAGATGGAGAAGGAGGAGGACCAGATGGAGAAGGAGGCGGAACTGGAGGAGGCCCAGAGGAAGTCGGCGACGAGGACGAGTCCGAGGACGGCGACGACGGCGAGCGCCGCCAGGTGCTTCGCGGGCAGCACCTTGGCCGCCGGCCTCGCCATCGGTGGGTCGATAGAATTTACAGGCGGCGGCGGTGGCGGTGGCGGCGGCGAGAGGAGCGTGTCGGTGACATGAGCGGCGAGCCGAGGAGATTCCGAGTTTATAGATGCACGGCACGGGCAAAGAAATAGTGAGGCCGCATTTTCGTTAGCGCAAGATTTTCGATGGCGGCATTCAGGTTAAGGATGTCTATTCACTTGATCTGCAATATCAATCGGTGATCTGCAATGCGTCGAAGAACATTTTTACGAGATTATGCAACTCGATCGAGAAAAATGTGCGCAGCACACTGAAAGAAAAACTAATTTAAGAGACCGGTGATACTAGTAATGACGTGGAAAATGTAAGTATATGCTTTTGGTTGATGAAAAAATTGTATATATGCTAGTACTAGTGCTTATACCCAGGATATCCTCACACTTCATACAGTATGGCACGAAAAAAATGCATCTCTCTCTAGGCTGGTCGAGAAGCGAGGTTTTTTCTTACTACTTCAACCCTACAGATGATAAGGGAAACGTCATATCACTTCTTCGAATAATGAGTGTTCACACGGTCTTTAAGATAGGGCCATGTTGCCCTTTGTTAAAAAAGGCATATAATACAATATACAGTGTAATTTTAAGTTCTCGGGCAATAACTCAAGTTGATGGGTTCGGAACAAATCTCACTTGCAAGTGACAAGGGTGGTAGAGGGGAATCTGACATGGAAAACTGACCCATTGCAAGTCCATGCTAAATTCCACAATGGCTGGGATGGCCGGAGAGGGGGTTTTTTCTTGAGGGAGCGCGGGTAGGATTACATAATGTGCGAGGGAGAAAATGTGTTGAAGATAGGCAATAATGTAAAGAAATGATCATTCATTTTCACGTCTCTAGATTTAAAAAATAACGAGAGTTTATTATAATAATCTGGTTGTTCAAATTTTAACCTGCATGAGAAAGAAAAGTGTTTCACGGGGATCAGAATAAAATAAAAAACTACTATCTCGATAGGAGAACTGATAAGGGAGAAGCCCAAGGGTTGGCCCCATCTTCATGGATTTGTTTGGGTTGACCAAGAACACGAGGGGGAATAAAAGATACAAACTCACACCACATACATCGGTTGCCCTCGTGGCCCGATTCACCAACTCAATAGGATCCATAGGCAAAAGACATAAACGTAGAATTGCAAGTGGAAAGATTGCCAAGCAAGGGATGGAATTCTAGAATGATGAAGCGATCACAATTTGGAAGAGGTGCAAAGCAAAATACCAAAGGTAGAATTGCAAAGCAAGAGACCAACCGTGATGATGTCACTAAATAGAAAAGATAACTCACAAGGATCCTTGATACAACTCAAAGATTTAGTGTCAAAAAGATAAAGGGGTTCCCTAGCTCCATTGGGAAAGGAGGAATAAGCCTAATTCATCATCATATCCATTCTAGGGTTTCCTAATGAGGGTGGGGGCATATATATAACCATCCATGAGCTAGGGGTAGTTTGGGCATGCAAGGGTATCTTGAGATTACATGTGCTTGACCCATTGTAAGGGTATATTGCCCCTATGTGTGGTTTTGGTAATTAATGACAACCCCTATGGACTAATATTTTCATTGAGTTTATATGAAGGAATATTCCATAGGTACTACTTGTACTCCATATGTTGGATTCAAGTATGGATGCCATGAAGATAAAGATATACCTTGTGTATTGGCATCAAGATCATCGGTTAGAAGATACAAGGTTGAGTCGTGCAAGTTCAAGATGAGCATCTCAAGTGGATCACATGCTTGAAGCTTGCCGTCCATTTGGTGACATTGGACATATGAAGATGTGCATCAATGGAGCTTTCCCATCATGGTGTATGGGGGAGCATTTGCGAGTCTTCACGAAGCAACGATGATCAAGTAAGGCATTCCGGCTTGTGTAGAGCTTGAAGAGTTATCATCAAGATCAAGCGGGATGCGCAAGGCACAGGTGTGACCTTGATAGGTTTTCCTTTTACCGGTCTCAAGATGGTTGATGGGAGACCGGATTATAGGATAGATAGCCGCACTATTAAGAGGGGCTTTCGGTTGGGTAACTTGATCACATCGTCTTAGGGAGCTCAACCCTTTGCATACTTTGCATATACTTATTGCTTCTTGGTGTTTCTCTGTGTGAGGTTCTTGAGCTTGTTGCTAGCTTTACAACAAGCCCAAGTTCATCGAAAACGGAATCCGCATGCATCTTCTATTGCGTTTTCGAGTTTGGACGTCTTCACCGTTTCTTGACGGTGGGAGACTCCCTCTCTAAAAACATCTAAAAATATCCTGTGAGGAGTCTCCATATTTCCAGTTTTTGTTGGGGTTCTATTCGTCGTTATCTTTCCAACAAAATTGGTTTCATATCATTCGGGGTTCGGGAGCAAAAGTTATTAAAGAAAAGAATAAAAGAAAAAAAAGGGAATGGGGCAGCCGGCCGGACCGGCCCAACCGCCGGCCCACCCGGTCGAAGACCGGCCCTGGCACCGGTGCCATCCGGCCGGGATCCAGGGGCCTTTTGGCCCAAGTCCGGCTGCGAGGCCCGGTCCGTGACCGGCCTGCCGGCGCATCTCCCGGCTTGGCCGGGACCCCGGAGCCTCTCCCTTACGCGCCGCCCATGCGCGGCTGGCGCGCCCGACTTGCCCCGCCTGGACCTGGCTTCTTCGCGCGGCCCATGCGCCCCGCCCGGCTGGCAGGCCGGCCCGACCGGACAGGCCACCGGCCTCCTCAGCGCCAAATCCGGTCGGCCGGCTGGGCCGCCGGCTGGGCCACTTTTTCAGCCCGATTTCTTGCAGTTTTCCTTGTCTTTTTCCCCCCAACGGTTTTATTTGCTCCTAGCTATAAATAGACCTTCTTCCACCTTGAAACAACTAGTTCTTCCCCTTTCTTCACCTCCGTTGTTGCTCTTGGAAGAACTTGCTCTCTCTCTTGATTCCCCACATGATTCTTGCTCATTCTTGAGGGATCTAAGAGAGGAGATCTAGATCTACAACCTCCACCAATCTATTTCTCCTCTAAGTGAGGGGAACTCTTGGGATCTAGATCTTGGAGTCTTTTGTTGACTTTCCCCATTGTTCTTCCTCTCCAATCTCATCCTAGCATTTGTTATTTGGGTGAGATTTGAGAGTGAAGGACTTGAACACCTCTAGTGTTCTTGCTTTGCATCATTGCATAGTGTTGAGCTCTCCACCACGATTAGTTCGAGTGAGAGACCGTGAGCTTGTTACTCTTGGAGGGAGACCTCCTAGTTGGCTTGGCGGTTGGTGCTCCGGTGATCTCTTCAAGAAGATTGTGAAGATGCCCGGGCTTCTCCTTCGTGGAGCTTTTGAAGTGGTTGTGGAGCTTGCCATCTCCGAAGCGGAGGAAAAGCTAACCATAAGGAAAGGGTCATTATCCTTCGTGGGTGTGGTTCGGAGAATAGGGTGAGCCTTCGTGGCGCGGGGAATCCTTCGTGGGACCTCCACTCCTCCAAGCGTGACGTACCTTGTTGCAAAGCAAGGGAACACGAGAATACATCCTCGTCTCCGCATGCCTCGGTTATTTTTATACCCGAGCTCTCTTACCTTGTGATAGCCATCGTGCTTGAAGTACATATATCTTGCTATCACTTGTGCTACATATATCTTGTGCCTATCTTGCTTAGCTCTAATTGATATTGTTACACTTAGTTGAGCTTAGCATATCTAGGGTCTGTGCTTGTAAACTAAACGATAGTTTAATTCCGCATTTATACAAGACAAATCCGTAAGAGTTTTAATTGCCTATTCACCCCCCCCCCCTCTAGGCGACATCTCGATCTTTCACCCATATCTGATGTGCATCGGCAGGAAGGAATGTCCGAGGTAAGTGAAGACCAGATACCCGGGTCAGGCCAAAGATTCGCAGTGCTGGTTGGGGCAGAATATTCCAGTGCCTTGAGGCTAGATATTATAGGGCTTTGGTAGCTGCTTCTTCCTTCTTCTCTTACATGCTTCTATGATGTCGGTCTTGAGTCCACGTGCGCTTGAGGCTTCCTCCCATGCTCTTGTACTCCTCGTCGGTAACCTATCAGTATCACAAGACGGAGTATGAAGTAGTATACAATTCAAGAGACATGTGGAGACACGCATAAAGGAAAAGATTCACTTTTGAGTGATAGCGTGGCTTGTCACTAGTGGTTGAAGCACTCGACATGGTGATGGCAGTACACCACCCCCGAGCATCAAGAACCCTTATAGTGATGGAGGCCCGTTTTGATAGATATATATTATCAGGTGTAACGTGTCTCATGGTCCGAGAAATGAACATAAACTTCTAGAGATATTTTCACATCATTGGCAGTTGTTTTGTTCTGTCTCTAGCAGGTATTCTCGACGAGCCATTAGGTTCATCAAAATCGCCAGAGATGTCCCAAATAAGATAGGCCGTCATATACTAGTTGGATTTTGCGTACTTATTGCCACAACTAGAATGTACAGTATGTATCTCGATAATTATGAAATCATAGCAACGTCTGCACTGTTCTTTGTGAATATAGCTTGACGTGTGAAGTTTTATTGTTTGGAACCATGAAACTTCCTCTAGTTCATAACATGCAGAGGGATCATCATAGCTGTCAGAGACTTGGGCCAAGAAACGGGGTTGGTGGATGAGGAAGGGACCTCTTTAAGGCAAGGTCTGACAAGGGGTAACTCGTGATAACTCGGTTGATGTGTTGACAACCAAACATGTCAGTCCATTTTATTACTCTGTGCATGCAGTTAGTAAGTCACCGTTTTGAAATTTACAAATCTTAGTACAACAAAAGTGTAAAGAAATATTGTAACTAAAACATAGACTACGCAAAACTATTGTGTGGGACTAACACTGCGTGACAAAATCATTCTATTTTTTTCCTAGATTTTGAGTTACTTATGGTCGCCCGTTCTTATCCAGATAGCAGGACTCATTGACTCCATTTCAAATGGTGGCAAGAAACATCGACCTATGATCCAGTGGCGAAGCTAGTCTAGCTACAAAGCCTGGTCAGATTACAAAGGCTCATGGCTGGTGGTTTTCTTGCCTATGCAAACTGGTGGTTTTCTTGCATATGCAAACTAACGATTAATTCTTCAATATCCATTTTAACCTTATGGAGGATCCTAGGAAGAGCATGGCCAGCTGACTAGGCATGTCGGGGCGAATCTCTGCCACTACATTGACCCATACAACAGATGAGTGGTATGGCAATACATGCAGTGATGGCTTATTTGTACTAAACTTCCTTACTTTTTAATAATTATCTATGTCAATATGAGATCTAAATTATTATGTTTCAGTCATACCAAGATTGAATCTTATTTGTTTCACATTGTGATGCTAAATACCAAGATATGATCTTATTTGCTACACATTTCTAACATATGCCAACACCCTACTTTCGCAATAAATTTAAATTGCATGTTTCGGCAAATTAGGTTAATTGTTCATTCTTGAATCTTCTTGCATCTGACTTTTTTATTGTTGAGAAAATCACATGCTTCCCCAACATAGTTTATGCCAGTATAGATTAGTATAGTCTATATATGTTTTTGTGTGCATTGTAGTATATATGTTCATAAGGTAACTCAAAATCATAAGGTCTAACAAAGATCTTGATTAGGGTTCTTGGAGTGAGCATTATTATCTATCTTAGGTGCAAATAAATAGAAAAGTCTAGAGTATACGAGGTGCCTATGAGAAGTTTATTTTCAAATAATTGACATAGTTTCTTGCTAGTGGCTCCATCATTATCAAATATGCCATTCTTGTTTGTGTGAGTTCGACAATTAGCTAGCAACCCATTAGTAATTTTCCTTCATTGATATTGACTCTTCAATGCTTGTAATCATTGCGCAGAAGAATTTAAAATACACTTTGTGATTGAAGTAGTTCACATGATTTTTTTCTTGTGTTTGGTAATCTGCATCGAACTTTGCAACTCAAGGATAATAACTCGAAACCTTCCTAACTCACTCAAAATCAATCAAACTCATTGAGGTTAATCCATTGATTTGGAAAACCGAATTACCCCTTTAGCCATGTATATGCGCGACATTATTATACTGCTTGGCCTGCCTTTTGTTATATTAGGGTATTTTATTTGGTTGTCACCCATGAACATGAATGTATTTTCCATTTTATTTGAGACTACTTTTTGTTGGTGTGTACTATTTGAGCCTACCTAACATAACAAATATCTCTTTTTAGTGGAAGATTCAACTATCTTTGTGTATAATCTAGCTATAACCTCGGCATGCAACTCCCACTGTGGGATGAAGACGCTGCAGCTCCCAGCCTTTATGTAACTTTGCACGAATTCTGCGACTCATAGAAAAAACTAAACGATAAAACTACCTTCAGAAGGAAGATAGTTTATTACTCCCTCCAATCCATAATAACCATTATGAGCTTAGTTCAAATTTAGATAAATTTGAAACTAAACCCACGATATTTATTATGGATCGAACTATCAAAGGGAAGGGAGTTCCAGTTTGGCACATGACGGCACGGCTCTTCAATCTCTGTTCCTAGAGTCCAGCCTGAAACTTCCACTGGGCAGGTGGATAAGAACTGGAACAGAAACGGCCAACACTACTGGTAGTAAAACAATCTCCTCGTCCTCAGTACGCCAAAGAAACAAGCTACGCCAACCGTGCTATGGCCATGCATGCACGCTGATGCACAAGGTTACACCACAGAGCGGCGCACCACGGCAGCAGCTTCCCTTATCGTAACCGCAACCTGTTCCAAGTCTTCGTCACTCACCCTAATTCCTGATCCATGGCATTGCGCCTCGTCGTGTGCCCCATGTGTGCGTATATATGCGCACTCCATGGTCACCAAAGAAAACACACAGTCACACTCCCGTTCCCGCTCACGCTCAGAGCTCGCACGAAGTCAAGCTAGCTCAACACGATGCCCATCATGCCCATCGCCATGGCGTCCTACGACACGCCGGAGGGCGTGGACATCCGCGGCCGCTACGACCCGGAGTTCGCGGCCATCCTCACCCGCGACGCGCTGTCCTTCGTGGCCGGCCTGCAGCGCGAGTTCCGCGGCGCCGTCCGGCACGCCATGGAGCGCCGGCGGGAGACGCAGCGGCGCTACGACGCCGGCGAGCTGCCGCGGTTCGACCCGGCGACGAAGTTCGTCCGCGAGGGCGAGTGGACGTGCGCGCCCGTGCCGCCGGCCATCGCGGACCGCACCGTGGAGATCACCGGCCCCGCCGACCCGAGGAAGATGGTCATCAACGCGCTCAACTCCGGCGCCAAGGTCTTCATGGTAAGCACCCCATACGCGTACGTACGAGCCAAGCGTGCATGCGATTGAAAGAAAAAAATGAAACGTGACACGGGACGACGCGGCAGGCTGACTTCGAGGACGCGCTGGCGCCGACGTGGGAGAACTTGATGCGCGGGCAGGTGAACCTGCGGGACGCCGTGGCCGGCACCATAACCTTCCGCGACGCGGCGCGCGGCGGCCGGGTGTACAAGCTCGACGAGCGCACCGCGAAGCTCTTCGTCCGGCCGCGGGGGTGGCACCTTCCGGAGGCGCACGTGTTCATCGACGGCGAGCCGGCCATCGGCTGCCTCGTCGACTTCGGGCTCTACTTCTTCCACAGCCACGCCGCCTTCCGCGCCGGCCAGGGCGCCGGGTTCGGCCCCTTCTTCTACCTCCCCAAGATGGAGCACTCCAGGTACGTCCGCGCGGCCGGCAGTAACGCGGCTCGCCAGTATGTAGTGTGTGTCTGTGTGTGCGCACCTTCGTGATGCTGATGGAGCTTTGCTAACGTGCAGGGAAGCGAGGATATGGAACGGGGTATTCGAGAGGGCGGAGAGGGTGGTGGGGATCGAGCGGGGGAGCATCAGGGCGACGGTGCTGGTGGAGACGCTGCCGGCGGTGTTCCAGATGGACGAGATCCTGCACGAGCTGCGGGACCACTCGGCGGGGCTCAACTGCGGCCGGTGGGACTACATCTTCAGCTACGTCAAGACCTTCCGCGCTCACCCGGACCGCCTCCTCCCCGACCGCGCCCTCGTCGGCATGGCGCAGCACTTCATGCGCTCCTACTCCCACCTCCTCATCCGCACCTGCCACCGCCGTCAAGTCCACGCCATGGGCGGCATGGTGACTGACCAACCAACCAAGCTCTCCATCGCTAGCTAGTTCCCAGCTGATTAACTCCACTGCGTGTGTGTTGATTGGCAGGCAGCTCAGATCCCGATCAAGGACGACGCGGCGGCGAACGAGGCGGCGCTGGAGCTGGTGCGCGGGGACAAGCTGAGAGAGGTGCGCGCGGGGCACGACGGCACGTGGGCGGCGCACCCGGGGCTCATCCCGGCGATACGGGAGGTCTTCGAGGGCCACCTGGGCGGGAAGGCCAACCAGATCAACGCCGCCGCGGCGCCCGCCGACGCTGCCGCGATCACGGAGGAGGACCTGATCCAGCCTCCTCGCGGTGCACGCACGGTGGAGGGGCTGCGGCTCAACACCCGCGTCGGCGTGCAGTACCTGGCGGCGTGGCTGGGCGGGTCCGGCTCCGTGCCGCTCTACAACCTGATGGAGGACGCGGCCACGGCCGAGATCAGCCGCGTGCAGAACTGGCAGTGGCTGCGGCATGGTGCGACGCTGGACGCCGGCGGCGTGGCAGTGCGTGCAACGCCCGAGCTGCTCGCGCGCGTCGTGGAGGAGGAGATGGCAAGAGTCCGGGCAGAAGTCGGCGTGGAGAGGTTCCGGCGGGGTCGCTACGCTGAAGCTGGCAAGATCTTCAGCCGGCAGTGCGTGGCGCCGGAGCTGGACGACTTCCTCACGCTGGACGCCTACGGCCTCATCGTGGTGCACCACCCCAGAGCGCCGGCATCCAAGCTCTGAGAATCTGAATCAAGAACATCGCGGCATGCGTATACAAAACCTAAGTTGGCCTTGTTGTTGCTTACACAATATATACTCGTCTTTGAGACAGGGACACTATGTGTGACTGTGTATCAAGTTGCCTTATATTTTCGGTCATGTTTCTTACTACTCGTTGGATCAAATACAATTATAAATAATTCCGTACCCAGAAGGTGAAGTTGATGACATGATCTCAGCTATTCAGATTCATCGCCCCTGAAGCTACACATCACTTGCTAGCGGTACAGCAAACATTCAACATGAGGTTCTGATCGACAGTAGACATCTCAGATTTACAGTACCAACTGCAGTTACAACCTCCATCCTACGACACGGATCTAAAATCAGTTAAAACTTGTAGCACCATCATGAACAAACCACTTGTACACATCACATCAAAGAGGAGAACATTTTTCCATTCTTTACAAGACAACACTCATCATCGATCTGATATTTGATGATCCAAGTATTGCCAATATCTAGGAGCAACGTGGCTAGTAACTACCCAGAGCTAAGAGCATAACTACAGCTGTGAGGATTCCAAGGATGCAACCGGCCACCACCTGAGATGTAAAAACAAAGTATGTTTTACATCCAGTGCATCTGATATAATCATTGTTATGAAAATAATATATTCTTACGATAAGAGAAATGTCCAATCTTACGAGATGAACATGTACGCAAAAAATCGCAAAGGGTGAAAAAGAAGACTATGGGCACACATATTCACCATAACCCATACGGGTGAGGAACTATCAAGTACTAACAACTATCAGTCCGAATTGACTTGAGTTATGAGAGTATTGGTTAACAGAAGTGGATTTGATCATATGACGAAACTATTCAATAATCGCAGCTCCTATCCTAAAACATGCTACAGTTAAGAATATCTTCCGATGTGACTTATCCGCTAGCCGTTGAAGTAACTCACAAATGATGCTCTGAAAGAGTTCTAGTAGTCAATCTTGTCTACTTCATGTATGGACAACTAATTTGCTTAACTTGTTGCAAGGCTACATACACCAATATAGGGAAGCTAGCGGGCGCCACGCGCATGGGCAACTTGATGCCGGGAGAGTAATGCTTGTTGTAATAGGGTTACGGTCCTTGTAATATTGTTACAATCCTTTCTTAATTAATGGAATAGGGCAAAAATTTTGCCCTCTTTTCAAAAAAAAAAGGGAAGCTAAAGCATGTAAGCTAACCTGAGGAACTGTGTGTCCAAGAATTTCACGCAATGGCTTTGTCTCTGCGAGTGGATGCTCTATAGGCAGCTCGTAGACAATTTGATTCAGCACCTAATAGGATTTGCATCAAAAATATTAGTTTCCATCTTGCTTCAGTGTTGCATAAAGTTGGAAAGACTGCATGGTGCATCTGTACTGTCTTATCCAAATCAGCAATTCAACATAACAAGTGATGGCAGCAGGTAAACAGGAAAAAATTATCATCTCAAACAAAAACGATGCATCACACTTCTATGCTACTTATCATGTCAATGAGGATCTGTACACGTACAGTTGTCACTATCACAATATAGGGAAATTTTAGTTGATAAAGTCCAGGCCATACATGTTGTCTCATGATATTCATCAACTGCTTATCAAGTGTTCAAGGAATCATGGAGAATAGCATCCAGTCAAACATAGAAATTATAGCCAATTTCAGGGAAACATTCTTGGTGGTGCATACTCCCCATTCTGCACATATCAGGTGATACTACACTTCACACGATACCACTCCTCAAAATTCAAATTTAGAAGTTCCTAAAAATTTCGGAAAAATTTGTGAGCGTTCACAGGATGTGTGTTTACAATCCAATAATTTTGAGAACCAAATTCGAAAAATACATAGAGAAAAAAAAAGACAAACAAACTTGTCAATAGCGTCATTTTGTGCTTTGTCTTTTTGTGACACTATTCATGTTGGATTTGTCTTTTTCGTTTCTCTGTGTATTTCAAACTTGGTTCTTAAAATTATACTGATTGTGAACACCCACCATTTTTTAGAAATTTCTATAAACTTATAATTTTGAATTTTGAGGAGTAGAATCAGGGTACAGTGTGATATTTTCTCAACTTACTGCACACTGAATGCTAGCAGCAAAGAACAACAGAATAATTTCAACATCTTGATAACCATTTAGCTGTAATTTATACTTACAGGTACTGGTATCCTCAATTCGAGTGCATCAAAACGAGGAGAAAGTCTAATTAATATATATGTTCAAGTGCAATTCAATTAATTAACCTCCAGTGGAATAGTAGAAAACAAACAGTTGTTCCATGTGAAAAAACTGTATGCCAGTTATAGACAGAATTATTAGCTTATAATCAGGGCAGCCAAAGCAGAAACCCTTCTATGTTTTTTCATAGTACTGTTTTACCATAAGTCTATTAGGATGAGATTGACAAACCTCTGCCTGTTTTCCAGCATGTAACCGAACACCAAAAGCATCATGCATCACCTAAAAACAAAATCAAAGGTTTTAGCCACAGAAGCGTTTGATGTGCAAGTGTGTCCTCATTATATCAGTGTTCAGAGGCGCAAATATGAAAGCTATCAGGTCAGTGCTGCTAACTAGTAGTTTTGCAACATACAATAGCGAATCTCAAAAGCAATGTGCGAAATACCACATGAAAGCAGAAGAGATAAATAGAGATGAAAGCAACAAAGGGAATGCAGATAGTCTGATATTCTCCTCTATCTTAGGATACTCATGCAGTAGAAGTAGCTAAAGCTTAAGATCATCTGGTTACAATAAAGGATTATATAGAGAATTTCAAGCATGTACTCACCACACATGCAAGTATCATTGAAGTTGCAAATGTGGCACTACGAAAGCCTTCTTGGATTCCAACAGACACTGCAAGTGCTGTCACTGTGGCTGAATGAGATGATGGCATCCCTCCAGAAGCTATAAATTGCCTGGCATCCCAACGCTTCTCTTTATACCTACATAAAACCATTTTTTTATTAATTGCTTTAGAGAACAACAAATGTATGAGGTAGGAAAGTGACAAGCCATTTTAGCATGCATATTACCAGTTTACCCATGCTTCTGTGAAGACTATGATAAGATAAATTGCAGATAATACAAAGGTTTGGCAGAAGTGCAGTTTGAAACACATAGTTAACTGACGGTCTAGACATTCCTTGCCCCTTCCAAACCCAGCCTGAAGATAGTTATACAGCTGTAGAAATGGAAGCCACCTCCTCCATACTACTCCAGATCATAACAAGATAACATAAGCGATTAACTTCCGCAGGGTGTTATCAAATATTTGTCCTGGCGCCAGTTCAGGCGAGTGTGCTTGTTCGAATGGTTGCCAAACAACTGATTTTCTTATTTCGAATAATATGCAGCACGAGACAGCAAATGGTAATGCGCACTACAATTATCTCACAACCTGTGAGATAAATGAAACATTGATTATGAGGGCGCGGCACACTTCATGCCTATAGTCCCATACCAACCATTTTGACCTAGATCATCAGAAAGAGCAAAAGCTACTTTGGTTACTTGTAGATGATTCTTATGGGCAGGACCATCACAAATTTCTGATTATACATCTGAGTGGCCAAACCAAGGAAATACATGTAATACTATACAACCAATTCGCATCTAGCATTGAACATGCAGCCAATTTGTTTCAGCAATCGCAATTGGACGAGAATCCAGCCCTTATCTGATAGTAGACCCAGAACTAGTGTGAAAATAAAATAAGAATAGACTTCGAAGTGCCTCACCAAACCATCTGAAATTCTGAATGACCCTAAAAACTTCTTAGATTCCCTCACAGAAATTAAACAAAAGGCCTTCAGGTTAATAGCTAAAACCTCATAACACTAACAGTAAAGTGATCCAGTGGTGTCTCTCCACTACTCGGAGAGAAAAACATATATATTCTAAAATTTGTGACATGTTCTTTTGCACTAGTTCCCTAAATATCCACATCACATGGCATCTGGCATTTCGGTTGTCTCTCGTTCACAGTTTTTCTTTGGATATTTCGTAAATATCTTTTGACATAAGCAGTTGCTGCAGATCATACTAGTATAAATACTACCATATCAAAGTGAAACGCAGAGATAGGAGGAAGATCTCGCTAAATTTGGTGAGGATCCGCGGTCTAGGCGCCTAGCTACGGAACTGATCCGCCGAATTACAGAATTGAAAATCAGCCTAAACTTGGTGAACGCCGACTCCACGAAAGTCTCGAATCTAAATCCCCGGTCACCTTCGTGCTACGCCCGCAAGCTACAGACCACCAAAACTTCTGATGCGCCCTACCGGCTCACGCAGTGGTCCAGATAAAACAAAATTCTCAGATTCCCTCACACAAATAAAACAAAAGGTTGTCAGGTTAATAGGTAAAGCCTCATGACTAATAGTGATGTGACTAAAATTTGTGACAAGTTTAATAAGTAGTTCGCTAAATATTGGCATCCGGTGGCATCTGGCATTTCAGATTTTTCAGTTGCGTCTCGTTCACAGATATTCCTCGGATAGTTCACCCATATCTGTTTGCAGAAGCAGAACGCAGAAATAGGAGGAAGATCTCGCCAAATTTGGCGAGGATCCGCGGCCTAGACGCGTAGCTACGGAACTGATCCGCCGAACTACAAAATTAAAAGCAGACCAAAATTAGCAAACGCCGATTCCTCGCGGGTCTCAAATCTAAATCCCCGCTCACCTTCATGCTAACCTGACAGGCCACTAGGAACCCCAACCACCAAAATTTAACACGCTTGCACAGGCTCAAGCAATGCTACTGCCGGGGCCGCGGGGCCAAAACCGCCGCCTAGAAATGTAACGCGGAGGAGATAGGGGAGCGGGGCGGGGCGGCTGACCAGGTTGTGAAGAACTTGGTGGACTGCGCGAGCGCGAAGGCGATGAGCCCCGCGACGAGCGGGTAGTTCACCACGCCGCCGGCCATCTCCCGCCTCCCGTGCGCCTCCCTCCTCCTCGATCTCCGGCGGAGCCCTCTCGCGCGGCGGCACGGAGCGGAGGATTCGAGTTCGGCGCGAGGAAGCAACTCAGAGCAGGAGAAGAGAGAGGTGCTTTCGCGTTCCTCGTGCCGTGGGTTTCTCCGTTTTCCCCTCTTCCTCTTCGTGGCTTGTGCTGCCGGTGCGTGTAATTTTGCGTGCGTGCGTGCGTGCAGCTCCGTGCTCCGTACGAGCTGGTCTACTCCTACTCCTTTTACATTTACAAACAAAGGTGTCGACGTTGTGCTCTCGTCACGGCCCCGCCGCTTTACCACGGAGATCGATCGACTCGACAGACGCGAACCGAGAATATTTTACTTGTATTTTTTTTTGTTGCTTTTCACTTCAGGTTCGATTCCGCGGCACGGGCACGTCGTTTTGCCCTGTTGCAACGGCACGAGCTCGGCAGCGACCGGAAGCGAGCCACGATCCAAGAGGTGGTTGGTCCCCTCCATTACGGCCGCCTGATTGCGAGTTTGTGAATATGCTCTCGGGATCGCTAGATCCGAGCCGTGGAATATGCCATAATAACACCGATAGATACCTCACTACCTGCTGACCCTCTTGGCGGAAAAAAAAAACTTCGTGAAACAAGGTAAGGTATTGTCCAATTTGGTGGCCTGAGTACGGCGTTAACCGAGTCACAGCCTCACAGGTAACTAAGATAAACAAAGACAGCTGCGTGTTCACCGGTGCAACTCGGCAGTCCAGCTTAACTGCGTGTTCGCTGTCATGGCAATTTCCATCTACAATTACCGTGTCACACTGTCACGTACGATGGGCTGTGGCCTTGTGCATCCAGTAGCAGGAAAGTACTACGTAGTAGTATCTCGTACTATCGAGTAATTATACTTTGCCGTGCCGGGGGATGCAAATGAGCAATTTGAGTCTGTACTCTTCTCGTCTTTCCTTCTTTCTGGAAGCAACATGTACCAATGCGTACATCAGTACATGGCTCGTGGCTACTGGCTAGGCCCAATGGTTCGCCGCACACAGGACACGGTGTTCAAACCAAAACCGCCCGTACGCACCCCACCGAGTAATGGGAAGAGCTAAACGTGTCACGCAATCAATTCGGAACTGGATCTGCCGGACAAACACTGCAGGACGCATTAAATTCGTCGTGCTGCCGATCTAGATGGGTAGCCAACGGATGGATCGGTTCACGCCAAAATTGATGCACAGGCGCGCCATACCTTCTCGCAAGGCCTAGAAAAGAAGCCTCTCTCACAAACCCATCAGTGTATCTCCAACGGGCGACGCATTTCATCGTCCGAAACTATCCACGCGCGTCTGTTTGAGATGGTTAAAATGGTCGAAATTGATCGTGTGTCCGTTTGCGTTGGGGGTGGCTCCAGCAGCACGACACATTTTTTCTCGAATTTCCTTTTTTTATAACATGAAAACATAATTTACATAGTTGAACACATGGAAAAAAACCCTAAACGCCTGCGCCTACTGTTTCTCCTCGTCGCTGTCGATCAAGACGAGCTCCGGTACCACCCACGGCCATTTGGGAACCGGCGGAACGTACGCCGGGCGCGCCGACGGTGCTGGAGGTGGAGGAGCCCAGTCCTGTGGCTGTGGCGGAGGTGGAGGCGCCCAGGGCTGTGGCGGAGGTGGAGGAGCCCATGGCTGTGGCGGAGGTGGAGGAGCCCAGGCCTGAGGTGGGGACCCCACGGGTTGTACGGCGGAGGTGGAGGCGGCGGTTGTGGCGTGGCCGAGTCCTGTAGCGCCAGTCGTAGGGTTTATTCCTCCGACAGGCCCGGCGGCATGATGCCGATGGCGTACCGGGGCAGCGGCGGCAGGAAAGTTCTGTCGTTCTTCGAGACGAGGACGCCGAGCCTTGTGATCTCGTCGTCCGTCATGTTGTCCGGGTACTCAAACTTCCGGCCCTCCACCATGGCCAGCTGCCATTCCTGGAGAATGCACGCGACGTAGTCGTCGCTGTCGTCCTTAACCTCTTCGTTGTGGTAAGCCAGCGCCTCGATGTAGTCGTCGTCATCGTCGTGGTCGTACTGCGCAGGCGTCGGCGCCTGCTGTCTTCGACGACGAGGCGCCGGCAATGTTCAAGAAATCATTAATCTTAACTTATCGGTCGGCATTAAAATGAGGATTAATCGCTTATCGGCTGATTAATCGATTTTATCGGTCAGCCATTTATCAGCTTATTTTTTATAAATCCTAATTTTCGACACTAAATTTTCTATAATATGCTATGCCAAAAATAATATTTGAGCATTGCACATAAGTATTACCTTGATTCCTTGCATTTGAATCAATAATAATGGAAATTTTGAGCTAATGCATAATTCTACACAACCATAGGATGAAAATATCGACTGCCATCAAATTTCATTGAAATTTCACTAACAATCAGACGAAATATCGACCATGAGAGTGAAAATCGGGCGAAATATCGGCTAAAATGCAGAAAATCGGTTGAAATATCGGTGGCGCGATAAATTGGCCGATATGCTGAAATCTTATCGGTGACCACCCGATTCACGATAAATCGGTATCTCGACCGATTTTTTGAACAGTGGGCGCCGGTGGACGGTCGAAGGGAAAGTCCCAGTCGCCCATGAAGCCCGCCCTCCTCCTCGGATCCCTATCGAACATGAGATACATGCGCCAGCTGTCGGACTCCATGTCGTAGGCGGGATCGGCGCGGAGGTTCGGCGGTAGGTACCGCCTCCTTCACCGGATCTCGGCGCTCCTATCTGGCTCGCGCGCAGGCACGAGAGGGACGGGCACCCGGCGGTAGCTCAACCGCCAGCCGACAGGCATGTGCACGTCCCCCTAGGAGTCGCACGGCGTCCAGTTCCGGTGCATCAGCCTCCCCACGCTGACGGGCAGCAGCACCCTGTTCGGCCGCTCCTCCTTCTTGGTGCCGCTGTCGAGCGCCTCGAAGTCGTTCTTCTTCTTCTTCCCCATGGTGCTGTAGCGGTGGTGGTGGGAGTGGAGGTGTAGGTGATGGAGGAACGATGCCGGTGGACTTTTAAGGCCGGCCGCGCGCGGGAAGCGATGCCATTGAAGGCGGCGCAGAAGCCCAGCCACCGTCTGACAGTGCACGCGCAAAAAAGGCAGCCGCAACATTGATGACGAAGGCTGCAGCACAGACGCAGAAGCGTTGACCGTAGAAACGATACCCTCGATACAAGCTCGCTGCCAGGCGGGCCCGCGCAGCGTCCGCCGACGCATTCCAGGCACAAATATGCGCCGGATTTGCGTCGCGCGAACGGCCCGGTCACGATGCGTCGCCCCTAAAGGTGGTACCAAACGATTTTTCGATCCGGACGAACGGAAACGGTCGGCCCCGTCGGAGATGCCCTCATGCTTTCCCGGGGCATACGCGGATAGGTTGTCGAAAGAAAAGAAAAATAATATGCGGATATGCGATGGCGACATGGCATGTGGCATGAAGCTGCCCTGCGGTACTCAAACATCCAACCGAGCTGATGATGGGGAAGGGCCCAACCACCGCCCAAGTGCCCCACTGCCGGTTGATCGGCCAGTCAACTCAGTTTTCATATCGTCCAAAAAAAAAAGGAGTCAGCAAGTGACTAATGTTTCTTTACATTACAAATAATGTGTATGCTCCCGAAGAGGGAACATCAGTTTGCATCATCGTTTATTCGTTTCCTTCATCAGCGTGCGTCTTCAGACAGCGAAAACGCATGTAGACAGCTTCACTGGAAGGCAAAGCATTTGCTTGAATAGATGCTTCACACTCACCAGGCTGGTGTTCCCTCTGCAGGAGAATGCTTGCCAACACACTCTCCCAAGCGCCTCTACAGATTTGGAAGCAACGGAGATCAGTGGTAAGCCTTAGCGAATTCCAACTGTTGGGGTGTGCCCATGGGGCTACTTGCTGGGGAGTGGGCACGAACCTTCTGTAGTTAATTTTCTATCAGATTCTTGGTTTCTTCAGTTTCATTCCTATGTGCATGGTGGCCTGGCAAGGCATCTGATTGCCAGCTTGTAGTACTATTCTCCTTTTCCAACAAATTTAACTAGCTCTGCTCTGGCAGCTTCTATGACCAATGGAAACTCAACCTCTATATAGCGTCCCCTGTTGAGCAACATTTCAGTCCGTGAGATGAATCGGTGCGATGGGCAGCTACACATAAGTAAAACAAAACGCAGCACGACCAGAGAAAGAGAGAGACCAGAAGTGGTTTTTGGACCAAGTTGCGGCTGGAAAGGCTGGGCTGGAGATGCCATGCATAATCCTCGCGACAGCCCTCGGGGTGAACTTTGCAAACGAATTGCTCTGGAGGAATACCTAGCGGTCCAGTGAAGACATTGTCAAGCATGCCTATAACATCATACTAAATCGCAAGGAAATGCACCGTAGCATTAGTTCTTACCTTTATATCGGATTGCAAGAACGTGCTGCAAGAGGCAAAATCAAATTTCGGTCAGATAAAACTTACTAACTCGGAACAGCGTAAGAAACAAATGCTCTGGTAAGTTCTGTGGGAAGAGAGCATGCATACCTGCTCTTGCGGAGTGGAGTACAGTAGTCATCGTCTGATGTGCCTTCAGTTTTGCTGAAGTAGTCTATAATCCTCTTCTGAATGCACGGAGTGTGCTGGGAACCAGAACACCCACTGGTCCTTTTGCAACTTTTGACAGCATAGTTCGCAAGACAAAACATAGCGTCCAGTTTTCTGATCTGTTTAAGCAGCAAGCATCAGCAATCAGTCAATAAAAACGACTGAGACTCACTACACTACCATTTATAAAATCCCATTTAGTACATGATTTGCTGCCCTCTAAGGAATACAATGTATATACTGAAGATCTACAGATACAATTTGGAGGACAATATTGAATGAAGAGATTCTTAGTTAGAATAGCTTAAGTAATAAATATTGCTGAATGCTGAGTGCCATGTACTGCTAAATTCTTGAATAATTCAATAAAAGAGCCGTAGGGGCTTTCCCTGTTTCAAAAAAATAGCTTAAGAAACTGTTTACCACCTTTGAGGTCTCTACTTCAGAAAGCCATTTTGTGACTTTTTCTGAAAGAGCATTTAAGTCATCTGGCCTTTTCAAGATCATGTAACAGTAGGCTGGGTCTTTCACTTCATATGATAGTTCTCCTGAAAACTGATTTATACAGGGAGCATATAAGTAATAAATATTGCATAACATAAGGAGTTTAACAAATTGGAGTAACAGGATAAAAAACAACAGAAAATAGATGATGAATCATCCCATATGCGTAATATTAGTAAGTCAACCTCGATCTATGCCCGGATATAGGTCTGTAACTACATGGTCAAAGATCTTACATTAGAACAGCAATAAGCAGCAACCACAACAAATGTCACAGCACAAGTGATAGTGAAAAAGTTTGCTAGGATATGGAAATGTGATCATAAACAAAATGGTATAAATAACAGAAAGGTAGGCAAAGGCCTATGTGCCCATTTTCTGTAGCAACAGCACACATTGTCTAAACACTGAGCTGATGGTCTGCTACAAAATACAGGAGATGTGATTTTTAAGTGTACACAATGTGAAATTAGCTCAGATGCGATTTCCATTTCTCTGTTTGATAAGCTTAGCTCATCCTAGACTGTGGATGCATATATGAACAGAAGTTAAAACTGACCGATAGATGATAACCATGGAATTTATGGACACTGGAAAACACCACATAAACTGGAAATTTTACTACGTTCATTCAAGCAAACCTTTAGCTTTTGCAATCGATCAAACACTTCATTCATTGTGATCCTCATATCGTTAGCTATTCTTGGTACTTCGAAGACATAACTTCCATCCTTCATCTCTGAACTGTGACACCAAAACAAAAACTTAAAGAAGTGCAGCAAGTTCCAATAAGCACTTCAAAACAAACCCAGACAGTGTATTTACTTTTTTAGAATTGATCTAAGTAGTATATCCTTGTCAGCGAGCAATTGCGGTGATGTCTGCAGCAATATAAATCAGCAAATCAAGAGAAGTGAAAAGAAAGGGAGGAAAGTATAATATCTTATAAAAGAACAATAAACATGGTACGTGCACAGCACTCATATGCCTAGGTCAAAATGCTACCGAACAATTAAGGGTGAATCTCTGTTACTAGACACATAACAAGGTCCTCAGCTGACTAGCTGAGCACGATAAGATAGGTTTTGGTTCAAATGGTGCAAAGCTCAGATCACTGGGTAAGCACGTACCTTGTGAAAATACAATGTGCAGGTAACACTGAACTGAGGAAGTAAATGGAGATATTGTTCGTCGCCAATTTCCAGCTGTGTGAGGACCGTCAAAAGCACCTGCAGTGATAATTTGTTATGACATTTTCTTATCTTAAGATTAGCTGAATTGTTCAAGAATTCATATGTTTCAAAAGTAACCAAATGCTTACAGGGAATTTTAAGAGCAAAGCACATGAACATTTTCATAAGAAATGATAATTTTCAAATAGATCTTGTCACTACTGCTAAAAAATCTGAATGAAAGGGTATCTACATCTTTACTCCATATAACTAGCACACCCATTGGTTTGTTACTTGCCGTTCTAAAATGCGTACAATAAAATGTTGACTACAAAGATATTTTTAGACTTATCACATACTCCCTCCGTCTCATAATGTAAGATGTTATTACAGCCAATAACTTCTAAGATGGCATCTCATATTATGAGAGTATGGGACAGAGGGAGTATTATACTACCATTCATCCCTCACAAAAAAAAAGTCAAGACTAGTGAAAATAGATAACTTTTGCAGGTCATGTCGAACAACCACTAACCTCCATGGTACAGCTACCTAGTGCAGATGTGTATTGAGCTACTTCGATAGAATATTGTGCAAGGCTGTGAGCAGGCTTTCTAAGCACAGATCACAAGAGCAAAAGACAGAACAAACTAGTTGCAGTGGGCTTGTAAGACAGACGCAAACCTCTTCTTTCATATCGAACTTGCGTGATGTAGACTCTTTAACCAAGGAACAGATGCACCCTGTGCCAGAGGAGAATAACTGGTGAAGAAATTTGATCATTGCATATTCATCAATGCCATCACTGCCAAAGGAGGTTGTAGAGTCATTTCATAATTCATATGAAACATATGGAAGACAGAGCAAGTACATCAGAGAAACAGTTCACCTGTGTGAAAGACTACGAATCTTATAGAATGTTGTTGAATCAAAAAGAAGATGACAGTGTGATACCCGTCCATCCCTTCCAGCACGGCCAGTTTCCTGGAAAGATCATATCTAGACGTTCAAGAAGAGAGGGGAGAATGGAAAAGCATATACCATGTCATGAATGTAAATTACCTGTATGTATTCTTCCATGCTTTCCGGCAACCTATAGTGAATCACCTTTAAGAAAAGAACGCTTTAATCAGTACAAGTTAGCAGAAATTTAATTTTGCTTTAGTTGGGAGGATCTCATTTGAAAGAATATTGAATTTTCTTGTTTTCTAGAGAGAAAAAAAGAACAATTGCAATCTCTCGAGCAGATTGAAAATAATTGTGTGGACATATTCATACCCCTTCGACGTCACTCTTATCAAGACCCATGCCAAATGCCACAGTTGCAACAACCTTCCTCAAGGGAGGACGAAACAAAGTTAGATATCTGGCCAACTTATGAATGCAACTTATGAATAGGAAATACCAAGGTACATAGGCAAAGATATACCACTCTTATTTTGTTAGAGCAAAAAAGTTCCTGTACACGGCTCCTCTTTTTCATCAGAAGTCCACTATGGTAGCTCTAAAAAGACAGAAGATGTCATGAAAGTATATGCAGCTAACTCATGTCAAGCTAAAGATGAAGGCCAACCTTGGCAGTAATGTTGTTATCACACAAGTGCTTACAAACAAAGTCTGTTTCTGTCTGTTCAAGATAACAAGAAAGAGGTTACATATGCAATGTTGAATTGTATTGAAAGGGGGTAGCTGGGGACATGTATGAACCATATTCAGGAAAGAGAAAGTTTAACCTGAAATTTACAATAGACGATAATACTTCTCATGTCAACAAAAGGGGGAGACTTTAATAACAACAATAAATCCTTCAACCTGTGACATAAAAGATAATGTGTCATGTGCCTTCTTTGAAATATAATATCGTGGCTACCGTAGCAAATAGACTATTCATACAGAGTAGAAGGGCGATCTACCTGTTATCACTCGTGCTAATAGATAGCTGTAAATTTTCCCTTATTTGAGATGTTTGGATGAGATTACCAGATGGTATTTCTAAGGCACTTACTATCTCCTGCAAGGTTTGGGTTGTTGCAGTTGCAGTCATTGCAAGAATACATTGAATATTAAGCTTTCTCCGAAGTAGTGATGCTCGAAGCCTTAGATATGAAGGTCTAAAATTATGAGACCTGTTCATTTGGGAAGACATAAAGATCAGTTCATGAACTTGGTCACACTGGAAGTCTAACACTATAAAGTGGGCAGGAAGTACATAATACAGTAGGAAAACAAAGCAATGGTGAAACTAGTGGGCTGTATCACGAAAATTAAGTATGACACACAAGCACAGATAAAAAGAGAGGTAGATCAGAAAAAATATCGCTAGGCAAGCTAATGGTAGACTTAAATCTTTTTGATTCAAAGTCTAAAGTAAATTGTTGTTGGCATTTTCTTATATGCAAGCTATTGGAACTATCTATGTTAATATAAAAAACATGAATGGTATCAATTATGTTCAATAAGATGATAGCTTCTGATCAGTGCATTTAACTGTCACCATCTGATTACGTGATTCCAATTTTATTGGATATTTCTTATCTATAGAGTGATGCATCAAATAATGTTTGCATGGTTGTACAAAGCAGGGTTGTTGTCTTGTTCAGTTGTATCCAGACAGATGGTGCTAATGACCAGTTATATGACCTGTTTAAAACTGGCAACTGCTACCGTCCTAAATCTGATATTTCCCTGTTTCGGTTTTCCTTTTGTATCCGGGCACGCAATTACATAGAGATTGCAGTGCCAACTGTAAGCAAGTATCTCATGTTCTGAGCTGAACTAAAGGAAAAATATATAAACTCACCATTCAGAAATGCAATGAGCTTCATCGATCACCACAAGAGATATCGGCAGCGTGTCCCTGAATATCAGCAGAAATTCTTCATTCAAGAATCTCTCCGGAGAAACAAAAAGAACCTGATAAACACTCAGAGCTATGTTAGAACACTGCAACAAAATACATGTCAACATCACCTACTGCAAAACATAAGAATCACAATTGGGTTCATTTCCCGAATGTAAGAAGAATTGTCCTTTTTCAAATCCATTTTTCGACACTAAATGAAGAAGATATATTGTTTTGGAATATAATTTGCAAGATATGCAGGGATGACTCTCTGGATAAGGCAGAATCAAGGCAGTTACTCATTGTCCTAGGCAGTTCATTGAGAAATGGGAATTAAGAAAGCTGTACCTTTATTTCCCCTGCACGCAATCTTCGCAATGTTTCATGAAACTCATCGCTCGTCTGAATGAATAAAATAATATAATACCTATGTTAGAAATAGGATACTGAATAGGGCTAGCAGGAAGCATAATTTTCTTTTGCAAATACCTGACTACTCCCAAGAAGGCCTCCTGGGAGAAATGCAGGGAGCTTCCTCAACTGATCCACCATCAAGGAAAGCAGTGGGCTCACCACCAGTGTCAGTCCAGGCAAAATCATAGCGGGCAACTGAAAATTAGCATCACTATCATGTCAGAGCTGACCTACAAAACCAGCAACTAAAATTTGGCTGCACACCTGATAGCACAGTGACTTGCCCGCGCCGGTCGGGAGCACAAGCACGGTAGACTCTCCTGCAATTATATTCTGGATCGCCTGAAGCTGACCCTTGCGGAACGAATCGTAGCCAAACACCTTCCTGAGCAAGCTGTCAAGATTCTGCTCGGACGGGTCCTCCCTCGCTACCTCAACAGCCTCAAGAACACCGTCACCGCCTCCCGCCCCATTCTTCTCCCGCTCGAGCAGCGCCTCCGCCACGAAATCCCCTTCCTCGTCGGCGCCTGCCCGGGGCTTGCCACCACCGGGCTGCTGCCGCTTCCAGGAGCGGTATTTCGTCGGGCGCCTTGCCTGCGACTTGAACGATTTCTTCCGGCCGTACCCGTTGATGTTGAGCCGAACGAAGTTGCCTGCGCTGTCCCCTCTGGGTCGCTTCGGCTGCTCGGCCGCGACCGTGGGGGCCTCCGACACCGAGTTGGGGTGCACCCGCTTGGGCCTGAGCTGCGGCGGCGGGTAGGTGGCTGCCGGTGGCGGGCACGGCTCGGCGCTTGGTATCTCCGCGGGCTCGGGCTCGGACGTGGAGGCGGGGGCGGGGGTAGGGATGGTGAATGCGGCGGCGGGTTCGACGGCGAGGTTGCGCGACTGGACGAGGCGGCGGAATGAGGAGAAGGAGGCTGCGCCGGCGTTGGCTGTGAGCGCGGACGCCGTGGGAGCGATGCGCCCGGTGAGGCCATGCGGGTCAGAGAGGGCGGCGGCGCGGATCGGAGGAGCGGAGGCGGAGGCGGAGGCGGAGGTGGAGGTAGAGGAGGGTACTGGCTTGGGCTTAGGTTTGGCTTTGGGCTTGCGTTTGGGTTTTGAGGCTGGATCTGGCGTGGGACGGTGTTTGGGCGGTGGCGGCCGGGGTGGCGAGCAGCGGCGAGGCGGGGAGTCGGGTACGTCGGAGAGGAGGGAGCCGTCGGAATCGGAGTCGGCGGCGTGGAGCGAGGAGTACATTGCTGGTAGAGGCGGAGCCATGGCTGAATTGGTGGTGCGGGGCGGTCGGTCCGGCGGAGAGCAGAGTTGAGGAATTGGGGGGAGATTTTGAGCGTTCCCGCCAAATGCTCCATGTACTTCTTCTTTTTTTTAGCGGAACAGCGCGACTTTATTAACTCAAATCAAATTCATAAAATTTACAGGAATATTAAGATCACTAGGAGGAGCACTAAACCATACATGTCTACCCATATCTCGGGAGACTGATGATCTTGCTAGTCTATGTGCTTCCTCATTTGCGTCGCGCCGTTCATGGCTAAAAGTAGCCATTGAGAACTTCCCCTTCTTCACTAGGATCTCCTTTATGATCATACAATGTTGTCCCGCCGGTGATCCTTCATTGATCTCTCTCATAATGTTCAGACAATCTGAGGCCACCAAGAGCTTTTGTACTTGTAAGTCTTCCCCTAAGAACAACGCCTCTGAGACAGCAAGAGCTTCTAGAATTCCTGGATCGCTTATAACCTCAAAGACAGTCGCTGATGCCCCCATGAACTGGCAAGTGTCATCACGGCAGATAACACCTACCGCTCCACGTTGTTGCAACTTAGCCACAGCCCCATCTACGTTTATTTTCACAACACCCGTAGGGGTGGCATCCACCGAGGTTTAGCACACACCCTGGGTTGCTTTGTCAGCTTTCCTTCCATGGGAACCATCTTGAGCTCCTCGAGATAACATGTGATAAAAAGCATGGGTCGACAGGGGAGATTGGTACTCATCTTCATGGATAACTCTCCTTCTAGCCCACCATATAGCCCATAGCATCACCAGAACTTCAACAAATTGTTGTTGCTTTAAAACCTTACTCAAGTTAAACAACCATTGCTTTGGGTCATCCGTTCCTTCAGCAAACATAGGGAAAACAGCGTCATCTTCTCTCAAGGCCCAGACGCATCTCGCCATATTGCACTCCAATAAAGAGTGTCTCCAATCATCCCTATGAGCCCGGACGGTGCATGTTGGTAGTGTTGCCATCGCCAAATGCCATGCGAAGAGGCGCAGTTTTGAAGGAACTTTGACATTCCACAATCTTTTCCATCCCTCCTCTTCCTCCTTGAAGTTGGACTGCTCGGCCCGCCCCTCAAAATAATTCTCTCTTCTCATCTTGGTAGCCAAGATCATTCTGTATGCTGACCTGACCGAAAAGAGGCCCCGTTTATCATAATGCCAACTCCAGAAATCGCACTGCCGTACCGAGCTGATCGGAATCTGGAGGATCGCCTCCATGTCCATCGGCAAGAAGTATGTCTCAAGCATCTCCCATTTCCAAGTCCGTGTGGCTGAACAGATCAACGAAGAGACAAAAACCGGGGTGTCGTCATGTTCCTTTATGCAGCATACGGGTTTCAAACCATGATCCCAAGGAATCCAATTGTCGGACCAAACCCTCGTGGTCAAGCCATCTCCAATACGTCTAATGAGACCCATTCTCAGCATATCTCTACCCTCACAAAGAGAGCGCCAGATCTGTGATGGATTAGAGCCTAGGGCCGCAGTGAGAATATTATCCGACGGGAAGTAAATGGCCTTCAGTGTACGAGCACTTAGAGTATCAGGTTCATTGAGAATTCTCCACACTTGTCTTGCCACTAACGCAAGATTAAAAATCTCTCTGTCTCTAAACCCCAATCCTCCTTTATATTTTAGCATAACCATTAAATCCCAAGAGACCCAAGCCACTTTACGTTCTCCATTCTTGCTCCCCCACCAGAATTTTCTTACCAAAGATGTAATATGATCACATAGTCCTCTGGGCAGCTTGAACACAACCATCGAATACGTTGGAATAGCCTGAATAACAAATTTAATTAGAATCTCCTTTCCGCCTCCTGATAGTGACTTTTCCATGTACTAGTACACTCCTGTTGGTCATAAAGCCCAATTAACTCCGGTCCGTTACGAGGTACCGGTGGGCCTGAGCTTTTCCAGCCCAATTATGCACGGGGTAGAACTAGGGAAAGACCGACCTCTTCAATGAAAAATAGGACTCGTGAAAGGATCGTATGCCGCACCTAGAGGGGGGGGTGAATAGGTGCTAACCAATTTTTAGTTCTTTTTCAATTTAGGTTTGACACAAAGGTAAATTCTCTAGATATGCAACTAGGTGAATTTACCTATATGGCAAGGTTATCAACTAAGCAAGATATAGCTACGCAATATATAGGAGATAGAGTGGGATAGAGGTAACCGAGAGTGTAGCACGCGTTGACACGGAGATGATTCCCGTAGTTCCCTTCCTTTGCAAGAAGGTACGTCTACGTTTGGAGGAGTGTGGTTGCTACGCAAGCCAAACCAACAGCCACGAAGGCTTCACTCGGATCTCCTGTGAGCAACGCCACGAAGGCCTAGCCCACTTCCACTAAGGGATTTCCTCGAGGCGGAAACCGGGCCTTTACAAGGTTCTTGGGGCACACATCCACAACTCGAATTGGAGGCTCCCAAATCCGTAACAATGCAACAATCAACAACAATCCATCAACAACAAATCAACTAGGGAACCAAATAGGAACACTAGCATGAGATCCCTCAAACAAGTGAGGGGAAATGAAGAACGCTTCGGTGAGGATGTAGATCGGTGGCTTCTCCTTCGAATCCCCAAAGATCAAGAGCTTTGGTTGAGGGAGGAAGGAGATCTTGCAAATCTTGTGTTTCTTGAGGTGGCTCTAATGGTGGTGAAGCTTGGCAGATTTCTTGTGCAATAATTGAGCAGCTTGTCCCGTTGGAGAAGAGAGCTATTTATATGATTGGAGCTCTCGGATCCGACCGTTTGGACCATTTCTCGTAACACCGGAAGTTCCGGCCTGGAGGGCCGGAAGTTCCGGCCGGCACCGGAAGTACCGGCTAAGAGAGCCGGAACTTCCGCCTGGTGCAGTCTTCGTCAGTCAACCTGTCAGAAAACGGTGAGGGCGGAACTAGGGCGGAACTAGGGCGGAACTTCCGGTGACCGGAAGTTCCGGCCAAGTTCCGGCCAAGTTCCGAAATAGGGCAAAAACCTTACGGGAACATACTGAGCCACAAATGCCGACTTTCGGAACTTGTCCGGAAGTTAGGCGGAAGTTCCGCTTGACCGGAACTTCCGGCCATCTTCTCCGGAACTTCCGGCCGGAGAAGGAAAACTGAACACAGAGTGAAGCTGAAGGCCTTCTGCGGGAAGCAACAGGGCGGAACTTCCGGCTGTTGGCACCGGAACTTCCGCCAGAACAAGGAAACCTTCATGGCTTTAGAATAACCACTCCACTTTACCGATCGACAGGGTTTTTCGAAAACTTGTACCTGTCTACATCAACACATATAAATGAATACCTAGTGTTGACATCAAACACACAAAACCCAAAAGGGCGGGAAATGTTCTTTCAATCTCCCCCTTTTTGGTGTTTGATGACAACACACGTATTTGCAAGGAATGAATATAGAGGAGCTCCCCCTAGATATGAGCATAGGGGTATAGGAAGCTCCCCCTATATCTAGCATCCGTCTTCCAAGGGTTAGCAATACAATATAGTGATAAGCATATTGATAATAGAATCATGCACATATAGATACCCATGGAAGACACATAAACGGAGATAACCATCCACATAGATAAAGTTTTACAAGCCAAATTAACTAAGGACATAGTTCAACCACATAGATAGACGACATAGTTCAACCACAAAGACAAATGGAATCACAAGCGATAAAAATCAAAGCCAAATACGAGCTTGTGACTCCCCCCATGCAAATACCCACCGGAGAGCAACCTATAAGGTCTCACTCTCCCCCTTTGGCACCAAGGCACCAAAAAGGGAAAGGAGCAACTACACGTCCCAAGGGTCGGCGTTAGCCCAGCCGGGAGGAAGATCCGATGGGGCGCCGGGGTAGGGTGGAGTGTGTGGAGGAGACTCGATCTCAAGCCCATCGGGAGGAAGAGGAAGACCATGCTGAGAGATCCACTCAGCCTCCGGAGTGATATTCTCCTCGGATCCGGGAGGAGACACGTCCACTGCAAGAGCCCTCATGATGCTCTTCTGACGAACTCGAGACTTCTTGGCTTCTGCGTGCTGCTGATACTGGCGGCGGTTGACTGCAGCGGTGAGGCAAAAGATCTGTCTCATGCGGCGAGCAAGCTTAGAAGCCCAGCTAGGTGGCTTCTCATCCTTGGGAGGCACATCTTCAATAGGAGTGTTGTGGCGCTTGGTCCTTAGAACCTTCACATCATGCATGGTGACGTTGAGAGGAATGGAGTGGATGAGGGAAGTCTGACAAGTAGCCACCCAAGTGTCCTCAATGAGCTTCATAATGTACGGAGCATAGGCGGGAAGTTTCTTCTCCATAACACATGACCACATCTCATTGAAGATGTAGTCCATCACATCAATCTTCTCACCGGTGCCCCTCTTTGCAAATGAGTTTGCCATAAGGTCGACTTCATACAAGTGCAGCTCATCAAGGTTGCCACCTTTTGGTCCAATGGTTTCCCGGTAGACCCTAAGCATGATGTCCCAAGTAGGGAGAAGATCCGCACTCTTGCCCGGGATGCCCCAACCTTTGATATAGAGGGGCTCCAACACTTCCCTTGGTTGAGAGAAAGAACTGTCGTGGCACCTCCATCCATTCGCATCAACGCCCGGGAGGCGAGGGTATCCAAGGGCAGCCCCAAACTTCGCCAAGTTGGACTCAAGAAGCTTCTCATGAGACATCCACCGGAAGGTTTTGGCTTCATCCGTGTCAAAATGAACAGTGGCATAGAATTGATGAATCATCTCCACATCATACTCCTTGGTGAGCTCCATTATGGGATAGAGCCCAAACTCTCCACACATGGCATATGCTTCCTCAAAGTACTTCGAGGCGGCCATCTTGCCGGTGTCAATAGCATGTTGAGGGGTTACCCCCTTCTTGAATGGCACATACACCTCATAAAAGATCTCCTCTTGAGTCTTGTTGTGGAAGCGCTTATCCGAAACCCGGTTGCTCCGAGGAGTGAGGTACGGGTTCATGTCACGGATCTCCTTGTACTCAGGATATTGCATGTTCTTCACGGATACATGGATGTTCTTGCCCCGAGCAGCGGGTGTCTTTGACCTTTGAGATGCTTGCTGACGAGAGGTGAGCTTTGAAGGCCGTGTTTGCTCAAGTTCTTCCTCAATCTCGTCCACGTGACCTTTGTTCCTCTTCTTGGAAGAACCTGGGATGGAGATAGCATGATAGATATGAAACATGAGTGCACAAGGACAAGGAGAACAAAGAACTAGAACCTGCACAGGATATTGAGTAAATGCAGAAAAACTCGCCAGGCCGGAAGTTCCGGTGAGAACCGGCGGAAGTTCCGCCCCGCGGCGGAAGTTCCGGCCCATGGAGCCGGAACATCCGGCTGTTCGAAAAACAGCACAATTTCTCACCAGATCTGAGGCCATGACTTGATAATCCACACCACAACAACATCCTAAGCATGTTCTAGTCAGGGAAGGGCATCTAAGGATGTTCTACCATAGCATTGCCTAGAGTATGCCCTATATTTCATCTAGTGAGGTCTACCCACACATAGAGAGGGAGAGGGCACAAACCGGGAGGGGCCATGGGAGAGGAGAGGGAGTGGATGCCGATCCACGGAGCCGATCCGGCGAAGGTCGCCGGAGGAGAGAGATCCGGCCGGAGGAGCAGCAGCCGTCACAGGGGAGGAGCACCACGAAATAGATCTTGGAAAGTGGGGAACTGAGGAAGATGGAACTGCTCACCCGTTCGGCCCCCCTTATATACTGGTCACTTAAGGCCGGAAGTTCCGCTCGTTGGAGCCGGAACTTCCGGTCTCGCAGGAACCAGCCTGTTCGGAACCGAGCTGGGTGGATCAGGTGAAAGGATACCAGCCGGAACTTCCGGTCCAGACGACCGGAACTTCCGGTGGGGAAGAAAACAGAGCCTAGAAGCAGGATTTTGCCACGAACATGATGCACTTGAGAGGTGAGGGAAATGTATTAGATGAGATAGGCTTAGGATAGATACGCCAAACTGTGAGATGGTACATGATCACTCATTTTTGCAAATAATGCAAATAAAGGCCAAAAATGAGTGATTTCCCATAAACAAGGAGATGTCAAAAAGATCCAATGAGAAAACCAAACAACTCCAACTCTTCATGAAGAAGAGTGTGGTGGCCTAGGCCACCATATATGAGTGTTATGGCATGGCACCGCGAAGATATATCTTGGGCCCAAAACCACTACTCATCATTGAAGCTCACATATCATTATATGATATAAAGAGAATGATTTTATTTAATGTTGGCATTATGGGGGGAGGGATAGCTCAATAGTTTAAACCGCACTCCCCTATTTCCATGCCCACATCTAAACCAAATAAAGTTTTGAGACAAAGGTGTGTTTGCAAGATGGTCAAGCTATACTCCTTGAATCAATGATATTTAGCTCATTCCTCAAATAAGAGAATCTTGCTTCATCAAGAGGCTTCGTGAATATATCGGCAAGTTGATCTTTGGTTGGAACAAAGATGAGCTCAATGTCACCACGGGCAACATGATCTCTAATGAAATGATTCCGGATCTCAATATGCTTCGTTCTTGAATGTTGCACCGGATTATAGGCAATCTTGATGGCACTTTCATTGTCACATAATAGAGGCACTTTGTCACACATGACACCGTATTCCTTTAAAGTTTGCCTCATCCATAACAATTGAGTGCATCCACTTGCGGCGGCAACATATTCGGCTTCGGCGGTGGAGAGAGATATACAATTTTGCTTCTTAGAAGACCAACACACCAAGGACCTACCAAGGAATTGGCAAGCCCCGGAAGTTGATTTCCTATCATCCTTGTCACCCGCCCAATCCGCATCGGTATATCCATTGAGAATAAAACTTGAGCCTTTGGGGTACCAAATACCATATCTTGGGGTATCAACCAAATATCTAAAGATTCTTTTGAGAGCCATCATGTGGCTCTCCTTAGGAGAAGCTTGATACCTTGCACACACACCAACACTCAACACTATGTCCGGTCTAGATGCACAAAGGTAAAGCAAGGATCCAATCATAGAGCGATATACCTTTTGATCCACCTCTTTACCATTGGGATCTAGTGCAAGATGACATTTGGTAACCATAGGAGTGGCCACACCCTTCAACTCGGTCATCTTGAACCTCTTGAGCATGTCTTGGAGATATTTTGCTTGATTGATGAAGGTTCCTTCTCTCAATTGCTTGATCTCAAAACCAAGGAAGAACTTCATCTCTCCCATCATAGACATCTCAAACCTATCGGTCATAAGCTTTGAAAATTCATCATTGAAAGCTTTGTTAGTAGAGCCAAAGATAATATCATCAACATACAATTGGCAAACGAAAAGCTCCCCATTAACCCTCTTAGTAAAAAGAGTGGGATCGATTAACCCAACATCAAACCCACGGTCTACCAACAATTCTTTAAGGTGCTCGTACCAAGCTCTAGGAGCTTGTTTGAGACCATAAAGTGCTTTGTCAAGCTTGTAGACATGGTTAGGAAAGTTGAGATCCTCGAACCCCGGGGTGCTTAACATAAACCTCTTCATGCAAAGGACCATTAAGAAATGCACTTTTAACATCCATTTGTTGCAACTTAAAGTTATGATGCGATGCATAAGCAAGAAGGATACGGATGGACTCAAGACGAGCCACGGGAGCATAGGTCTCTCCAAAGTCAATTCCTTCAACTTGAGAGAAACCTTGAGCCACCAATCTTGCCTTGTTCCTCACAATATTTCCAAACTCATCTTGCTTGTTCTTGAATATCCACTTAGTGCCTATAACATTGCGGCACTCCTTTGGCTTCTCTACTAAGGTCCATACTTTGTTGCGCTTGAAGTTGTTGAGTTCCTCATGCATGGCTTCCACCCAATCCGAATCTTCAAGGGCTTCAAATACTTTCTTGGGTTCCACAACGGAGATATAAGCATGATGATTGCTAAAGTTAGCCAATTGCCTTCTTGTGGAGACCTTTGCCCTTACATCACCAAGAACCTTGTCATGTGTGTGTTCAAGACGTTCAAGTTGCCTTTCTCTTCTTGCTAGACGACGGGCCTCGATCTCCTCCTTGGTAGGCCTTGGAGGTATCACTTGATCAACTTGATCATTTGGGTCCCCGTCTTGACCTTCAATTTGAGCTTCCTCAATTTCTTGAGAATGCTCAACATCATGAGCTTGATCTTGAATGCTTGGTTGATCTTGTCCTTGATCTTGTTCATGAGAGGGAGGATTTTCTTCTTGTTCTTGGGTTGGTGCATCATTAGCTTCAAGAGATGGGGTTTGTTGATGTTGAGAGGATGAGGGCTCCACCGTGGTAGAGCATAGTTCTTCCCGAGACGCCACACCGTGTCCCTCAATGGGGCGGAAAAATCCCACACCCATTCTTACTATGGCATCTTGAGGTATTTCATCACCTGCACATACATCAACTTGCCCCACTTGGGAGCCATCATTTTCTTCGAACTTCACACTACAAGATTCAATGATAATCCCGGAGGATACATCAAAGACTCTATAAGTGTGAGATTCGGCACCGTAACCAACAAATATACCCTCCAAAGCTTTAGGAGCAAATTTAGACAAACGAACTCCTTTGATTTTGTAGAAACACTTACAACCGAACACCTTGAAGTATGAGATATTAGGCTTGTTGCCGGTGAGTATTTCATATGGAGTCTTGTTCAATCCCTTGCGGAGATAGAGCCGGTTAGAAGAGTGACAAGCGGTGGAGATGGCTTCGGCCCAAAAGTTATAGCGGGATTTATACTCCGCCATCATAGATCTTGCCATATCCATAAGAGTCCGGTTCTTCCTCTCCGCAACACCATTTTGTTGAGGGGTGTAAGCGGCGGAATATTGATGACGAATCCCCTCATCACTAAGAAAATCATTGAGTGTGTAGTTCTTGAACTCGGAGCCGTTGTCACTTCTTATTGCCATAATGAGGAGGTTGTGTTGGCGTTGCACCTCGGTGGCAAAGTCAATGAATATTTGTTGAGTCTCATCTTTCGTCTTGAGAAAGTAGACCCAAGTGTATCTTGAGTAATCATCAACAATCACCAAGCAATGTTTCTTCGCACCAAGACTTGCATGAGTAACGGGACCAAAGAGATCCACATGAAGGAGCTCCAAGATCCTCTTGGAAGAGATGATAGTCTTGCTTGGATGCGGAGAGTCATGCATTTTGCCTTCAACACAAGCCCTACAAACACGATCTTTGGCAAAAGAAACACTTTCCATTAGTCCCACAATATGGTTCCCCTTGTGAAGACTTTGCAAAGTTCTCATGTTGACATGGGCTAGGCGGCGATGCCACAACCAACCCACATCCGCCTTTCCGAATAGGCACATCGCACTTGAAGTGGTGGTCCCCGAAAAGTCCACCACATACAAGTTATGTTCGCGATACCCAACGAAAGCGACTTTTAGAGTCTTGCTCCACAAGAGGACCACAATATCTTTATCAATAAAGACGGCGAAACCCATCTTGCCAAGGGCGGAAACGGAAAGCAAATTGTAACCAAGGGTTTTGACAAGCATGACATCCACAAGTGTTATGTTGTGTGCAACCACAACCTTGCCAAAACCCAATACCTCGGATGTAGAATTATCGCCAAAGGAGACGGTGATATTGTTTATGTTGGGCCTCAACTCCTTGACGAGGTTCTTGCCGCCGGTCATATGACTTGTACATCCACTATCAAGTACCCATTTTGAACCTCCGCGGCATAGTCCTACATGAGATCAATTCTTGGATTTAGGTACCCATTTCACAATGGGTCCTCTTTTGTTAGCAACAAGGGTCTTTGGGACCCAAATAGACCAAGCAACATAACCATCATATGGGCCAACATATTTAGCATAAACATCACCATAATAATCTTTAAATAACACATAGTGAGGGTTAGCATTTCCCGCATTATCATCATTAGTGGTGTTGCCCTTAGGGGCTTCACCATTGGTGATATCTTTCTTCTTTTCTTGTGCGGGCTTGGCCTTTTGCTTGTTTGCCTTCTTCGCCTTGGCGTTGTAACCTAGGCCCTCCTTCCCATTGTTTGATCTTTGCTTACTCAAAAGATCATCCAAAGAAAGTTTACTTTGGGGAGAGGAGGCCTTAGCAAGTTCATCCTTCAACCTAGCATTTTCCTCAATAATATTTGCATGATCACAAGAAGGGGTAGAGGAACTAGGTACATCATATGAAGCAAGCCTAATTTGAAGTTGCTCATTTGACTTGGATAGGAGAGAGTATTCACTCTTCAAAGCTTTGTGAGCTTTGTCTAGTTCATCTAGATCCTTCACAAGTTTCTCATGATCAACACCAAATTTGGCCTTTTCCTTTTTAAGCAATTTAGTCTTAGCCCTAGCATGATCTCTAGCTTTAGTGAGCTTGTTAATTTCATCTTGAGGCTCTTCAAGACTTTCTAGCCTCTCCTCAAGAGAGGCTATAGTTTCTTGACTTTCCTCAAGGGCATTTTTAAGAGCATGGATTTCAAGAGAGTCTTCTCTCTCTATTTGACCCTTTTTCTCAAGCATATCATTTTGTTGAGCTAAACGAGCCATGAGATTTGAAACATGCTTTTTGTTGATACCTTGTAGGTTAAGCAAGAATTCATCAAATTCTAACATTTCTTGTTTTACTTTTAGACTAGCATCATCAACCCCTAGATCACTTGATATGTTAGGCATAGAGGGGCTAGGAGATGATACCTCGGAGGATTTGGCCATGAGGCAACTTTCTTCCTCCACATGAATAATCTCATTGGGGGATTCACTTGGTGATGAAGAGTTAGTGGAGAGGGAGGCAAGAGCGACCAATCCATTAGAAGTTGCATCTTCTTCATCATCAACTTCATCATCCCCGGAGGAATATTCTTCTTGAGTTGATAGCACAATAGATGTGTCCAAGGAAGATGTTGCCATGAAGCAATGTGCATTCTTGATATGAGGATTCTCATTGGGGGATTCAAAGAGAGATGAAGAGGGAATGTTGGTAGTGACAATGGCGGCCATTTCTTTTGAGCTTCCTTCTTCATCATCACTAGAGCTCGCAACTTCATCGGACGAATATTCTTCCCTAGTCACAAGCACAACTTTTGGGTGCCTCTTGCCCTTCTTGGTCTTGTTGTTGTAGAACTTCTTGTTGGGGGCTTTTGAGTATTTGCCCTTTGATTCTTTGCTCTTGTCCTTGGGAATGAGCCTTCCATTATGAAGCTCTCTATTTTCATAGGGGCATTCGGCAATGAAGTGGCGCTTGTCATCACAATTGTAGCATGATCTTGTCTTTGGACCAAAGCTAGTGAACCCACTCTTGTGGTTTCTCTTGATGTTGTCTTCCTTGGCCTTGGAGGGATCAACCCAAAAGGACTTTGCATGGAAGGCCATGTGATCATGATAGTGGCATTCCAAATCTTCCGGATAGGACATACTCCAAGATGCCCTATATTGCTCTTGAGGGTGCACTTCATCTAAGGGGTTGACCACCAAGGCAAGATTGTTCCCTTTTGACATACCAATGGCACGATTGAGAGAATCATGAGAGTTTTGCTCGAGCACCTTGAGGGCTTGCATCTCGTGCACGGCATCTTGAGAAGAGAGAGAGGAATAGCATTCTCTCCCAACAAGGGTCTTGACATCAATGGGTACATATGGCATCATGCATTCAATGTACTTCTCCTTGATCCAAGAGTCATTGATGTGGGTGGCACCAATAAGACGGAAGTCATCGGCAACAATGAGGAGTCTTGAATACATGTCTTGATGATCTTCATCCGGTAGCCTCATGAATCCTTCGGCTTTATTCTTAAGAGCATTATACTTGTTCCTTCTCGTGCTCTCACTTCCAATGCAACTAGCGGCCAACCCATCCCAAGCTTCCTTGGCGGTGGTGTAGTTCCGAACACGGGGCAAATCCTTTGTCCCCACACTAGTTTGAATCATGTGCAAGGCGGTGTTGTTGAGTTGACTATCAACCGCTTCTCTTCTAGTCAACTTGTCGGGGTTGTAAGGTTTGAAGCCTTCTTGGATGATTCTCCAAAGTTCATTGGAGGCACTGCAAACATGAGAGCGAAACTCAAATCGCCAAGTGGTGTAATTTTCAATGGAAAACTTAGGTGGGTCGCCCGAATGTTCAAATGAGGATGGGGAACCGGTATATCGGGGATTGAAAAGGTGGAGCTACTCGATTGTAGCTCTCACCTCCACTAGTATCCCTAGGAGATGCAAGGGGGATTTGTTAGTGTTTAAGTTATCACCTTCCACGGGTTTGGTAGAGGAGGGTGGTGCCGAAGCACCTCCCTCTTCGGACACACCCGCGTCCTTTACCTCTAGACTAGGAGCCTTGGGACGAGCCGGAGCCAAAAGCTCGGCAATCATCTTTTTCATGCTTTCCATTTGGGCTTCCATTTTGGCTTCCATGAAGGACTTCAACGAATTGAATTCTTCCATGGAGACCGTATTGGCGGCCCCTTCCGAGGGCTCCTCGTCCGACATACTCTTAGGCGGTTAAGCCCGAAATAAGAGCCGAGGCTCTGATACCAATTGAAAGGAACGTATGCCGCACCTAGAGGGGGGGGGGTGAATAGGTGCTAACCAATTTTTAGTTCTTTTTCAATTTAGGTTTGACACAAAGGTAAATTCTCTAGATATGCAACTAGGTGAATTTACCTATATGGCAAGGTTATCAACTAAGCAAGATATAGCTACGCAATATATAGGAGATAGAGTGGGATAGAGGTAACCGAGAGTGTAGCACGCGTTGACACGGAGATGATTCCCGTAGTTCCCTTCCTTTGCAAGAAGGTACGTCTACGTTTGGAGGAGTGTGGTTGCTACGCAAGCCAAACCAACAGCCACGAAGGCTTCACTCGGATCTCCCGTGAGCAACGCCACGAAGGCCTAGCCCACTTCCACTAAGGGATTTCCTCGAGGCGGAAACCGGGCCTTTACAAGGTTCTTGGGGCACACATCCACAACTGAATTGGAGGCTCCCAAATCTGTAACAATGCAACAATCAACAACAATCCATCAACAACAAATCAACTAGGGAACCAAATAGGAACACTAGCATGAGATCCCTCAAACAAGTGAGGGGGAAATGAAGAACGCTTCGGTGAGGATGTAGATCGGTGGCTTCTCCTTCGAATCCCCAAAGATCAAGAGCTTTGGTTGAGGGAGGAAGGAGATCTTGCAAATCTTGTGTTTCTTGAGGTGGCTCTAATGGTGGTGAAGCTTGGCAGATTTCTTGTGCAATAATTGAGCAGCTTGTCCCGTTGGAGAAGAGAGCTATTTATATGATTGGAGCTCTCAGATCTGACCGTTTGGACCATTTCTCGTAACACCGGAAGTTCCGGCCTGGAGGGCCGGAAGTTCCGGCCGGCACCGGAAGTACCGGCTAAGAGAGCCGGAACTTCCGCCTGGTGCAGTCTTCGTCAGTCAACCTGTCGAAAACGGTGAGGGCGGAACTAGGGCGGAACTAGGGCGGAACTTCCGGTGACCGGAAGTTCCGGCCAAGTTCCGGCCAAGTTCGAAATAGGGCAAAAACCTTACGGGAACATATCGAGCCACAAATGCCGACTTTCGGAACTTGTCCGGAAGTTAGGCGGAAGTTCCGCTTGACCGGAACTTCCGGCCATCTTCTCCGGAACTTCCGGCCGGAGAAGGAAAACTGAACACAGAGTGAAGCTGAAGGCCTTCTGCGGGAAGCAACAGGGCGGAACTTCCGGCTGTTGGCACCGGAACTTCCGCCAGAACAAGGAAACCTTCATGGCTTTAGAATAACCACTCCACTTTACCGATCGACAGGGTTTTTCGAAAACTTGTACCTGTCTACATCAACACATATAAATGAATACCTAGTGTTGACATCAAACACACAAAACCCAAAAGGGCGGGAAATGTTCTTTCAACTCGGTCTGGCTTGTGTGACCATAGTGGTGCAACCCATTCGTTTTTCGATGGGCATTTTGGCCCATTGGCCGAAGAGAACAAAACTAAATAGATTCAAATAAAAACTAAAAGCGCGCGAAATTTTGAAACAAAAATATTCATTTAAACATAATTTACATAGGAAATTAATAAAAGAAAATTTTGCTAAGCCCTAGCTACCGATTACGCGGGAATCGACCAACGACGCCGTTGTCTAGTCTACGTCCTCGGTGAGGTCGACAAAGGAGGTGGTGTCCATGGCCCCTGTTGTGCCCACGTATTAATTTTTAGTTTATTGTATCAACTTGCTTCAAGAAAATTGTCTACAAATATGTATGCAATTTATGTATGAGATGTTTTGCTCTAACACTGGACTGAATGGATCACGCCGCTAGGCGCACTGGCCTGGCCGGTCGGCGGTGTCCCAAATTATGTCTGTGGCATGACCCAAACGAATAGAATTGAACCATTTGAGTCGTCGGTTTAGATCGCCTCGCTGGAGATGCCGTGAGACGAGAGAGTTGTACTCTGAGAGGATTCGACACTAATGTACACGTGGCACGCTAAGTGTACAATTTTTTAGATCAAAGACGTCTCCGCCCCGTTCCGTTTCAAAGAAATGAAACCAACTTCGCCAAGTGTACAATGTCCTCGCCCGTGACATTGTAAACCTGGCAGTGGAGGCTACATCTCAATCAGAGCTTTACTTTTCAGTTGCAAATGTACATTTGTTGCCTTACTAAGGATACACCGCAGATTTCTTGGCTCTTGCACCTTTTACTGTGTATATTTTTCTCTTTTTTCATCAGTTCACACTCAAGTTTGAAATTTTATGGGACTGTATATGAGGCCGGATTACCTGTGCATGGCCACTTTATCTGCTTTCTCAGTTAGGCTGGTGCCAATGCATCACCCCACTATCGTCTCGCCACGTCAGTTTTTACCCTCACTCTCACCCCACTCTCACCCCACGATGCCAGTGCACGAGGCTATAGTGCCAGCTCTCACTTCTCTCTCCTTCCTACCGCCTCCCTACCGTCTCCCTACCACCCCCACTAGCACCGCTATCGCCCCTCTCTCGCCTCGCTGTCGCCCCCAACGCGGGCGGTAGCCGGACGGCAGCGGGCGGTACCGCCCGGCGCCAGCCCAGCGCCTCCCACTCTCGTCTCGCCTCGCTCCCGCCCGCCTCTCGCCCAGCAGCGGGCGGTACCGCCCGTGCTCACGCCTCCACTAGCACCAGCCTTATTGCAAACTAAAGCGCGCTTTGTTGCTAGAAGAAAGGTCGAAAGTTTGCGTGAAAAGAAAGTAAGATTTCACTTTGCGCAACGAGAACATGCTAATATGTACGATGTTTTGGAGTACATTCACGAGTCGCGCGCTCACCTTTTTGGTGTGCTTCACTTTATGCTTGGTATTCTACCTATGAGGATGAACTAGATACAGTGTTTGCCAATCTTGCAGTTTCGCTGCTGCTGTTGTTTGCTTCTATCCATCATGCTGTGAGTACAGATATAACACATCCGCTTTTCCTCGCATGCAGTTGCAGGATACCAGTATAACTCCAGCTGTAAACTGCTAGACTGCATAAATATCAATCGGGACGGTTTGGAATTGACATCGATCGACATTGCCAATAGCACCATTAGTTGGTGAGGGTGTAGCAAGTTAATCACCACATATGGCTCCGCCGCCGCAGCACTGCTTTGACACCGTCAACGGTGCAACCAACAACGGCGTCGTCGTCCCAGTGGTAATGGTGGACACGCCCAAGCAGAAGCTGCCGTGCCTCACCTTGCTCGACGCCGACGAGTTCCGGCGCCAGGGTCACCAGGTCATCGACTTCATCGCCGACTACTACGGCCGCATGGGCGACTACCCCGTGCACCCCAGCGTCACCCCCGGCTTCCTGCGCAACCAGCTCCCCGGCGCGGCACCGGCCCGACCGGAGCCCGACGCGTTCGGCTCGGCGCTGCGGGACTTCCGCGACCTCATCCTCCCGGGTATCACGCACTGGCAGAGCCCCCGCCACTTCGCGCACTTCCCGGCGTCGAGCAGCACCGTCGGCGCCCTCGGGGAGGCGCTCACCGCCGGCATCAACGTCATCCCGTTCACCTGGACCGCCTCGCCGGCCGCCACCGAGCTCGAGATGGTGGTCGTCGACTGGCTCGGCAAAGCGCTGCACCTGCCGGACAGCCTCCTGTTCGCCGGAGGCGGCGGGGGCGCGCTCCTGGGCACCTCGTGCGAGGCCATACTCTGCGCCCTCGTCGCCGCGAGGGACCGGAAGCTGGCGGAGATCGGCGGGAAGAGGATCGTCGACCTCGTCGTGTACTGCTCCGACCAGACCCACTTCGCCTTCCGCAAGGCCGCGCGCATCGCCGGCATCCAGCGAGACCACTGCCGCGAGATACGCACCTGCCACGCGGACATGTTCGCGCTCTCGCCCACGGAGCTGCGCGACGCAATGCAGGCCGACGTGGACACCGGGCTGGTGCCGCTGTTCCTGTGCGCGACGGTCGGGACCACCCAGACGACCGCCGTCGACCCGATCGGCGAGCTCTGCGCCGTCGCGGCACCGCACGGCGTCTGGGTACACGTGGACGCGGCCTACGCCGGCTCCGCGCTGGTCTGCCCGGAGTTCCGCCACGTGATCGACGGCGTGGAGTCCGTGGACTCGTTCAGCATGAACGCTCACAAGTGGCTCCTCGCCAACAACGACTGCTGCGCGATGTGGGTGAAGAAGCCGTGCGCGCTCATCGCGGCGCTCGGCACGGAGCAGGAGTACATCCTCAGGGACTCGGCGGCGTCGGACGTGGTGGACTACAAGGACTGGACCATGACGCTCACCCGCCGGTTCCGCGCGCTCAAGGTGTGGCTCGTGCTCCGCTGCTACGGCGTCGACGGCCTGCGCGACCACGTCCGCTCGCATGTGCGCATGGCCGAGGCGTTCGAGAACATGGTGAAGGCCGACGGGAGGTTCGAGGTTGTAACGGACAGGCGGTTCGCGCTGGTGTGCTTCCGGCTCCGGCCTCGGGAGGAGTTCGGCGGCGAGAAGACGGCGAACGAGCTCAACCGGGGTCTCCTTGCGGAGGTGAACGCGGTCAGCTCGGGGCCGTACATGAGCTCCGCCAACGTAGGCGGCATGTACGTGCTGAGGTGTGCCGTCGGAAGCACGCTTACGGAGGAGCGGCACGTCGAGGACGCATGGACGGTCAGGATGTAAATGGCAGCGGCATTTCGCGATCCCACATACGCCGCCCACGAAATTTGGCTCAAGTGGCGTAAGCGGCCCACCACGAAATTTATATGGCGTTGGTGGACAGAACCACAAGGCCCACGATTCCCAGCGGCTGTACCGTTCCACGATTCCACGATTCCTCACGAACCTCCTCCAGTCCTCCTCCGCGCCGCCACTCGCTCCTCCACGCACCACCCGCCTCCTCCTCCGCTATCCTCCGCTCCGCCCCCGACCACCTCCTCCGCGTCTTCTCCGCGCCGCCCCCGACCACCTCCTCCGCGTCGACATGTCCTAGGTCCTCCTCCTCCGCAGCAGATGGATCTGGCGGAGCCTACCTTCCCCGTGTTCTCCACTGCGACCGTGGCCGGCGGCACCAGCAGGGCCGCACAGCGGCGGGAGCAAGTCCGGGCTCGACGGTGAGGAACCTGTCCTCTTCACTCTCTGGTTTCCCTCCCGTGGCAGAAGTCCTGTGGCTTGCTGAAGTCTTATTATGTGCTGCTTTTGTATCTTGGAATCATTCTGTGCTATGTCGGGTAATAGCATGCAGTGGTAGTTCAAGTTACACTATTGTACTAAGACTGACTAACTTGCTGCCTGTGGTGTTTGCCGTATACTGTTTTGGGCACAAATCAATGCTCCGTCCCAAAAGAAAAAGGAATTACTTTGAGATATTTGCAAAAAAATTAGTTTCCTAACTACCCTCTTTGATAGTACGACATGCTCTCAACACAAGCAGATTATAAAATATAGGTGTGTCATCACTTTTCTCATTTTGGAGTCACATTGAGTTTTATCCAATTAGCACATGTGAGGTGGATGTTTCTAGTGTATTCGGTTTTCTCTTACTTGATGTAAACCTTCAGAATTAGGAGTAAGAAAATGAGCCATTTACATCCTGATTGGACGGTCGTCCAAGATCGGGCGTCAGCGATCCTTCAGAGAATGGAAATTATCTATAGTGTGGTTAGCCGTTCCGTTAGGAACTTGGGATGATGCTTCTCAAGAACCTAAAGCTCATTTCAACAGCTATAAAGTGGGTATTCTTTTAAGTCTACCCCTACTCACCATTTAATTTCAACAGCTATAATGTTCGATGGGTTTCTTCCAAAGTTTGAAATAGCATGCTACAGTGGCATTTAGCGTTTTTGGCACCGTGCTGACAGGTCCATTAGCGTGTTAAAAGATGCTATAGGGCGAGTTTGGTTGCTCGATTTTCGCATTTGGCTCCGTGGAAATTATACGAGGTCATGCAACCTAAACGTGCTGTAAAAGTAGATTGGTTGGCAACAAATTGTTTTGAACATCATAGAAGAAGCCCATGCCCCATCGTTTGGTTAGGCCCTTTTTTCGTTTCGCGTTTTTGGGCTGCGTTTGGTTACGAGCCGTTTTCGCATACGTTTACCACATCCGTTTTATGGCGCGCTTACG
>NC_061514.1:108166078-108186732 GCF_022539505.1 Lolium rigidum
TTATGTTTTTTTTTCTCTTTTAATTGTCTACATTAGAAAGCACTTATTGAAAAATCAAAAGAAAAGTCTCGCCTCCCTTATTGTAGTCTAGTGTGCAACTCTGAAATATGACAAATTTCTTTGTTGTTATGTGTTGTGGCAACTTTTAGGTTAAAACGATGCAAAATGCAGTACTAGTGCAAGCAAATTGCGATGACAATGAAGCAACTATGAGAACATTGATAGCAGACATGTACTGGTGAGTATGAAAAATTGAAGTAGGATATGAATTATAACATGTAAGTAGAAAAATGATGCACTGATAACATTTATAAAAGTAGAAGTCTAAAAAAAGGAATTGATGTCTGCATACTTGTTCTTCAAATGTTTAGAATTTGCCTCCAGTTTCCTTTGTTTTCTTCTGAAGTAACCCAATTGTGCGTCAGCAACTTCCTTATTTTTGGGATATCCTCGGCTTTATATTCTGGTGGTAATCTCCCTCCCCAGCCGTCCGCATTCATGAGCGTGCAAACCCCACAATCATGGCTGCAACACCATAAGACGCGACAGAAAGGAAGAACAAGGAAATAAAAAGGCAGTGAGTAAAGACCATGGAATGTTAAAACAAAGTGGAAAAAAAGCATAGAAAAAGAGTTTAAAAAACAAGTGGTATTGCTTACTTATTGGTTTGCTTTGGCACTGCTATTTCTCGCAACATGAAATCATCTATTTTGATTTTAGACTTGTTGTAGTTCTCCTCCCATAGAATGAATAGAGTAGTGCGGATCTTCTTGTAAGTTTCTGATACGTCTCCAACGTATCGATAATTTCTTGTGTTCCATGCCACATTATTGATGTTATCTACATGTTTTATGCACACTTTATATCATATTCGTGCATTTTCTGGAACTAACCTATTAACAAGATGCCGAAGTGCCACTTGTCGTTTTCTCGCTGTTTTTGGTTTCAGTAAATCCTAGTAAAGAAATATTCTCGGAATTGGACGAAATAAAAGCCCGGAGGCCTATTTTCTCACGAAGCTTCCAAAAGACCGAAGACGAGACGAAGAGGGGCCACGGGGGAGCCAAACCCTAGGCGGCGCGGCCCCCCCTTGGCCGCGCGGCCCCGTGGTGTGGGCCCCCGTGCCGCCTCTTGACTTGCCCTTCCGCCTACAAATAGCCTCCGTGACGAAACCCCCGGCACCGAGAGCCACGATACGGAAAACATTACCGAGACGCCGTCGCCGCCGATCCCATCTCGGGGGATCCTGGAGATCGCTCTCCGCACCCTCGCCGGAGAGGGGAATCATCTCCCGGGAGGACTCTACACCGCCATGGTCGCCTCCGGAGTGATGAGTGAGTAGTCTACCCCTGGACTATGGGTCCATAGCAGTAGCTAGATGGTTGTCTTCTCCCCATTGTGCTATCATTGTCGGATCTTGTGAGCTGCCTATCATGATCAAGATCATCTATATGTAATTCTATATGTTGCGTTTGTTGGGATCCGATGAATAGAGAATACTTGTTATGTTGATTATCAAAGTTATACATGTGTTGTTTATGATCTTGCATGCTCTTCGTTATTAGTAGATGCTCTGGCCAAGTAGATGCTTTTAACTCCAAGAGGGAGTACTTATGCTCGATAGTGGGTTCATGCCTGCATTGACACCTGGACGAAGTGATGTAAAGTTCTAAGGTTGTGTTGTGCTGTTGCCACTAGGGATAAAACATTGATGCTATGTCTAAGGATGTAGTTGTTGATTACATTACGCACCATACTTAATGCAATTGTCTCGTTGTTTGCAACTTAATACTGGAGGGGTTCGGATGATAACCTCGAAGGTGGACTTTTTAGGCATAGATGCAACTTGGATGGCGGTCTATGTACTTTGTCGTAATGCCCAATTAAATCTCACTATACTCATCATGATATGTATGTGCATTGTCATGCTCTCTTTATTTGTCAATTGCCCAACCGTAATTTGTTCACCCAACATGCTGTTCGTCTTATGGGAGAGACACCTCTAGTGAACTGTGGACCCCGGTCCAATTCTCTTTACTCGAAATACAATCCATCGCAATACTTGTTCTACTCGTTTTCTGCAAACAATCATCTTCCACACAATACGGTTAATCCTTTGTTACAGCAAGCCGGTGAGATTGACAACCTCACCGTTTCGTTGGGGCAAAGTACTTTGGTTGTGTTGTGCAGGTTCCACGTTGGCGCCGGAATCTCCGGTGTTGCGCCGCACTACATCCCGCCGCCATCAACCTTCAACGTGCTTCTTGGCTCCTCCCGGTTCGATAAACCTTGGTTTCTTTCTCGAGGGAAAACTTGCTCGCTGTGCTCATCATACCTTCCTCTTGGGGTTGCCCAACGAACGTGTGAAATACACGCCATCAAGCATATTTTCTCGGCGCCGTTGCCGGGGAGATCAAGACACGCTGCAAGGGGAGTCTCCACTTCTCAATCTCTTTACTTTGTTTTTGTCTTGCTTTATTTTATTTACTACTTTGTTTGCTGCACTAAATCAAAATACAAAAAAATTAGTTGCTAGTTTTACTTTATTTGCTATCTTGTTTGCTATATCGAAAACACAAAAAAAATTAGTTTACTTGCATTTACTTTATCTAGTTTGCTTTATTTACTATTGCTAAAATGGCCAACGCTGAAAATACTAAGTTGTGTGACTTCACAACCACAAATAATAATGATTTCTTATGCACACCTATTGCTCCACCTACTACTACAGCAGAATTCTTTGAAATTAAACCTGCTTTACTGAATCTTGTCATGAAAGATCAATTTTCTGGAATTAGTTCGATGATGCTGCTGCCCATCTTAATAATTTTGTTGAACTATGCGAAATGCAAAAATATAAAGATGTAGATGGTGATATTATTAAACTAAAATTGTTCCCTTTCTCATTAAGAGGAAGAGCTAAAGATTGGTTGCTATCTCTCGCCTAAGAATAGTATTGATTCATGGACTAAATGCAAGGATGCTTTTATTGGTAGATATTATCCCCCTGCTAAAATTATATCTTTGAGGAGTAGCATAATGAATTTTAAACAATTAGATACTGAACATGTTGCTCAAGCTTGGGAAAGAATGAAATCTCTGGTTAAAAATTGCCCAACCCATGGACTCGACTACTTGGATGATCATCCAAACCTTCTATGCAGGACTAAATTTTTCTTCACGGAATTTATTGGATTCAGCTGCTGGAGGTACCTTTATGTCCATCACTCTTGGTGAAGCAACAAAGCTTCTTGATAATATGATGATCAACTACTCCGAATGGCACACGGAAAGAGCTCCACAAGGTAAGAAGGTAAATTCCGTCGAAGAAACCTCTTCCTTGAGTGATAAGGTTGATGCTATTATGTCTATGCTTGTGAATGATAGGACTAATGTTGATCCTAATAATGTTCCGTTAGCTTCATTGGTTGCACAAGAAGAACATGTTGATGTAAACTTCATTAAAAATAATAATTTCAACAACAATGCTTACCGGAACAATTCTAGTAACAACTATAGGCCATATCCTTATAATAATGGCAACGGCTATGGTAATTCTTATGGGAATTCTTACAACAATAATAGGAATTCACCCCCTGGACTTGAAGCCATGCTTAAAGAATTTATTAGTACACAAACTGCCTTTAACAAATCTGTTGAGGAAAAGCTCAATAAAATTGATATTCTTGTTTCTAGAGTTGATAGTCTTGCCTCTGATGTTGATCTTTTGAAATCGAAAGTTATGCCTAATAGGGATATTGAAAATAAAATTGTTACTACAGCAAATGTCATTCAAGTTAGAATTAATGAGAATATAAGATTAATGGCTGAACTGCGTGCTAGGTGGGATAGAGAAGAAAATGAAAAACTAGCTAAAGAGAAGAATATAGCTAAAGTTTGGACTATTACCACCACTAGTAATGCTAATGCTACACATGTTGCTGCACCTCCTACTCATACTAATAAAAGAATTGGTGTTAGCAATGTTTCCACTTCTAATGCAAAGCGCGAAAAACTGCTCGAAACCGCTAAAACTGCTCGAAACCGCTCGCGATAAAGCTGCTGAAATTTTTTCCAACATTGGGGATGATGATCCCATTGCTTTAGATTATAATGGTTTGAATTTTGATGATTGCCACATCTCTGAAGTTATAAAGTTCTTGCAAAAACTTGCTAAAAGTCCTAATGCTAGTGCTATAAATTTGGCTTTCACGCATCATATTACAAATGCTCTCATAAAAGCTAGAGAAGAGAAACTAGAGCGCGAAGCCTCTATTCCTAAAAAGCTAGAAGATGGTTGGGAACCCATCATTAAGATGAAGGTTAAAGATTTTGATTGTAATGCTTTATGTGATCTTGGTGCAAGTATTTTTGTTATGCCGAAAAAAATTTATAATATGCTTGACTTGCCACCGCTGAAAAATTGTTATTTGGATGTTAATCTTGCTGATCATTCTACAAAGAAACCTTTGGGTAAAGTTGATAATGTTCGCATTACCGTTAACAATAACCTTGTTCCCGTTGATTTTGTTGTCTTGGATATTGAATGCAATGCATCTTGTCCAATTATATTGGGAAGACCTTTTCTTCGAACTCGTTGGTGCTATTATTGATATGAGGGAAGGTAATATAAAATATCAATTTCCTCTCAAGAAAGGTATGGAACACTTCCCTAGAAAGAGAATGAAGGTACCTTATGATTCTATTATTAGAACAAATTATGATGTTGATGCTTCATCTCTCGATGTTACTTGATACACACTTTTTGCGCCTAGCTGAAAGGCGTTAAAGAAAAGCGCTTATGGGAGACAACCCATGTTTTTACCTACAGTACTTTGTTTTTATTTTGTGTCTTGGAAGTTGTTTACTACTGTAGCAACCTCTCCTTATCTTAGTTTTGAGTTTTGTTGTGCCAAGTTAAGCCGTTGATAGAAAAGTAAGTACTAGATTTGGATTACTGCGCAGTTCCAGATTTCTTTGCTGTCACGAATCTGAGCCCACTGCCCTGCAGGAAGCTCAGAAAATTATGCCAATTTACGTGCATGATCCTCAGATATGTACGCAACTTTCATTCAATTTGAGCATTTTCATTTGAGCAAGTCTGGTGCCATTTTAAAATTCGTCAATACGAACTGTTCTGTTTTGACAGATTCTGCCTTTTATTTCGCATTGCCTCTTTCGCTATGTTGGATGAATTTCTTTGATCCACTAATGTCCAGTAGCATTATGCAATGTCCAGAAGTGTTAAGAATGATTGTGTCACCTCTGAATATGTCAATTTATATTGTGCACTAACCCTCTAATGAGTTGTTTCGAGTTTGGTGTGGAGGAAGTTTTCAAGGATCAAGAGAGGAGTATGATGCAACATGATCAAGGAGAGTGAAAGATCTAAGCTTGGGGATGCACCCGGTGGTTCACCCCTGCATATATCAAGAAGACTCAAGCCGTCTAAGCTTGGGGATGCCCAAGGCATCCCCTTCTTCATCAACAAATTATCAGGTTCCTCCCCTGAAACTACATTTTTATTCGGCCACATCTTATGTGCTTTTTCTTGGAGCGTCGGTTTGTTTTTGTTTTGTTTGAATAAAATGGATCCTAGCATTCACTTTATGGGAGAGATACACACTCCGCTGTAGCATATGGACAAATATGTCCTTGGTTTCTACTCATAGTATTCATGGCGAAGTTTCTCCTTCGTTAAATTGTTATATGGTTGGAATTGGAAAATGATACATGTAGTAATTGCTATAATGTCTTGGGTAATGTGATACTTGGCAATTGTTGTGCTCATGTTTAAGCTCTTGCATCATATGTTTTGCACCCATTAATGAAGAAATACATAGAGCATGCTAAAATTTGGTTTGCATATTTGGTCTCTCTAAGGTCTAGATAATTTCTAGTATTGAGTTTGAACAACAAGGAAGACGGTGTAGAGTCTTATAATGTTTACAATATGTCTTTTATGTGAGTTTTGCTGCACCGGTTCATCCTTGTGTTTGTTTCAAATAAGCCTTGCTAGCCTAAAACCTTGTATCGAGAGGGAATACTTCTCATGCATCCAAAATACTTGAGCCAACCACTATGCCATTTGTGTCCACCATACCTACCTATACTACATGGTATTTTCCCGCCATTCCAAAGTAAATTGCTTGAGTGCTACCTTTAAAATTCCATCATTCACCTTTGCAATATATAGCTCATGGGACAAATAGCTTAAAAACTATTGTGGTATTGAATATGTAATTATGCACTTTATCTCTTATTAAGTTGCTTGTTGTGCGATAACCATGTTTACCGGGGAACGCCATCAACTCATTGTTGAATTTCATGTGAGTTGCTATGCATGTTCGTCTTGTCCGAAGTAAGGGCGATCTACACTGAGTTGAATGGTTTGAGCATGCATATTGTGAGAGAAGAACATTGGGCCGCTAACTAAAGCCATGATTCATGGTGGAAGTTTCAGTTTTGGACAAACATCCTCAAATCTCTAATGAGAAAAGAATTAATTGTTGTCAAATGCTTAAAGCATTAAAAGAGGAGTCCATTATCTCGTTGTCTATGTTGTCCCGGTATGGATGTCTAAGTTGAGAATAATCAAAAGCGAGAAATCCAAATGCGAGCTTTCTCCTTAGACCTTTGTACGAGCGGCATAGAGGTACCCCTTTGTGAAACTTGGTTAAAGCATATGTATTGCGGTGATAATCCAGGTAGTCCAAGCTAATTAGGACAAGGTGCGAGCACTATTAGTACACTATGCATGAGGCTTGCAACTTATAAGATATAATTTACATGATGCATATGCTTTATTACTACCGTTGACAAAATTGTTTCATGTTTTCAAAATCAAAGCTCTAGCACAAATATAGCAATCGATGCTTTTCCTCTATGAGGACCATTCTTTTACTTTCAATGTTGAGTCGGTTCACCTATTTCTCTCCACCTCAAGAAGTAAACACTTGTGTGAACTGTGCATTGATTCTTACATACTTGCTTATTGCACTTATTATATTACTCTATGTTGACAATATCCATGAGATATACATGTTACAAGTTGAAAGCAACCGCTGAAACTTAATCTTCTTTTGTGTTGCTTCAATACCTTTACTTTGAATTATTGCTTTATGAGTTAACTCTTATGCAAGACTTATTGATGCTTGTCTTGAAGTGCTATTCATGAAAAGTCTTTGCTTTATGATTCACTTGTTTACTCATGTCATACACATTGTTTTGATCGCTGCACTCACTACATATGCTTTACAAATAGTATGATCAAGTTTATGATGGCATGTCACTCCGGAAATTATCTTTGTTATCGTTTTACCTCGCTCGGGACGAGCAGTAACTAAGCTTAGGGATGCTGATACGTCTCCAACGTATCGATAATTTCTTGTGTTCCATGCCACATTATTGATGTTATCTACATGTTTTATGCACACTTTATATCATATTCGTGCATTTTCCGGAACTAACCTATTAACAAGATGCCGAAGTGCCGCTTGTCGTTTCTGCTGTTTTTGGTTTCGTAAATCCTAGTAAAGAAATATTCTCGGAATTGGACGAAATAAAAGCCCGTGAGGCCTATTTTCTCACGAAGCTTCCGAAGACCGAAGACGAGACGAAGAGGGGCCACGGGGAGCCAAACCCTAGGGCGGCGCGGCCCCCTTGGCCGCGCGGCCCCGTGGTGTGGGCCCCCCGTGCCGCCTCTTGACTTGCCCTTCCGCCTACAAATAGCCTCCGTGACGAAACCCCCAGCACCGAGAGCCACGATACGGAAAACATTACCGAGACGCCGTCGCCGCCGATCCCATCTCGGGGGATCCCGGAGATCGCCTCCCGCACCTCGCCGGAGAGGGGAATCATCTCCCGGAGGACTCTACACCGCCATGGTCGCCTCCGGAGTGATGAGTGAGTAGTCTACCCCTGGACTATGGGTCCATAGCAGTAGCTAGATGGTTGTCTTCTCCCCATTGTGCTATCATTGTCGGATCTTGTGAGCTGCCTATCATGATCAAGATCATCTATATGTAATTCTATATGTTGCGTTTGTTGGGATCCGATGAATATAGAATACTTGTTATGTTGATTATCAAAGTTATACATGTGTTGTTTATGATCTTGCATGCTCTTCGTTATTAGTAGATGCTCTGGCCAAGTAGATGCTTTTAACTCCAAGAGGGAGTACTTATGCTCGATAGTGGGTTCATGCCCGCATTGACACCTGGGACGATGTGATGAAAAGTTCTAAGGTTGTGTTGTGCTCGTTGCCACTAGGGATAAAACATTGATGCTATGTCTAAGGATGTAGTTGTTGATTACATTACGCACCATACTTAATGCAATTGTCCGTTGTTTGCAACTTAATACCGGAGGGGGTTCGGATGATAACCTCGAAGGTGGACTTTTTAGGCATAGATGCAGTTGGATGGCGGTCTATGTACTTTGTCGTAATGCCCAATTAAATCTCACTATACTCATCATGATATGTATGTGCATTGTCATGCTCTCTTTATTTGTCAATTGCCCAACCGTAATTTGTTCACCCAACATGCCGTTCGTCTTATGGGAGAGACACCTCTAGTGAACTCGTGGACCCCGGTCCAATTCTCTTTACCGAAATACAATCTACCGCAATACTTGTTCTACTCGTTTTCTCGCAAACAATCATCTTCCACACAATACGGTTAATCCTTTGTTACAGCAAGCCGGTGAGATTGACAACCTCACTGTTTCGTTGGGGCAAAGTACTTTGGTTGTGTTGTGCAGGTTCCACGTTGGCGCCGGAATCTCCGGTGTTGCGCCGCACTACATCCCGCCGCCATCAACCTTCAACGTGCTTCTTGGCTCCTCCTGGTTCGATAAACCTTGGTTTCTTTCTGAGGGAAAACTTGCTGCTGTGCTCATCATACCTTCCTCTTGGGGTTGCCCAACGAACGTGTGAAATACACGCCATCAGTTTCCCTTAGAGCTTTGTCATTGAATGTCCTCCATTAATCGAGCACTTGATACCTCTTGTCCCTCATGTTGACAGTTAACAACCAATAGTGGTTAACAAGAGGTTCATTTTTTGTCTTCTTGTTTAGTGGTTCGCAGACAAGTATCATGACCTGGTAGTTGGGCATATATATATGATTACTATTTGGTCAGAGCTTAAAATAAAACAGAGCAAACATTTAGTAAAAAAAAATTTATTCATGAGAAGACATGTGTTTTGTTGCCTGTATTAGTTGTGAAGTTGCATGAATAGGAGCTGTAGTTGCCTATATTGGTTACAAAGTTGCTATTCATTCTATCTTAACACCAGCAAGTACAAACATGTCTAAAAATAGTTAGTAGTTGCACATATTGATTATGAATTTGCATGAAAATAGCCACTGTATTTGCCTTGAATTGGTTCTAAATTACACATAGTAGTAATAAGGATGTTGGATGGGTATGGTTTGAAATTACTTATTATTTGGAAGTATTTGCTATACAAAAGAAAGAATGTTACCTGTAAATTTTTTTGTTGGTGATAAATAATGCTGGAGACACTAAAGTAGTTGCTTCTTAAAGTAGAGTGTTGCCTGGAATGGGATTGAAATTACATTTTATGTAAAAAAAAGTTGCTTCTGAAGTACAGAATGGCATGTTTTTAGCATGAATTGCATGGTTAGCACCAACCATATACATGCAAACAATAAAATTTTAAAAAAAATCCAGAGAAAAGAAAGGAAGTTATACCATGTCTTTCTTATCTAATCGTCTTTCATAACTGAACAGCTCCTTCATTTCATGGCGGTTAAAGTCGAGGTTCTGCAACCAAGTCTTTGCAAATGAAACAAAAAAAACAAAATAGTAATCAGCATTTTCATGTCCAACACAAAAAAAGTTTTGCCTACTGTACATGACTTGTACTTACTCCTATCCTCAGTGGCATGATGACCTTGTTAGATGATGGTGTCATGTTCTTTGTGATTGCTTGAATTCCCACTTCCATAACTGCACTATGTAGCCAACCACCTGGCTTCATTGAGTTTGCGAGTTCCTTGGCCGTAATATGGTATCCACCAAAGTCCACAATATGAGGGCTGTAAGAAATTGAAGGGAGAAAGACAACCCCAAATTAGATAAGTTGCAATAAAAAAGTCTTTGCAACTAAGCATGCATCATTGATTCATGGAAGAAAACTAGTGCATGTTGTAGGTAGGAGAAACCTTTTGTCATCTGAATTCTGTTGCCTAGTGTTTCTTCCTGCATACTGGATTATCATAGCATACAGTTTGTTCACTTCAGTTGTGCACTGGAACTGTTTTGTGCTATCAACATTGACAAACGGAGATTTTTTGCACGGTGGAAGCTTGATTATCCTCCTCTGGAATTGATGAGGAACTGTTGAGCTTCCTGTACCACCCGATTTTGATTCAGTTGCAACATTCTCTGCTTCTTTCATAGGTGTTTGAAAGCTGTTTGGAGATATTGAATTCGGTTCAGTTCTTTGTTGCTCGTGCACAGGTCTGCGTGCTTGCTCGGCAGCAATACAAACCCTCTCAATCTCTGCAGGATCAATTCCTTCCAAAGCATCATACTCTTCATCTGCGGATGCACATGTTGCAGCATTTTGATTTTCTGGCAAATCGAATTCCGGGCCAAGGTTGAATGTTGGCGCGTTGCAATACCCTTCCGTAAGCTCACTTCCAGACCTGGTCCTCGGGAGTTTCATCTTATAATTGCTTTGTTCCTTCCACTTTGTTTCAGCAGATTTGCTGCGCTGCATATGCTGGGGCATGTCCGGTGACTCGATGCTCTTGTTGATCAAATTGTATACCTCATCCTGCGACAAAGACCCTCGAGGAGCTGTGTGTGGAGATGGCGGTGGGCATGTTTGACGTGTAGGAGGACTAAACTGCACCCTATTGTTGGGCACAACTGGCACCTGTAGGGCTGGAGTTGCATGTTCCAAAGGGCTTGTTGCTGCAAATGAACTGGTAGTTGCCTTGTTTGCAACACTTGTTGCATGATCAGTTGGTGAGGTACAAACAGGTCCAGGTGTTGTTGCCTCCCTGGCAGCATGAGTTGCGTGGCATCTCACTGTATTCCCCTGCATGGTGGTAGGAGTTGCCTGCTGTGGTGGATGATGCAGATGGACTGACGAAGTTCTTTGTAAGGCTCTTGGATTTGCAGTTGTCTCTGGCCTAGCTGTAGTTGCCTCAGTTCCAGCATTAGTTGCCTGTATGCTACTGAAAGTTGCAGCAACTGTGACTGATGTTGCCTTCAGTCCGGCATTTGAATGTTTTCCCTGCAAAGCTGCATGAACAATTTCAGTAGCTGACTGTGGTGTAGCTGTAGTTGCCTCCAGTATGGTAGTTGAATGTTGTGGTGCACGTGCATCATTGCCTGGCTGGCTGTCTAATGGTTGCCGTTTGTTGATGTTTTTCATGGCACTTGCATGTTTACCCAATGTGGGCTCATCATGTTGCACATCTTCTGTCCTGTGACTAGGAGTTCGACCAAGAAACTCCATGTATGCCCCCGGGCTACCTTGCATAGCATTGATGAAAGCCAACCCATCCTCATGTGCAGCATTGGGGGTTGAATGTTCTTTGGACACATTTTCTTTGATATTATCTGACCTTTCCTCAAGAACAACATGTTTTTCCGTTGGAGGGGTGTCTGCAAGCTTACTCTTTTTCTCAAATCTGCACAAGTCAGGCACTGATGCATCCTCCACTGTTGTTGTTGGCAAAACATCTGCATCATCCTTCTTTTTCCTCTTGTCACATGTACCTGTACTGCCCCTTTTACTCCTGGTATTAAGATAATACTGCGCAGTGGTCAAAGAATCGTCGCTAGCTTTGTCATCATACATATCGTCGTTTTGTCCTCCCTGCAAGCCAGTTGCAGCATTGTTGCCTCCATCACCATCACTGTCATCATCTCCGTCATCACCTCCTTTACCGTCAAATTCATCATCATCTCCCTGTTCATCTTCCTCTTCCTCTTCATCTTCGTCATCGTCCCCATTCCCTTCAACCTCCTCCTCATCAGCGTCATCACGTTGTTCCCCATCATCCTCAGCGTCGCCTCGGTTGTCATCGTTGTTATCATTCTCACTGTCATCCTCGGTATCTTCATCCCTGTTAACACGAAAAAGGGGAATCAATAACTATGCATAGATTCTTTTTTTTTTGGATAAGTTGCAGTTTGAACAGTTGTAGTTGCATGTAATGTCTATTAAAAATAGTTGGAAAATGGTCATGAAGTTGCCTGTGTTTATTAGTTTACTTGCAGACAATATAATTGCAGTGGAAAATAAATTTGGGAAAGTTGCAGATAAATGCAGTTCTAGTTGCATTTACTGGTGAATTAATTGCTGCAGATGGTAATGAAGTTGCCTGCTTTATACTTTTAGTTGCCTGTAATAGTAATTAAAATTGCATCTAAATGATCATGAAGTTGCCTGTTATATTGTTTCATGTTTTGCATTTGAGTTTTGATAATTACTTGCCTTCTGTCATCATCACTATCATCATCATTCAATACCAGGTTGTTAGCTTCATCGTCATCAGAATTTGCGGAGTCATCAGTATCATCTTGAAGTGCTGCCTCTTCTTCGAGACTCGTACGCTGCCTCTTCCTTGGCCTCTGTGGTTTTTCCTTCGGTGCTACATTGGCACGGGTAGTGCTTCCAGCAGCAGTACGTTGCTCAAGATTGCCAATCCCCTGGACAAACTTCGCCATCGACTCTTCAAATTCAGAGCACAGACCATAAAGCAACGCACCGATTTTTCTTTTCTTCTGTAACAATTGAAATCAGGAAACAAATTCTTAACAGTTATAAGCTGTGGAAAGAATGATATAAAAACTATGCTATAACTAAGAAATAAGTATTGTTTTAGGTGCTCACACTTTGGTCGTAGTCTCGTGGCAGATTAGAGGCAGTAAACTGTTCAGCCTTTAGCAATCCTCCAAAAAGACCACCCTGTTGAGTGTCCCTGTATTTCTTCTTCAGCTAGTTTTTTAAATTCATAAAAAAAAATTGGAAAAAATGTATCAGTGTAAGGGCAATAAAAAAGAAGACCGTGAACTTTCTAAGAAATGAAAAAGTTATCTTAGCAAAATTAAAAGAAGTTTATGGGCAAATGCATACTTGTAATTTGCCGAAAACTCCAGGGCTAATCCTATCCTTCTTCTTCACCTTGCTAATTAATGAGCTGTCCCAGGCATCAACACGAGGATTGCAGTCACTTATAACCTCATCAACTTCTAGTGAATCAAGGTACAACATCTGCTCATCAAAAAAAGGGATGTGTGAGGGGGCAAAGGAAGCATTGGAGAACAAAAACAGTAGTTATTTTCATGAGGTTATAAAGTGACTGCAAATTCAAGGCAACTACAGTAGCTATTTTCATGCAAAATTCATAATCAATATGTGCAACTACTAATTATTTTTAGACATGTTTGTACTCCTGGTGTTAAGATAGAATGAATAGCAACTTTGTAACCAATATAGGCAACTATAGCTCCTATGCATGCAACTTCACAACTAATACAGGCAACAAAACACATATGAAATCTGAAAATCTTGTTGGCTCACAAAACAGAATTGAATTAACTTAAAATCTTGTTGGCTCACAAAAACATCATAGATAGAAAAAGCAAAAACTTCATGTGAGGCAACTTAAAAAACTGTATTTCTAAGCAACTAAATATGGATTGAAGGCAACAAATTCATTGATAAAAACCAAAAAAGCTCTTGGTGGATTATGCAATACATAGTTGGGGAGGCAATTTTTGACTTGAACAATGCAACTAACAACAGTACATGTGCAAAAAGTATGTACTAAAAAGCAACTGCAGAGATTAATACAGTGGAAAACATGAATTAACACAGGCTGGTCATATCTCAAAAACTAGCAACTAAAAATGTTTGAATGTAAACAATAATTTTCCTCATATATGCTATTCTCTGTATTGTGTTCATCATAGCAAAAAAAATACACTTACCACCAAATGAAATACGCAACAACAGACAGACTTCTTATTTCCCAATGCGCTGAAAGCAACCCTGATCTGATCAGCAACAAACTGGCATATATTTGTCCGAGGAAGAAGCTTGATATCATTTACAGCAGGGTAGCAGTGTGGGATAACTTTAAGGCCGGTAGTCGGCGCAAGGAAGCAATCAAAAGCAACAATAGCCCAAGCTCGGAGAAATCGGTCATCAGAAGCACCTTTCATATCTATTATCATCTTACACCATGCAGTCTTTTCAGGAGCATTCGTTCCAGAAAAACCGTACTCCTCATTGATTGCTTTGATGATGTCCGTCTTCATCTCGTAACAAACTTTGAGCCCGGAATTTGGTAGCCCCCAAACTCTTGAAACACTTTCAGCGTCAACTGGTATCTTCCCCCTGTTGGGTATCACTAACTCTGATTTCGCGTGATCATAACACTTCATCACCCATTGGCTGAGATCAACCGGCATAGTGCATGCACCGATGTTGAGAAGACCACCTAAGTCCATCTTAAGTATGGCAATCCTTTGATCAGCATTAAGTTCACCATTTAGAGCAAAGAAACGGGATGGTGATGCCCTGTTTCTTATTTCCTGCATAGCCAAGTTGCACAAAATAGAAAAGAAAAAAGTTACTCCTAAAAGTCCCATCAACTCTTAAATTTACTGCATGTTACAAAAGAACCTACCCAGAACAGACAATTATACAAAAAATTCTCTGTGTAAGAAATGATGCATCGTGAGTACAGTAAACTTACATCTGCGCTATCCTTTTTTTTTCTTAACTTCCTTTTCTTTCTGTTTTGTTGTTGTCTCCTTCTGAACTCCAGCATCCCCAGACTTTTGTGGTACCACCTTGTTCTTCTTCCTATTTGGAGGATGCCCTCGACATGCTGCAGCCTTCTGTTTCATTGCAATAGGACCAGTAGGCTGCATTGGGGAGTCAACACACATATAAACACACAAAAAAGTTTGTAGGAAAAAGAAGGACCCTACCATTTAATTGAATACAATTGCAGAAAAGCAAAAACAAGAGATTAAAAGGAAAACTAACCTGAACTTGCTGTTGACCTGAAGATGACCCAGCTACTTCAGGCGGATCAGTTCCTACCATTTTAGCACACCTATTTGTTGAAAAAAAATGATAAGTAGGTAACCTTATCTACATGAAATTTACAAGAGAAAAAACTGAATCTACATAGCAACTTTACTAGCACTACAGGCAACAAACATAGCATGTTGAGCAATAACAACCCAAATAAAAGCAAACTATGCAAAACAAATAAGATTCATTCTGCATATAAACTTTAATAGCACTAGAGGCAACAAAAAACATAGCACTAGAGGCAACAAAAACATTCACTACAGGCAACAAAAAACATAGCAGTACAAGCGACAAAAACATTTCAAGTTGAGCAACAAACAAAAGTCCAAAATTATATAAATCAATACAACTCTTCATTTAGTCTATAAGAAAACTCAAGTATAGGTTCTAGCCTTTATTTTCCAATACAACTGAATCAAAACTAAAAAAAAATCATAAGGCGTGATTGGTTTTAGACTTCATCCTAGGAAGACATAGCCTCATGTTTTCAACATGAATAAACAACCTAGGTGGTGGTCTTCAACCCAGAGCAACAGAAAAGTATGAAAATCAAAATGCTGGCTCAAAAAAAGTTAAATCCACCTAATCATCTCAAACTATGAACCTGCGTAGGTATGACAAGCAACTATTGTATCAACATAGTCAACCAAACAAAAATATGAACCTGTAGATAATCATCTCAAACTATTGTAGCAAGTTTTCTACCACTACAGCCAACAAACAGATCTGGATTAGCAACAAACAAAATGGAACAAAAAAACCAAGTACATAAGCAATTTTTCTACCACTGCAAACTGCATAACTGCATAAGCAAGTTTTCTACCAGTGCATAAGCAAGTTTCCTACCACTACCGGCAACAAACACACCTGGATTAGCAATAACAAAAATACAAAAAGAAACTACGACATCAACTTATCCACAAAAACCTCAAAACTCCCTCGACCCCTCTCGCCTGACCTCAACCTCCCAGAGACGCAACTGCGACCTCAACTACGACTGATTCGGAGGCGGTGGGCAGCGATTTCATCACGCTGGTCGTCAACAACAGCCACATACTCGGCAAAAATCAACGGGGAGGCGAGCACCCCCCAACCTCTCCGCGCCACCTCGCAGCGGTCGACCTCACCTCGGCGCGGTCGACCTCAACCTAGAGTTCCGCGCCACCTCGCCGCGGGGTAGAGGCCAACTACTACCAAATCGCGGGTAGAGTGCTGCAGGGAAGGAGGGAGTAATTACCTCGACACGGAAGTGCACGGCGGCGCGGCGGCAGTAGTAGATGCTCACGAACTTCTCTCCGACACGGCGGCGGAACACCTCCTCGGCGCTGATTTACTCGCCGCTGAGATCGCTCCCCACCGCCTCCTCGCCGCGGCAGTAGCTCCCGCGGTCGGCGTCTCCGATTCAGTCGCCCCCGTTGCGGAGCGCCACCCCGCCGACCCCCTACAGCCTCCGGCAACCACCAATTGCCGCACAAATCGCCGCCCTTGGGGAGCCTCTCCGCCGCTGCCGAGAGAGGGGAATGGGGAAACTGCGGGCGGAGGGCGAGAAGTGGGCACGATCCCCCAAATTCGAACAACGGTGGTTGGAAACCCACCAACCCAGTCATCGACATGTGGGACCCATGACGAGAAGCAACGGTTAGTAACCCACGTCACCCACGTACACCACCCGGACACAAAAGCACCTGAAAGGATCAGGTGGCCTCGCGACCGCCCGCTCGGCGCGTCGTTCTGGCACGCGCAAGCCAATAAGAATTCAGGTATTTTCTTGGTGCATGCCATAATGGACTGATTATCCGATTTAGAAGGAGGGCTTGATCACTGGCTTCGACATAGGCGAGGTTGAACCGAGGCGGCCGCAACAGCCTCGGAGAGAAGAAACTACGAAAGTGGTTCAAATCAGACGGACTTTGTTCGAGACGAAAAAACATGCTAAACTGCTCTCGATGTGGTACCTTCGTATAGCTACCTAAGATACTCAGACATATGCACATTCTTGCAATCTTGTAAAGCCCGCTCGCCGTTCAATCTTGGTCCGGCTTACTTTTATATGGCTTTCTTGGTTTTGCCGCGCCCGGAGCTTATCAGCTTGTGCAGCAACAACAAAAAATACTTGGATGGGATCATCGCAGGCAGCGTCTCGTCTTTTATAAACTCCATCCACTTCAGCAATTTTGCCTGCACGGATTTGTGGGCGCGACACGAACCATTGGCATCACGCGTACGCGATGGGAGCCAGATCAGAGACAGACGGGTCGGATCCCGACATGGAGAAGCAGCAGCCGCTGCTGCTCCCCTCGGCGGCGGATAAGGAGACGCCGTCGATCTGCTGCAAGGCCAAGGGGTGCTCCTGCGCGTCGCCGACGGCGGCGCGGACGCTCGCGCTGGTCGTCCTTGCCACCGGCGTCCTGTTCGCGGCGCAGCTGGTGGCGCGGGAGGAGTACCTCCTGCTGGCGGTGTCTGCGTCGCAGCTGCTGAGCTTCATCGTGCTCACGTCGCTGCTGGCGCTGTGCGCGCTCCCGGACGAGGAGGAGAAGGATGGCGCACCACGGCGGCTGCTCGCGTGGGCGCGCGCCGCGGGCGGGCAGGTGCTGCTGTGGTCGTTCGCCATGGCGCTTATGGTGAGCATGGCGCTGTGGGTGGCGGGGACCACGCCGGTGGTCGTTGGGGCGGCGCTGTTCGGCCTGGCACTGGCCGTCGTCTTCGCGTGCTACGCAGAGCTCGTGCAGTCCCTGTGGCCTGACGAGTGACGTGAACTGAAGACCCGTTTGCTTTTCTTGCTTTGCTAGCTGGGCTTCTCCGATGAATGTACCAAGCCTATACGAGCCCGGCACCTCTTTCGGCCTCGGGTTGCATCAGTGTGGTAGTTTTTTTTGTTGTTGTTGAGAATTATCAGTGTGGTAGTAGGACTTGACACCTTGGGTTGCGCCTGTGTGTAGTTAGTACAACTTGAGACCTGTTGATTGATTAATGGCTTTATAGTAAAGAAAAGGTTGGGACATGTTTCCTGTTCTGGTAGAACGACTCTTTCCCCCTCAAAAATATACTGGGAGTACGTCGAAATTCAAAAAAAAAATTATTACATTAAAAATGTGAATCCTCTCCTTTTTTTTTTGAGTACTCTCATATGAGTATGTGTGAAAGTCGTGTGGAACACCGGCTTCCAACATTGCCTGAAACTAAAACCAAGCCAAAGTAACCTACCTAAACAGGCCTGATAGTCGTGCACGATTTCTCCCATGAACACCTAAATGAAAGGCTGGCGCCACATATTAGTGTATTACCAAAAATATGGCTATCTTGTTTTAAAAATATTGTAAGATGCAGCTCTTTTTTGTTACCAAAACTTCCCTCTCCTCTAAAATCGATTTGGTTAACCAAATTTTGGCATTGTGACAACCAGGGACGGAGCCAGAAATAAAGTATAAGGGGGGCAATCTTAGTATGAGGGGGGCGGAACTAGCTAAAAATTATACAAATAAGGAGCTGTCATGGCTTGTGTTTAAAGAAAAATTATGAACATAGGGGGGGCGCAGCCCCCCCCCCCTCATCCCCCCTTGTCTCCGTCCCTGGTGACAACAGCCACGTAGACGGAGATAACCCATCTGGGGTATGATGTGAAAGGAAATCCGCTTAAATCCCACGGATAGTTCATTTAACTTTTGTATTGCAATTTAAGACCAAAATTTACACTAGATGCCAAAATAAACTAGGAGTTGGTTTTAGGTAGGATTCATTTAAGTGGCAGGATTCCCTGCGTAACGAACCTGCGGGTGAGTAGTGCGACGCTATGGGCCACACAATGCGGGTGCAGGTGAAACAAACCCGCGCTAGTTTAAACTGAAAAGATTCACGAGATCCATTGTAGAGCCCGCTTCAGCAACCCTACCCCCTATAAAGATGGCGCAGAGCACCCTATGAAAATGGCGCAGAGCACATGTCGCCTCGAGCAGGACTAGCACCCGCACATGGGGTTTAAAATTTCGAGAGTTTCGTGGGTCGGCAACATTTGAAAATTTCACTCAAAACAATTCATTTTGTATGAACTTCATGACTAGAAAACCTACGAATGCCTTTCTGTGAAACAGGAGTTGTCTTCTAGGGCGGTAATTAGGGCTGTCAAAAATATTCGAGCTCGACACACCGTTTGAACTCGATTCGTTTTGGGCTCGACTCGTATTCGGCTCGAGAGCTAAACAAACCGAGCTCAAGCTTCATGTCAAGCTCGCGAGCCTAGCGAGCTCGAGCTCGAACGGTTCGATAAGGCTCGAAAGAACTAGTGCAATAGACATGGGATTATTTTTAAGGAATTTGTGCTGGTCTTAGCGTCATCCTAGGCCTATCATTCCTCGTTCTCCCAGCCCAATGGACATTAAACAGTCGATTTGTGCATGCACATATATGGGAAGCACCGGCTGTTCTTTTGAAGCCTGGTACGGCCCATCGATAGCGTGTATGACCTGTAAGCTGCAGGGAACATCGCAGTGCATTCCTTTAGTACCACCTCGCTCGGCGACAAAGATTCGAGGCTGAGCGTCGCCTATAAAACCAGTGGGTTGTGGGCTAAGAGCATCCCCACTCGTTGGCGCTCCCCACGCCCAAATCCGGCGAAATTTTCGTCTGGATTGGAGGAAGATTTGGCGTGAGGAGGAGTAGTTTCCCAGTCGTTTGCTCCCCAAGCGGCGTTTCTCGGGGAAAAAGAGGATGGCTCGGGGAATCCGGACGAAAGAGGAGACACGTGGGCGTGGGCGGTTGGTTTAGCTTCATCCGGAGTCCCCGGGAGACCCCGGAAACCGAGGATGGCATGGGGAGTCCGGACGAAAATAGGCTCAAATCCGGACCAAAACGAGGAACCGGGGGTCTGACTGGGCCGTTTTTCGCCGTCCGGATGAAAAAAAGTGGCCGTGGGGGGCTCTGTGGGGAGACGAGTGGAGATGCTCTAAGACACAGAAACCATTCGTCTACTCTGTCCTAGTCTACACGACAGATGGGCAGGCCGAATATTTAAATGAAAAATTGAAACAAGTTAACGAGCTTTTGCAGGTTCGCGAGCCTTCGTCGAGGCGAGCTCGAGCCCAAAACAAAGTTTGCGAGCCGAGCTCGAGCTGTAATTCTGGCTCGTGTGCTAAATCGAGCTCGAGCCGAGCCAAGGTGTATTCGCTCGAGCTTGGCTCGTTTACACCCCTAGGCCCTAGCGGTAATGCTTTCATGTAATTTTTTTTGTTCAATTTTACTTTTGTGCTAAAATAAAGAAAAAAATTGCTAACATGTATAGCATCACCAATAATTGAACCTAAGACAAATAGGATGACTATCACGGACAAACCAGATTTTTTTGAAAATATGGTACAACGGTATATTTGTTCGTATCTATTAGCATTAGTTCAAAATTTTAAATTTAAATAAATTTTATTGATTTGTGTGAAATAATTTACAAAATTTAGGAAATTTCCTGTATCGGCGAAAATTTTATGAAAATGATTTTTTTTTCATACCCGCACTACTGTTCTCCGCCCAATCCCCTCTTCTCCCTCTGGTGCCTTCTTCGTTCTCC
>NC_061514.1:108186832-108215110 GCF_022539505.1 Lolium rigidum
GGGCGTCTCAAACGGGGCGAAACTGGACTGCGTGGGCGTCCGTTTTGGGCCGTTTGCGTGCCCGAGCGGACGCGCGGACGGAGCCCCGCGTCCGCGCGTCCGTTTGGGTCGCGTCCTGCGCCCAACGCAGCGGCCACCCATTTGGCCATTTGGCCATTTGGCCTATTTCTTTGGAAAATAGGTCCTCCGGCCACGAATTCACTTTGATATATAATAATATCTCGTAAACATAAAATAATATATAGGAAACATAAAATATTATCAAATACCATACAATATTATCAAATGTACCATGATAAATCAAATAAAATGTGTCATAGTTTGAGAAAAATATAAAAATTGCAATTGAGATTGTCTAACTCAATTTGGGCGCTCGAGGATCTCCTTCGTCTCTTCTCGAACCAAGCTCTCTTTGCCTCGCTCATGTTGGTCAAGTCGGCGTTCATGATGAGGTTGTCCTCGGCTTGGCGTTTGAGCTCAACTTCCTTCGCCTTCAGCTCCACCTCTTTGGCCCTTGCCATTGCTATGAGCTCAAGTTCTCTCTCTTTGAGCTCAAGTTCTTTAGCTTTGGTCTTCGCCTTGACCTCTTCAATCTCAAGCTTCTTCTGCTGGACATCAAAGAATTTCTTCCTGTCCTCTTCTTTCTCCCGGCGCCTCCTCTCATCCCTCTTGTCCGTGGACACCTCTCTGTCCGCATGCATCTCCTTCAAAGTGCCATACAATAGCATGGACGACGCATCACGCTTCATGTCGGCTTTGGTTGACTTGTGGCCGCGTGGACGACTTGCACGAGAAGCGGAGCTGCCGCAAGGCTGCCCACCATCAAGGTCAATGACCGTGGCATCTTTGGCGGGATTGTTGCCGGTCAAGGTCGCCATGTAGCCCTCGTACCCCTCCCGGAACTTGGGGGTGCCGTGGAGTTCCTTCCAACAATGAGGGAAGGCAAAGGTCTTCTCTCCATTGTTGGCTTTGTAGAATTCCAAAGCTCGCCACACCTAGAGCAAAGCGAGACAACAACGATAAACAAATGTGCAAACATCGGATGAATAAGTTGAGGTTATGAATCATACCAAGTCCTTCACACCCATGCCACTAACGGGGAGCCGCCTCGCGTGCTCATACGCCGCCTGGAACTTGTTGCACTCCGTTTGAATTGCTCCCCACCTCTTTTGTAGCGATATTTCGCTGCGGTCGCTCTCAAATGGCTCCTGTCCATATTTGCGATGTTCATGGAAGTATTCATAGATCCGGCGCCGAATGCGGACCCCTTCCGCTCGGCACCCGTCAACGCATCTTGCCCGATGGTCAACCATCCATCGACGAGCACCTTGTCCTCCTTCTCCGTGTAGTTGGCGGTTCGTTTGCTTACCCGGCGACCTCGAGCTTGTGCAGCTGCGGCTTGTGTGAGGCCCTCACCGAACAACGGCTCCTCCTCAATGTTTATGCTGCCGGGACGAGCAGCCGTGCCCTCTCGTGTGTCAATGGGAGGTGGCTGGGGAGCCTGCTGTGTCGAAGGATATGGAAGGGTCGTCGGCATTGTCCGCGCGAAAGACGGAGGGGCCTGCACGGCGGACGGTGCTGCGCGCGCGCGGCCGACATATCGTCGAACGAGGTTGCGTGCACCGGACGTCGCAGCCGGCTCCCGGGTTCTTCGGGCCTTTGGAGTTCGCCGGCGCACGGTTCAGGTCAATGGACGAAGGTGACGGCCCCGTCATGGACTCGCCCACCTCCGGTGACCCATCCCGTGACTGGTACGCCCGCCGCCCATGCGCCCCCATTTCGTGCCCAAATAGGGCGGTCGGCGGGGCGGTTGACCTTGGAGGAAGGGGCCGGGTCACGGAGGAGGCCGAGCTCCCCACCGAGGCCGCGCCGGTGCCGGGGATGATCATGTGCTGGCCGAGCGGCCGGGTGGCCGTAAAATAGCATGGCCTGCTGCTCTTGAAGGAGACTCGCTCTTCGCCTCCGTCCGGAGTTGGAGAAGCTCGCTCCGCCGCCCGCCGCCGCTCCGGCTCGGCAGCGGTTTCCCTCTTCCGTTGGTCCGGCGCCCTGCGCCGGTCGCCCTCTTCCTGCTCTCGAGCTTCCTCTGCTCCGGGGTGAGCTCGGCCTTCGCCTTCTTCGTCGGCGGCCCGGGGGGAGCTCGGCCACCGCCGGTTCGAGAGCCGCCTCCACGGCAGGAGCGGCAACGGCCGCGGGTGCCTCCTCTTCGATGGTGGCGGTGGTGTCGGGGGCGGTGGCGGCGGCAGTCGCTTCGTCGGCCATCTCTAGGTTTTGGGAGTACAGTGGAGTGTTTTCTGTTTTGGGAGGCAGACGGGCGGGCCGGGGGCGGACAAGGGAGGACGCGAGCGACCAGCCTTTCGCGTCCGCGGCCACGCAAACTCGTCCAAGATTTGGGCCGGGTTTGGGTCGTCCCGGACGCCGCGGCCATCCGTTTTAGGGATGGGTCCGCGCGCTGGGCCGCGATTTTGTCCGTTTCGACCCATCCGGACGCGCGGGCGCGGGATGGGTCGCCCGGTTGGAGATGCCCTAACGCCACGGGAGAAGAGCATATTTCGTGCGTGGGTTTTGTCCTCCCAAGCTCACTGCCAATCTTTATCACAGAGATCATCCAAAGATATGCTTTTTGTATTTCTACAAAAAATATCATAAAATCACATCCGTGTACAATAATAGTATCAGGGCAGGGATTCACTCGTTTCACCGGATATCTCGGTAGGAGATGGTGCCGCAACCGAAAAAACAAAACAAAACAAAAATGAGGGAGACAACATGACTATGATGCGATCTTTATTAATTGATGCAACAAAAATGAGGGTTGTATAGAACGTGGTACTAGCATATGAAACTGAAACGAGGCAATAGAGCATATTACGAGTACTAAGTTTTGGTAAGAATCTTGAAGGATATTAGGTGGATCCGGTAGGCTCTGGATCGGCCAAAGTTAGAGCATCTCTAGCAGAGCCCAAAAACCGAAAAATAACCGCCAGTTTACGGGTTCGGGCTGAAAAATGGCGCCGATCAGTGATCGTAAACGAAGCAAAACTAAAAATATTTTTTCGGGCTGCGTTCGGTTTGCTCCATCGGCCTGTATTTGTAGGGGCCGACGGACCGAACCGAACGCATCCCGAACACAATCCCTACTTTACGCGCGAGGGAACTTTCAGCTCCTCCCAACCGCCGCCGCCGATCTGTGCGTCCTCACCTTCCTCTGCGCCACCACCCTCCGATTTCTCCCCGATGAGTCTAGAATCGACCCAGCCGGCCACCGTTGCTACGTCGCAGGCGCCGCCACCCTCTCCCGTGGTCGCCGGAGCTTCCGCCGCTCCACCAACCACCCCGACGACCCCTGCGACCCCCACGGAGGTAGCAACCACGGTCTCGTCGACAAGTGGGGTGAAGCGGCGGCGCGCGGGAGTGCATGTGGTCCCGCAATCCGGTACCGCGGCGGCCACCGGTGATGTCTCGGCGGTGGCAACGAAGCCGAAGGTATCCCGTGCGAGACCAAAGAATTCGGCTCCGAAAAGGACGAAAGTGAAGGCCTCGACGAGCTGTGGTGCCCCGCCTCCGTTCCCCTCCCCGCCGCCGCCACTGGAAGCCACCGCGAACATCGCCTAGGACGTGCTCGACGACGGGTCAATAAGGTACACATCAACTCTCCAAGGACGTATTGATCCCTCCAAGGACGTTGGGACGCGATCAAACCGACCTGTCGTCGATCGCACGTATTGATCCCTCCAAGGATGTTGGGACGCGATCAAACCGGCCTGCAGCCGGCGGACAGCATCAATGGACCAAGTGGTGTCCAATCCTCCTAGCGGCGCAACTGTGGACGAATATGTGAGTGGATATTTGATTTGTATAATTGTAGTTTCGCTTTGGTGACATATTGACGATTTCTTTGTTGGTTTGCAAATGTAGGACCGCATTGCCGATGCGAGGTACAGAGACATGGCCGGCAGCAAGGGCAAGAGCTTCACCATGCGTCATTGCTTTGATGTGCTTCAGCACCTCCCCAAGTGGAAACTAAGGGATGAAGAAGTAGCACCGAAGAAAGCTGCAATGGTTGCGCTCGACGACACCGGGGACGAGAAGGTGGGCCGGAACGCTGACAAGCCGGAGGGGAACAAGAAGGCGAAGGAAAGGCTCAGGCTCGAGGGGGAGGCTGCATTGTTAAGGGACAAGTTTGATCAAATGATGAAGTCCAAGGAGGTGATAGCGTCCAAGACTTTGGAGACCAAGCTTGTCATCATCGAGACGAAGAAGGAGGTGAGCCTTGCAAAACTTGAAGCCAGCCGAGAGGAAGCAAGAAACAAGGCCAAGTTGGAGGAGATGAGGATCAATGTGAAGAAGACCAAAGCAATGAAGCAACTATTGGCCGAAGAGAGGGAGATCATGATGATGAACACCAAGGACATGAATGAGCAACAACTGGAGTGGTGGAAGGAGGGCTCGGCGGAGAACACGGCAAGACGAAGACTAGCTCGTCAAGAGGCAACTGGTGGTGGCGATGTGACTCCAGGAGGTGCTGGCGATGATGGTCACAGCAGGCCTACCTCGGTTTGATGCCGGTGGTGAGAGGAGATGATGAACTATGAACTGTTTGCTTTGATTGTATCATTTGATGTCTGCACTATGAACTATGCATGAATTGTTTGCATTTGATTGTGTCGTTTGTTCGATCATATGCAAATTTTTTTCATAAACCCTGTTTTTACGGGTTCAGAAGCCGCTGACGCAGAACTGTTTTACAGTTTTGGTTTACGGGCTCTGTTCTGCGCCAGCCATTTTACGACCCGAATACACGGGTTCGGTGAACTGAACTCCACTTTTTCGGTTCGCGTTTTTACGGGCTCTGCTAGAGATGCTCTTAGTTCCTAATCCATTCGGACTATAGTCCGGAATTCTGAACAAAATCGAGCGTGCATATGACATATCTCTCCAAACGGTTACTTTTTGTTGTTGTTGAGAAAAACGTCCCCACACTTTATTTATTCAACTATCTGAAACGGGATACATAAGTTCATCGGTGGATTTCCAAACCAAACAGACCTTCCAACCTCCAGGGACGTAGATAAACGAGCTAAACGATGGGCTTCGCCATTGGAGGCTCGGCCCTCATGGCAGAAAACAGCTTCGTCAAACTATTTTTCCCAGTCTTGACACTCTCGGGTGATACAGCTGAAAATTCCTCTATCGTGCTCCTGAGAATGCATGCAATTTGCTACTTCCAAGCAATTAGTAGCTACCTTTATTCGCCTCAGGTTTAGATCAGATGCCAGGGCCAGGGCCTCCCTGCACGCCAGGCTTTTCAGGATTGCTGGCACTGAAACTCCTTCAACTGTCACTGAAGAACTCCCCAGGAACTCCCCTGTAGCAGATCTAGCAACAGCTGCAACCGCTCCTTTGTTCTCCGATTTTGCCAAGGCAGCATCAACATTGATCTTACCAGGCCCGGGCCCACGGGAGTGCGGCCCGTGCGGCCGCACAGGGCCCCAAATTTTTGGGGGCCTAAAATTAACATGGACCTCAGAAATTATCAGGAAACCTTTTCAGCTCAATTGGCTCTCTGGTCTTAGCACGCAAGTAGAAGGTTGCAAGTTCAAGTCCTGACGACATCTTTTCCTCGTTTCTTTTCTTTGAATTTTTTCTTTTCTGACTCACGCTGCTTTTTTTTAATCCAACCTTTTCCTATTCAGATTGATGCCTATGCCTATGATACAAATACTTAATTATTTATGGTTTCAAAATAAACTTAATTATCCATTTTATTAGTATTGAATAAAACTTAGACACGGTGGGTGTATAAATCACACTATCCACTTTTGAAAAAAAAAATTCTAATTCAAGTCTTAAATATATCAGAAATTTTGCAATTTGATATATATAGTGATACTGCATTTCTCTCGTGGGGTAGTTCTTCTAATGAGCTTGTCCATATTACCATATACATGTACTTGTTTGGAAAGTTTCTATTGAGATTATGAAAGTATTTTCTTAGTTTTAAAATCCAAAAAGTTTAAATGCATCGAAACCATTAGTTGTAGATTTTTTTGGTTGGACCGTTGGTCAGAATATATGGGTGTTGAGGGTAGTTCTTCAGTTTAAACATACATCTACGACATATATAAGTGTTATAATTATTCATTATTTATATTTATGTAATGAATAGGGCCCATTTTAAAATTTTGCACAGGGCCCCGGATTTTGCTGGCCCGGCCCTGGATCTTACACATATTTGGTGGCGGGGCAATCCACTTTGTTGCTTTACTGACGGAGCTGACCTGATTAACAGACTTAGCCTCCGTTACTCTTTTTACTTCCTGAGTATAAACCAAAGTACTCAGAAAGTTTTTGATGAAACTGAAAGTAGACAATGGGCTCTGATACTCTTCATCGAAAATTGCCTTTCTTCTTGCATACCAGATTGACCACATAGTAACCAAGACTGAGATGAATTCTTCATGATTTACTGAGGCCATCACTCATAGGGGTAGGGTGTGCGTGTGTGCGTTCATAGGGGTGAGTGTATACGCGTGTATGTGAGCGTCTGCGTTTGTACTGTGTTTCTCAAAAAAAAAAATCCACAGCTTAGCATTACCTTCCTCTATCATACTGATATGTCCAAACGGTTACTTTTTATGTGGACCTTTTTAAGAAGCCCCTTCTGTTAGATGTAGATGGGCCGCAGCCCACTAAGATAGTCCATGTAGTCTACAATTTCTGAAATCTCAAGGCTCATCACGTTGGCAGCTTGGGAGCAGCCTTGGGAACAAAATTTAGTTCCACATTGCTAGTTGGGAGGGAGATGTAGTGGTATATAAGGGCTGCTGTTCTAGTCCTTCCAAGTGAGTGAGAATAGAAGGAGCCCTCGCGCACTCCTCCTCCTCCGCCCGCCCCGCCTCGTCACGCACGCACGCACGTCGCGTTTCGTGACTCGAGTTCGAGACACACTAAAGGAAGCCTAATTTTTTGCTTGGTGCACCAACTGAGTTGGGCACGTGTCGACATGCATGTGCATGCTCGCCGTCTGCCTCTCTCACGATGAAGTTCCTTTTGCTGCGATACTCTCTAGTCTTCCCCATCCCGGCGACTGCGTGCACAGCCGTCCGGGAGAGTAGGCCTCCAAAACCCCGTTCGTCGAGATTCTGCACCGGGAGGCGGGCGATAAGATTTTGGGGAGCGTCTCGGCGCGACTGCTCGCTGCTGTTCGTGCTCTTCTTCGCCGGTTCGACTGCATCCTCGACAAATCCGACTACACCATGGGCGACATCAACGATTCCCATGGTGGTGGGACCTCCCCGGTTGCGAAGTACATGCTTTTCCTCTCCTACCTTGCACTGCTACTTGTTCCATGTTCAGATCCGATGTATGTGCTTAGTATGATGTGTGTGGTTAAGTATGCTTGTGCGTCTGTGATGTTGTTTTCGGTAATTAAACTCACACCGAAATTGCCTAATAATCTAACACCTTCTTCTCTAAAGCAGTATCCTTGTCTCCTTCATTGTTGAGAACCTCGAAAGATCTCCCAACTTCCTCATCCAAATTCAAATCACTTTGAGGAGTTGACAAAGGAGATCCAGATTCCACCAAGCCAAGTCATGATTCACCATCTTCAAGTGTGTGTGTGCTTTTCACTTTTTGGAGGAGGCTCAAGGAGAACATGATGGGCTTTTGTAGCGTTTGATCGTCTTTCGTGGTAACCTGTACCTCTCCAACAGTAACTAGCTTCTTTTCAAAAAAATTGAACAACGAGATACATCTTTGTCTCCACATTTATCGGTTATTTCTATCATCATATAAATTGTTTCTATCATCTATCATCTTTGTATAAAAAGTTGTGAGTAAAAAGATTACAATTTGAAAAACCTATTCCATTCACTTCAGGTCATTCATCTCTATCCCTCACCATTGTTATCGATATTACAAGCTAGGGGAGGGATTTTAGAGGTTCCTCGTGGAAAAAAAATTAAGGTAAATGATGCGAGGGGGGACATGTTAAATTAGTTTTAATTTGATATGGTTTGCTAGCTGAGAACTAAGTTCATGCTCAGTTAATCATACAATGTCCGATTGCATCATGATTCGTGTATATTAATTGCAAGTTGAGTTGCAGTAAGATTTTTTCAGTTTTAACTGGAGACCAACTAAGAAAAATAATTCAAACTATTAGATTTGACTCGTGGTTCGTGCTAGTCATGAGTTTGAGGTCACGAGAAGTAGCGAGACACCGGTCCAACCAGGTGGTGCTGCGAGCCGGGCTTGAGCTACGGCCAAATGGACCTCCACACACAGACGCAGGGCGACCCTTTGACGCCGCCGCCTTCGCCTTCTCTCCCCCGCGAGCAGATTGCAGAGTCCCCTTTGCTTCCACAGTCCCACTAATCCCACGAGCGTGTGAGAGGCGGGCAGGGCTGACGGCGAGGCGCGCCGGTCGCCGGTCGGTCGCTCGAGAAGCTCGATCTGGAGTGCTGGGGCTACGAGGGCTTGGCCAGGAACGACCGCCCCCCTCCTTGCCGTGCTCGCCCTCGCGCTCGAGGCTAGGCATGAGATGGGAGGAGGAAGGGTTTGACGCGAAGCTACAGGGGTTCCACTGCGGCGCCCCTCTCCGGCGTGCGTGAGGTACGGATTCCATCTGCGCCGACCCCCTCCCTTCTCCGCCCCCAACGCCGTCACCGTCTTCTGTAGCAGCAACAGCGCCGGCGTAGCTCTTGCTCTGACCCTGGGTTTACCCTCGATCTCCCAAGGAGAACAAAGTGGCAACGCTGTTGTGCTATTAGGATTTTGTTGGCGAGCCCTAGTTTTGCTTCCCCTAATTCTTGGGCAGTACCTGTGATTCTCCGTTCACAACCTATTGTTCATCAATTTGTAGCACGTGGCCCACTGGATTCTAATAGCAGCTGCCGCTTGGTCTCGACTTTACTACAGTACTTCATCCAGTGAGAAGCTAAACATTCTGTGCGAGCTGAGATAATGCAGGGAGTTTCCCAGCTAGGTTTAGGCACCTAAGAGCATCTCCAGTCGCGTCCCCCAAACCGTCCCCCAAACCGCGCCGGATTGAGCGTTTGGGGGACGTGTTTTGCTCATGCCGCGTTTGGGGGACGTCGCTCCCCAGCCGCGTCCCCCAAACGCCGCCCCCAAATGAATATTTGTGCAGGAAAATAAAGGTTTTCATTCAATTTTGATTATATATTACAAAGTTTGAATGAAAACGGCTAGATTTCATCTAAACCTAGGCTATCGACCGCCCGGCGGCGCGTTCGACGGCCCCGCCCCGTCGTCGCCTCCCCTACGCCGCAGCTCCTCCCTGCGCGCGCCTCCTCTCCTTGCGTTCGGCGGTGGCCGGACGGTGCCGCTCCCGCCGATAGTCCTCCTCCGCCCTCCCTCGCCGGGCCGGCAGGAGGGAGAGCTCGACGGCGCGACGAATCTGCGCCTCTTCGCGGGCACGGGCGTCGTCCCGGAGCTTCTTCTCCGACTCGAAGGACTCGACGAGGGCGCGTTGCTGATCGGCCGTCTCGTCCGGGTGCGGGGCGTCGTCGTCGGACCGGCCGAACTCGTCGTCGTCGTCGTCGTCCTCCACCTCGGTCTCCTCCGCCTCGGCCTCCTCCTCCATTGGCGCCTCCTCCTCCACATCCGTTGGCGCCTCCATCATCGCAGCCGCATACGCGTCGGCCGCCGCCAACCGCTCCGCCCGCCTCCCCATAGCGCCGTAAGCGCCGACTCCCGCTATCGACGCTCCTCCGCCGTCGCCGCTCGCCGGAGCTCGATCGACTCACGCCGCCGGCGCTCGATCGAGTCACGCCGTTCACGGAACGGCGCCGCCGCTCATCGCGGCCGGCGCCGGCGCTCGTCGGCCCATCGCCGCTCCATGTCCTCCCGAACCGGCGCCGTCGCGCCTCTTGTCCCGTCGAGGCGTCGAACGCCGCAACGGTGTCGCACCGCTGCTCCCGCCACGCTGCTGCCGCCGCGGCCTCCTCGCGCGCGGAGGCGAGGGCGGAGAACGCCGCAAGATCCGCCGCCTGCTGCGCCTCACGCCGCCGGCGGGCCTCCTCCTCGAGTGCCTCCTCGAGTGCCGCACGCCGCTGCCGGCTCGTCAATGGAGGAGATGGCGGTGGAGGGAAGTGGCCATCGCCGGGCGGTTCGCCATTGCCACCGGTGATGGAGGAGACGGCCGTGGAGCGACGAGGGCTGTGTTTGTTGCCGGCGGGGTGTGGTGGCTACCATTGATGAGCCGGGAGACCTTTTATAGACGCCGGCGTCGGGAAGAAAGCGCGGGAACGGACGAGAAGAGGCGGGAAGATCGCGCGGGAACGGGCGGTGGCGTGCGAACGCCGGCGACGCGTGGAGGCCGCGCAGCACCGACGAGACGTCTCGCCTGCCCCTCCGTCGCCATTAAGGCAAAGATGCCGCCGTGTGTCACCGCGCGCGAATAACTTCCGTCGCGAGGTAGGCGACGGTTAGGTTAAAATTAACCGTGCCGGCCGACGCGTCGGCCCCGCCACTCCCCGCCTCGCTTTCGTTGTGTCCGGCGTCCCCGGAGCGTCCCCCGTGGGACGGGGACGGGCTCGGGCGCCGGACACCGTATCGGGCCGCGCCGGACAAAAATGGGCTTTGGGGGACGCGGCTGGAACGCTTTTTTTGTCCGGCGCGCCCCAAATCGCTTTGGGGGACGGTTTGGGGGACGCGACTGGAGATGCTCTAAATTCCATATCAGTGGACACGTTCTTCCAATTACTTTCTGGTGATAATATCCCTCTTATTTATGTGACTTATGTTACTGAATGCATTTCTCGCCAGGCCAATGCTTGCATTATCTCAGTCAATGAAACCAAGAGAACAACAAACTATGTTTTCATTATCTACTTGTTAATGCAATTAAGGTGTTATTTTGCAATTGTTCACATTCTCCTAGCCATCTTTGGTAACAAAAACAGCTGTATTGCCAAACTTAGAAATAGTGATTTAGAAATGGAACACAATTGAACTAAGCATTTAAATTTATTTATTTAGTCTGTCCTAACTCGTTTTTTTTCTTTTACAGCAATTATTCTAACTAGTTCTTACATGCTTATTGATGTCTTATGATTATGTTGGCCCAGGATTCTGGTTACTGGGCGCTGATGTGATGGACACCCTTCAGAGCGATCCTTATACAAGGAGCAGCTTGCAACAGCAACTCACTGACACCTCCACATCCTTTGAGAATAACACCTTGGATTTGGTTAAGCATGATGTTCCCAAACCTCGAGTTGGCATGACTTTTGAGACGGTTGATTTGGCATACCAGTCTTACTTGGAGTATGGATACCGCGCAGGCTTTGGAGTCTCAAAACGAACTTCACATAGTGTTGATGGGGTAAAATACCGCGCAACATTTGTTTGTTACAAAGGTGGCATTGCTAGGATTAAGCCTGGCCTGAAAGCTCGAAGAAGGCTTGTTGCCAAGACCGGCTGCAAAGCTATGATGGTAGTGAAGTACAATACAAGTGGGAACCATTGGGAAGTAGTGTTTGTTGAGCTGGAGCATAACCACCCATGTAATCCTGAAATGGTCAGATTCATGATGTGTTTTAAGGATCTCCCTGACTGGCAGAGGGAGCACCGCCCATTCAATGCGAAGACTAGGTTGAATCCGAAGATTCATTCTGGTAGAGGCAGGCCACCCAACCAAAACAAAGAATTCATGGCGAGGTCCTTCTCTCAGTCTAATTATTCCATTGAAGCAGCTGGCAAGTGTGGGAAGCTGAGGTTTGCAGAGGGTGATGTTGAGGCACTATTAGTCTTTTTCGATAAGATGCAGGCTCAGAATTCCAACTTCTTCTACAACTGGGACATGGATGATGAAGGCCGTCTCAAGAATGTTTGCTGGGTCGATGCACAATCTAGAGCTGCATATCAGCATTTCAGTGATGTTGTCTGCTTTGATACCGTTTATTTGACATACCAGTTTGTCATTCCATTGGTTGCTTTTCTTGGAATCAACCATCATGGTCAGTTTGTATTGTTAGGATGCGGTTTACTGGGAGATGAGTCTCCAGAGACTTTTTCATGGTTATTCAAGAAATGGCTAAAATGTATGAATGATAAAGCACCTGAAGCAATTATTACCACCCATTCAAGACCAGTAGTCAAAGCAGCTTCTGAGGTATTTCTGAATACTCGTCACAGATACAACCTCTGGCATATAATGAAAGAGCTTCCTGAAATGTCTGGAAGAGTTGAGGATAAGGAGGCAATTAGCCTGAGAATGAAAAAGGTAGTCTATGACACCATTACATCAGCTGATTTTGAGAGGGAGTGGGTTGAGATGGTCAATCAGTACAACCTTCATGATAATTGCTGGCTCACAACCTTGTTTGAAGAGAGGGCAAAGTGGGTGCCAGCATATGTGAAGGATACTTTCTGGGCTGGTATCTCTACTGTTCGCCGCAGTGAACGGTTGGAGGCCTTTTTCGATGGATATATTACACCAGAGACCACAATAAAGACATTTATTGAACAATTTGATACTGCTATGAAGCTTAGGTCTGATCGAGAAGCCTACGATGACTTCCGTTCGTTTCAGCAAAGGCCACAAGCCCTCTCTGGTTTGCTGTTTGAGGAGCAATTTGCAAATGCTTATACGATCAATATGTTTCAGAAGTTTCAGGATCAGTTAAAGCAGCTGATGAATGTGAATTGCATTGAAGTCAGTAAGAATGGATCAATAGTCACCTACACTGTGACTGTCATCGGGAAGGAGAGAAAGTTTGACTATAGAGTGATGTATAACAATGCTGAGAAAGAAGTGTGGTGTATCTGCAGGTCATTCCAGTTTAAAGGTATTTTGTGTAGCCATGCTCTTGCGGTCTTGAAGCAAGAGCTTGTGATGCTAATACCTTCCAAATACATTCTTGATCGGTGGAGGAAGGACTTCAAATGCCCTGAGGAACCTAAGGAAACTCCCATCTCACCAAAAGCGGCAAACGCTACAGGGAATAGTGCACCGGAAAATGTTCGTGAAGATAAAGTGGACAATCTCTACAATGATGGCCACCAGTACTTTGCTGAGATTGTGGAAATGGGAGCAACTGATCCTGATGCAATGGAATATGTTCTGTCTGTGATGAAAGAAGCTAAAGAGAAGGTACGCAAGTTTGAGGAATCTCGAAAAGAGAAAAGGCCCGGAGAAAGCCCAGTTTCTGCTGGTAAGAAAGGTGATAAGTCTCTAAAGCCATCTGCTGAAGGTGCAGGAATTAGCACACCAGTCTCAACACCTGCAAACACACCAATGGCTCCAGCGGCAGTGCCATCATCTACACCAATGTTGGTGCCGTCATCTACACCGATGTCAGTGCCACCGGCAATGATGGCTATGGCAACCACGTCGGCAGCTGTGCCTCCAGGAATGTTTTTTGTACCGATGCACCCACATATGGTTTTTCCACACTTCGCCCCGGCAGTACCAGCAGCAGTACCACCTGTAGTGCCACCCCTAGCACCAACAGCCAATGTGGCGGGCTGCTCCTCGAAGAAGAGAAAGAAGAGAAAGGGCAACACTTGATCTTCTGACACTGACGAAGTGAGCTATTTTCACTGTGCGCTATCTTTCCCTATTTCGCAACGCTGCCCAATAATGAATTGTTCGTGTAATTCTTTTAATTGCAGGCTTAGAATGGGTTTGTCCTTTGTTTCCGCGTGTGTTACTGAGTTATCACAATCTGTTACTGCAGGCCGAACTTCGCTTTTGGATCTCCTGTTGTACATAGCCACCCTTGATCTGGAATCGTGGATGTTAGTTAGCGCAGCTTTGGACTGCCTCGTTTTACAATATCACCCTTCAGTCGGATGTAATCTTACATGTAGTGCTGCTTCTGAATGTTAGTATGCTTCTGATCCTGAGGATTACGATCTCGAGGGGCCTGGTACTTTGTTTAATGGTTCTGCCCTCGCAGGCTTTTATCTTTACGGGGTTCTCGCTGAATTCTGTAAACCACACTGTATTTACAGCCACCAGCCACCAATGCTTCTTTAGTTTTTGTTAGAGAACGCTGATATGTCAGTCGTACATAAACTCAGTCATCTGTTGTGCTGTGCTGTTGGCACTGAAGCCTGGCGGAGTGGCGGTGCATACTGCTACTTCATGGGTAAGGCAATGATCACCTGTTTCTTTCTAAGCAGGAATGTGTAAATCAGATAGTTCTGTTGCAGTTTTGTTGTGATTGGGTGAAACCTTTGACGCCCTCTATGCAGGGTGAGTGTTGGATTGCTGCCAAAATGTACATTCCTATTTTGGGGTTACGGCCTTACGGGTTATGGCAATGCTAACGTCCTTTTGTCCACTCTAGATTGTTATTTTACAATATATATTAGCAGACTAATAGTCAACAAGCCTTGAGCAATACTCCGATCGAACACAGTGTAATTTTCGGCTGTGAGGCTGAGACGCAGTTGCGATATTATTTCGATCACTTATGCTCATTTTGACCAACGATAGATTAAGCAAAAAAAAAAATGCTACAGTGGATCTAATGCAAGAAAGACCGTGAGAGAACATTTGAAAGGTACATCATAGTACTTCAAAAGTTGTCATCTCAGGCCCCACCCACCAATAGCATCTTGGCGTTCTTCCACGCAACTGGTATGTGGCAGCTGTGCTAAACATGTCACGTAGAGCATTGTCTATCTGTTGAAGCTCATGAGAGCATCTTCAATCGTGCTCCCAAAAGAGATTTGGTGCCCTGCAGTTTTTAAACTGTTTAGTTTCCTGAGCTCCTCCGCGTTGTCGCACCGCACGGTTTTTAAAGCACCTCCGGGATGGGTTCGGAAGGAACGCCCAGTTTGACAGTTTTTTCATGGATAGGCCGTGGCGAGATGAAAATCGACAATGTTGTTCGTACGGGCGCTTCGCCTTGCCAAGGCGAAATCCAAGCGGCGTTGCGCGGCAAAGGTAGGGGTAACCTCCCTCTTCGGTTACCCTCTTCATTAGTCCCCTCCCAAAATTTCCCTTTCCCAATTTTCGCACCGGCGGCGGCTGTGGCAACCCAGATCTGGCCGCAGGCATCTGACCCTGGCCGTGGTCTGGATGAGGAGCTCCTCCCTTCGGTCTCCGGCGCCGGACCAGCGTCATCGTTTACATCCGCGGTGGAGCCTGCGCACATCTTCTCCGAATTCCGGCTGTCTCCATAGTCTGCCATGACGGAGGTAAGGGGAAACTCCTATGCTCTACTGTAGTGTTAGATTCATGTTGGTAGAACTATTTGGGTTTGATAAAACCGTTCGTAATGCATAGTTCTTGTTTGAGTAGACCGACCAGCTGCAGTTTGTGCATCACGCCGCAACACTCATCATATGCATACAAGCCTGGATCTTGACGGTGCACAAGAGAGCAGTTAGGCATGCTGCTTTTTCTCCTGTCATATGTTACAACGAGATTAGGAGAGGATGGCCAACCTAAACTACATCTACAACGACAACGATGTAGAGGCTATCCAGATGCTTCGGATGAGAAGAGCCCCTTTCTGTGCACTTGTGAAAACGTTCAGGTCTAGATGACTGCTGGTTGATAGCATCCACAACTCTGTCAAAGAACAAGTCGCAATGTTTCTTCATGTCATGGGTCATAACCAGAGGTTCGGAGTCATCCATAGCACATTCAGGCGATCCACAAATACTATCTCTCGGTACTTCCAGCATGTGTTGTACGCAGTTGGGGAGCTCAGAGGTGAAATGATCAAGCCAACATCAACAAACACAACACCCAAGATCAAGAATAGCTACAGGTGGTTCCTGTATTTCAGGGTGAGTACAAAATCATGTTCGTTCTACTTATGATATGTCTGTATGCTAATTGTTTGATAGGATTGCAATGGGCTATTGATGGTATTCATGTGACTGCAAAGGTACCAAGATCAATGTCTGCAGCATTCCGCGGGAGAAAGCACTACACCGGTCAGAACGTGCTAGCAACCGTGGATTTCAATATGAGGTTCACATGCGTGTTTGCTGGATGGGAGGGTTCAGCTCATGATGCAAACATCCTGTCTGATAGCTTGTCAAGGCCTGATGGGTTGCAAATCCCTGAGGGTAAGTTCAACCTTCGAGATGCTAGATATGCATGCCAATCTGGTATTCTACCTCCCTTCAGGAAAACAAGGTACCACCTCAACAAGTTTACTCCAAGGAACCGATCTCAGAATGCGAAAGAGTTGTTCAATCTGAGACATTCAAGCCTTAGAGTCACCACTGAGAGGGTCTTTTGCTGCATTGAAGTACAGGTTCAAGGTCCTTGACCAAAAGCTGGTCCTTGCTTGCTGCATTCTTTACAACTGGATCCTAGGCTGGAGCGAGGATGACTTCTTCCAAGAGGTTGTCACTTTTGATGTAGTTGAGACCGGCCATGGCATGGAGGCAGAGCCTGGATGGAGAAGAGGAAAGACTGGGCAAACGCTATGTGGGAAGCCAGAGGCAACACCACTATTTGAGAAGGAGAAGAACAAGTGAAGAAGTAAAGAAGAAGTGAAGAAGTAGAAGAAGAACCCCTTTGATCCCCTGTTTCTCGAACCCCAATTTGATCCCCGTATGTTGAACTTCCCCGTGATTCATAGTAGCTAGGGAGTATTGATATGAACTACCATTTGTAGTAGCTAGGGCTAATTTCGTGAACTGGTAGCTTTGTAAGTGTACAACTGTGATGAATTGTGATTTCTGTGTGATGGGAGGTGATAGTATAGTAAGGCTACCCGTTGATGTGACTTTATGCTTGCCTGGATGGCATCAAACAGGTGTAGTTTCATCTCCATCGAGATTTGGAGTTGGTTGCAGGCAAACAAACAAAAAGGTATTTTTGCCCAAACCATGCAGGCCAATTCTGGCCCGTGGCTCGTTCCGAACGCGCACGTGCCCTCGCACCACTGCGCCAGTGAGCCCCAAATCGGACCCAGGCTACCAAACGCGCCCTTGACCGCCCTTAGCCTTGCATTTCAAAGCTCTTTTCGATCCGGCGTGATCCAATACGCTGTTTGCCGCTCCAATAAGCACATTCCCGCTAGGGGGGGGGGGGGGACGCAACTAAAAGCGACGCGGTGAGTAGCGCGTCCGTCTCGTTAGCGGCATGAACCGAAGCGCTAGAGCTTTGCCTTAATGACGACTATGTTTTCCAAGAGGGAGCAAGCGAGATGTTCTGTCGGCATTACGCCTCCTCCACGCGTTGCCGCCGGCTTCCTTCCCGCCTCTTCCCGTGCTGCCAACAACTACGCCTCACGAAAACATGCCTCGTCGCCTAGCCACCATGTACGCAATGCTGAGTTGCACCGGCGGCGGGCAGACCGGCCCCTCCACCACCATCTCCACCTCCGCCTCCACCGCCCCGGCCCACATTCCCGAGTTTCCCCAGTTCAACGAGTTTTTCGGCGACGACGACGTCATCGAGGAGGACCCGGAGGTCGCGATGCTGATTGTGCAGTTCAGGGCTAACGCTGTCCGGGTGGCAGCGGAGGAGGAGGTGGCCCACGCGGTGTTCGACGCGGAGCAATATCAGCAGTGGCGTTGGTCGCGGAGGAGGCGGACGACGATGACGACGCCCTCGACGGCTGGAGCAATGACGGGCCTAACCTGGAGGAGAAGGAGGCGGAGCAGAGGGCCATCCTCGCGTCCTTCGAGTCAAGACCGATGATGACGCTTGTGCCCGCGAGGAAGTCAACGAGGAGCAGCGGCGCTGCGTCGTCGATGTCTCCATCCTACGGGGGCCGATAGAGGAGGCGGGCAACCGCTTTTTCGCGGAGGAGCGGCAACGGCTCCTTGAGGATGTGGTGGAATGCCAAGCTCTTTTCGTGGGGCTTCAGAGGATGCGGCGGCTCCGAGTGGTGGCGGATAAGCGGAATAATGAGGGAGACGACAACGGGGTGGGGTTGTCGAGCGCCCGAGAGAACGACGAGTAGGATAGGGTAGATCAACTAGCAGTTTTCAGTCAAAATTATAACATGCGATCCAATTTTAATGTTTGATCTGAAAGCACCATCACCATTTATGGCAAAGCATCTACATTACTACAGAGATAAGGCTCGCCGTGCCGGTGCCATGACGTAGCGAGGCGATCTAGAAGAGCGAGCACAAGAAGAGTCATCGCCGTCGTCGCGTCGGCCGTGGCGACTGAGAAACTCTCCCCTTCCCCACGCAGACTGCGTACCCAGCACTCCAGCAGCAGGGCCAGCGCGGACCGCCCCCGCGTCCCAACCTCCACTCCTGCCACCGCGTGTCGCGCCTCTCCCCCGCCGCGTGCCCCGTCCCACGGCTGACGGGCCACGTCACGGCGCCCGCCCAAGCCCAGAACCCACACCAGATTAAACCACCCTCCCCGTCCACCTCCCCATTACCGCTTTTTGATCTTACCGTTTTCGCTGCCAGCGACAGCTCGCCACCATGCGCCTCTACGTCTGCGTGCTCGAGGCGCGCGGCCTCCCGGCGCCGCCGCTGCACGGCCACGGCGAGGGGGTCTACGCGCGGGTGAAGGTGGGGAGGGAGAGGGCGCGGACGCGGGCGGTGGAGCCGGCGGAACCGGGCGGCGCGGCGTGGAACGAGGAGTTCGTGTTCGAGGTGGGCGCGGAGGAGGGCGAGGCGGTGGAGGTCGGGGTGGCGCGGCGCCGGGAGGGCGGGGCCGGCCGGAGGGAGGTGCTGGGCAGGGTGAAGCTCCCCGTGCCGCCGCCTCCCGCGCAGGCCGCCTCCGGGGCCCGGCGCTCCGTCCCGCCGACGTGGTTCACGCTGCGGCCCAAGCACCGCCGGAAGGGCCGCGCCGCCGCGGCGCCGGACTGCGGTGCGTGCACGCATTTCGCCTCTCTCTAGCTCTAAGATAAACAGTTGCTTTGGTAGTAATTTTGTCTGCCTTTGCCGTGAACTGCGCGAATTCGTCCTCGGAATGGTCGGTCGGCGCGCTAAGCCGATAACCCGTACTATTGTCTAGCCTTTGCCAAATGCCGCACGCGAGCTCCGAATCGAGTAGCGTGCTCCTACGGAATCAGAGGTCGGTAGAAGCTTTCGCAAGTCACTCGAAAGTGTTACCCCGACTCCCCGAGCATAACCGGCTGCTGCAGTTTCATGTCTCTCTCACGGCTGAGAGAGACGCGCGCCGAACGGCAACACTAAGCTCCGGGGTTTGTAGTGGTGATAGAATAATCATGTCGGTCGGCTCAGCTTTACTGCTTTGACGCCTTGCCGTGAACTGTAGTGCTAGTTTTCAGAAGCTGTGTGTATTGACAGTTCCATTTTGGTCTTCCCATTGAGAGTTGAGATTTGTCTGATGATTGCATTTGTTTTATCATCTCCGTTGGTGAATGGTCTGTCCATAACGATTTTATTTTGCATGTCTGCCTTCCAGGAAAAATTCTTCTCACATTTTCACTCTATGGAGAGAACAATGACAATACAGTCATCCACTCGTCGACTTGTTCGAGCTCCAGGAGTGGCACTGATGTTGAAATTGACAGATCAAGTTATAGGGAACATCCAGATGCAAACGGTGTGATGGTTGATTCCCCTAGGAGCTCTGCAGTGGCACAAACCTATCTAGATGATTCTGACCGTTCGACGCTAGCAAATTCCAGTACAGTTTCTGAAGATGATAGTCTGATAGAGCCTAGTACACCAACCGCAAAGAGTGCACATGGCCGTGACGCTGAACTGTCTGTTCCAGATGCAAGCTTTGAAGAAGCAATGGAAACCATGAAGTCAGATGGAAGCAGTGCACCGGACATGCCTGACGATCTCGGTGGTGGCACCATATTTGAGCACACTTACCTCGTGGAGTCGAAGGATTTGAACTCCCTTCTCTTTGGGCCTGATTCCCAGTTCTCCAAAGACCTGCGTGAGCTGCAAGGAACGATGGACTACGATGAGCAGCCGTGGACGTGGAAGAGCCAGAATCCACCTAGCTTAACCAGGACATGTCGGTACACCAAGGGCGGAACGAAGCTTATGAAAGATATCAAAACTATTGAGGAACAGACGTATCTCAAAGCTGATGGCAAGAGTTTTGCGATCATGACTCGCGTTCGCACTCCGGAAGTTCCATTTGGGAACTGTTTTGAGGTTGTTTTACTCTACAAGATGACTCAATCCCCTGAGTTGTCGTCAGGTGAAGAGAGCACACATCTGAATGTATCATACAATCTGGAGTTTCTTCAGAGTACCATGATGAAAAGTATGATCGAGGGAAGTGTTAAGGATGGACTCAAGGAGAATTTTGAAAGTTTTGCAGAAATCTTGTCTCGGCATGTGAAAGTAGCTGATTCTGCAGGGATGGACAAAGAGCAGTTGTTGGCACCACTTCAGACGGATCACCCGTCACATATCAGACTTGCTTACAAGTATTTTTGCAATTTTACCGTGATCTCGACAGTGATAATGGCAGTGTATGTTCTTGTGCACATCCTTCTGTCTAGGCCAGGCCCACTTATGGGTCTTGAGTTCAGTGGTCTAGATTTACCTGACACATTTGGAGAGCTGATCACATCTGGCATACTAGTTCTTCAGATGGAGCGTTTACTGAATATGGTAGCTCATTTTGTACAAGCAAGGATAAAACGAGGTATGCTCTGTTTTAGCTTTGCAGCTATTGTGTCTCTCATGCATCGTACGTGCAAACGAATTCTTCAATATCATAACTGTCTTACCTCTAAAACCACCTTTTGTCACCAGGAGGTGATCACGGGGTTAAGGCAAATGGTGATGGTTGGCTACTGACAGTAGCTCTGTTAGAGGCTACGAGCTTGCCGCCTGTTTCTTGCGGATCTGTAGATCCTTATGTTGTGTTCAGTTGTAATGGCATAACGAGATCAAGCTCTGTTCAACTACAGACTCAAGAACCTCAATGGAATGGTTAGTATATTTCACTTATTAGCACACATTGTCCAAATAAGAACATGTTAGCACACTGGACACAGTGGAACTTTGTGTGATGTATGATTAATTGGTTTCTGAGTTCTGAAACTGAACGATTGCTGCAGAGATAATGGAGTTTGATGCCATGGAAGAGCCACCTGCTATGTTGGATGTTGAAGTTTTCAATTTCGATGGCCCGTTCGACCTGGCAATCTCACTGGGACACACAGAAATTAACTTTCTTAAACACACATCAACAGAACTAGCAGATATATGGGTACCACTGGAGGGAAAACTAGCTCAAACATGCCAGAGTAAGCTACATCTGAGAATATTTCTTGAAAATACGAGAGGACCTGAGGCATCAGTGAGAGACTATCTGAATAAGATGGAGAAGGAAGTTGGTAAGAAGGTATTCCTCGATAAACTTTCATGCGGATATCATTTAGTAGTAACTATTTTGGCAATCCGAGTATTCACATAAATACTCATACTGCAGTTACATGTTCGGTCACCACACAGAAATTCAACATTCCAGAAGCTTTTCAGTTTGCCTCAAGAAGAGTTCCTTATAGCAGATTATGCATGCTCCTTAAAGAGGAAATTGCCATTGCAGGTAAAATTATCCGGAGCTACTACATGTTTTATATTTGCTCCCTGGATTACATTTTTTGTGTGGTTTTAGGAGAAAATGAAGGTTGCATTAATTGTGGAGATCTTTGATAGGTTGAGAATTTAGTTGGAAGCTCTGATATGAAATCAAACATAGCATTGAATGCGATAAGCTGAAACACATTTCTTAGTGAACTTTATTTTTATGTTGGTTATGAATATTCACTTGTAGTTGCTGGTGATGCAGGGAAGGCTATTTCTGTCAGCTAGAATAGTTGGTTTCTATGCCAATTTGTTTGGGCACAAAACGAAATTCTTCTTTCTGTGGGACGACATCGAGGAAGTCGAAGTGTCACCTCCATCTTTCACAACAGTAGGCACCCCATCATTGGTGTTCACGTTAAAGAGTGGGCGCGGGCTTGAAGCGAAGAATGGTGCCAAATCACAGGATAAGGAGGGGAGGCTGAAATTCCAGTTCCATTCATTTGGATCGTTTAGCAAGGCTAGTAGGTTTGTATCTTCCAGTACTTCCATCGGTGTAAAAAAAAAATGCACCCTCTCATGAAAAAGTTATTTCCTTGTAGGACCATAATTGGTCTGTGGAAAACAAAATCGTCAGCTGTTGAGCAGAGGGCCAAGCTTGAAGAAGATCAAGATGATGAGAGCTACAACGATCTTGATGACGTCCAGTCTCTGTTGAGCATTGGAGATGTGAACCTCTCAAAGGAGTATACAGTGGAACATCCTATTGATGTGAGTTCTCTATGCTCTGTTCTTTTTTTCCCTTCCTTTCTCGTGATGATAGGGTTGGGCTGTTAGTCTATAATGAAGTAAACGTCACCAGTCTTTATCTTGGTTCAAAAAGTAGGATGCGTATATCCGATGATTTGAAGAGGAAATTTATTTTAGCTAACTGTAAGCAATGCCAGTAGACCATATCTTGTCAACCTCAACTTTTGGGGAAGCAGAAGGGTCTAGGCTCGAGAGAGTTGGGACTTGGGACAAAACCTTTTGACAGTGCCATCCAGCATTCTCGCTCTTGGACAAGGCAACACCCAAATTGGCTTGTCAGTATGCTATTGTACGCAGCGATCTTCTGTTAACTGTCTGCACATCCCGCAGGCAAATCTGCTGATGGGTGTGTTCGACGGCGGCCCCTTGGAGACGAGAACAATGAGCAGGGTCGGGTGCCTCGACTACACCGCCACGCCGTGGGAGGAGACCAAGCCTGGCGTCCTGGAACGACACGCCAGCTACAAGTTCAACCGCTACATGTCCATCTTCGGCGGCGAGGTGGCCAGCACCCAGCTGAAGTCGACGTCAGAGGACGGCGACGGGTGGACAGTGTACGACGTCATGACTCTGCACAACGTCCCCTTCGGCGACTACTTCCGGGTATGTAAACTTTTTTGTTCTCTATATCTCGGGTGGATGCCGTCCGAGTCCACCATCATCCTGTCGTATCATGTGGCTTTGTCTATGTAGTGGATGGGAGTAGTTAGTTAGTCAGGCAAAGAAACGGGGCGGACAGTTACATAATGTAAAGTTTGTGCGGTTGTGCCATTGTTGCAGGTCCATCTGCGGTACGACATCCGGAGCGTGGCCGTGGCGGCGTCGGAGCCGGCGAGCTGCCGGTGCGAGGTGCTGGTGGGGATCGAATGGCTCAAGAGCAGCAAGTTCCAGAAGAGGATCGCGAGGAACATCTGCGACAAGCTGGCGCATAGGGCGAAGGAGGTGCTCGAGGTGGCCGGCAAGGAGATCACGTCGGCCATGTCGGGCTGAAAGCTGATCTAGCTGGACTGGTGGTGGTTTTTTGTTCTCCATCTTCCGGCAAAGCGTGAAAGCCTGGCGCTGTAGTTACTATAGTCGTTACGTTAGCATCTTCGTTAATTTGGTAGCTGACAGAGACGTAAGGTAACACATGCTAAGAGCAATGCGCTGACAAACAGTAGTACCAATCAATTCCTTCTATACAAACTTATACAAGTAATAAAAAGAGCGGAGGAAATTATATGTGGGAAAAAGTATGTAAACTGTGTATGATTTCCATTTTCCAATTACCTAGAAAATACGACGATTGGATTATTTCTGATCATGTCTTTTTGGCAAAGAGATAGTAAGAAAAATATATGTCATGTTGTTTGGTGACAGGTAAATGAATATCGAAGCCACTTATGGTAGATGGGGGTATGGAAAAGCATTCTGAGGAGATGCGTTAGACTCACGTGCACTATCTAAAATCTGAGGATTCTTATTTTTGGACTGGTCTTATGGCGACGAAAAAGTACTTCTTTCCATATAATTCGTTTTAATTTGTTTTTTTTATTAAAGATGATTTCTAAAAGAACAGATGGTTAGGTAGTAAAGCACTTCAAAAACAATATCTGGCTATGTATAGTGGGGCAGAAATACCCCTCGTAGCAAGTAATATATATGCTATGCTTAGTACTCGAAAATGAGCTTAGGTTCTAAACGGAAGAGGTGCCCGCCCTCCTTAACTATTCAGTTTCACTAGAAGCAAACCTTTACTTGAGCTTTCGATATTCGAATTAGGGGATGCATCTCTTTTGGTTCTTCGGTCATCCATAGGTGTATATTCTCATTCTACCATGATTCGGTCGGATTGGCGAGCATTCCACCAATTCTTAATCCAAAGTTCCAGACATTTATTAAATGAGAAAGAAACTCCCCAGGGCAAAAGTACGATAAATACAAGATATAGTAAAGAAGGCAATGCTTTCTTTTTTTTCATTTTTGATCCGTAAATTGAGTAATTTCATTTCTTCGATTTGTTCTCCTCTTCTAAGGTTATAGCTTTCGTGCTAGCTTCATCGATGTTACCCACCAAATAAAAAGCCTGTTGAGGTTTAGGCCTTTCGGCGTTTTTTCCTCCTGGATCCTCTTCCAAAAACAGTTTGGGTCAATGTAGATGAATCTGTATTCGTTGAGACATTCTCGTGCGTCACACGAGCTCCGGCCTCCGCCTCCACCTGCCCTACCAGGTGATGGTGACGGAGAACCATGCGGGGGCCTGCGAGACATCTTGCTTCCGCTGTCAGATTCTTCACGTCCTTCCTGGCAGCGTTGGCTCCGGCTGCGGCGGCTGCCTTCGCTATCATGGCATCTGCCTCCGTCATTTCGAGATTGCCTGGGCTCACGTGCACGTTCTTCATTTTGGCTCCTCCGAGCTTTAGGAGTGCATTCTTCGTTCCGGTTCCTCCGGGGCTCAACATTGTCGCGGATATTAATTCCGACAGGCCCATGGGGTCTGGCGTTTCCGGCGGGACTTTGCTGACGAGGGCACGGATGCGCGTACTGGTTCCGGGGCGGTGATGGGGTTGCGGTACTCGTCCTTGCGACAGTACATCACATCCTTTCCCTTGTTTTTATCCCCAGGGGGAGTATCCGAAGATATAAGGATCAGATTTGGGCGCTCCATGTTCTTTCTTCTGCGCTCCGTTGATCCGGTGCGCGATTGGTCGTCGCGGCGCTCCCTTGACCTTTCAGTAGCGTTCTTCTACGTTGTAGACACACATGCCTCCGGGTTGGATTTCAACCTACGCGAAGTATCCACCTTACTTTGTTGCTTCATGGCCGTGGCAATGACTGCACGGAGGTGCTCGATATCGCTCTCGTCATTGCTTTTGGCTAGGAGCTCCGCCGCCATCTTCATGTTATCCTTTGGAGTTGCCAGAGGCTTGGGGCGAGCTGCACTGTCAAAATTGATGTTGCGAGAGCGGATAGGTTCTCTTCGCATCTGCTTTGCTTCCTCATGGGTTTCTTGGACTGTGGTCTCCCACTCTTCTGCAAGCTCTTTGGCCCTCAAAAGTGCTTCCTTCGCCTTGCGCTCGTTGCTTCTGGCCCGCTCGATTAGCCTTTCAGTTTCCATCTTGTCCTGAAGGACTGATGCTCTAACCTTGACTATGTTCTCTGATTTTGCAAGGAGTTCTTTACGCTTAGCTTCATGGGCTTCCAGATCCGCAACCACATCTGGGGTGATTGGGGTCGTCAGAAGTTCCGGCTGGTGAACGTGCTCAATGTTTGTTTTACGGCTATCTCCACGAGCGTATCAACTGCCATCCCTTCATAGAACTTTAGGCTTCGGTCGTGTGATGGCTCCGGTGTCTCACGGCGGTGCCTCCGGCTGTGCTGGAGCCAGGATGTTAGCGTCAGACGGAGTCTTCTGTGGATCGTCATCCTCATCGTCGTCAACTCCAGCCAGGTCGCGAAGACCTGCTTTGGCGGAGATGATTCACCATCCTCTTTCTCTGCGTCCTCCAACTCCTTGCACTACCTCTCGTACTCCTCCGAAGCCATGGGTGTAACGTCATCTGAGAACGGGCTGAGGCTTTCGAGAATCAAGTCGTAATTGTCTCCGGCTCCTTCCTGACGCTCGAAGTTGTTGTTTTCTCCGGCATCCTCTGCCAGCACGAGTCCAACGCCTTCCTCTAGAGGGGCGGATCCGGGTTTATGCGTGAGCAAGTGCACAAAGTGGCACCTTTTCTTCTCTAACACCTAGGAAATCCAGACGATCTGCATTGGTCTTCCACCGTTGTTTCCTGCTAGGGGCGGATTGGGTGGGCTTTGAAATATAATCTTGCCTAACTACGGAACATTACATTGTCATGCACGTCAAGGATCCGCCTTATACCTAATATGTTGTACTTGATCCGGCTATCTCTGATGGGCCTTGCCGGATCCGACTCTAGGCGTATGTCCGTTGGGATCCGGTTCCTTGTTCCTGGGCTGGACTTTCTCCATCTTGATCAACACTAACTAGGCGGCCCGCCGTGTGCCACCATCACCGTCTATTGGTCATCCGGGCTTACCGGATCTTGGCACTGTCGATGGTACACCCATTAAGTATACCCCCAATAGCAGTGTTGATAATATTATTTGCAAGTGGCTAAATAGGGTGAACCATATGTGTAAAATAATTATTAAGGTGGGAGCGCTTACCATTATTTGGTCGCTATGGCTATTTAGAAATGATAAGGTTTTTAACGATAAAAAATCTTCTCTTATGCAGGTTATCTACTGGTGCACTATTTTGATCCATTCACGGTTGTTTCTACATTATGTGGAGAACCACGACCTGTTTACGGAACACCGCGGGGAACTTTTTACCTAACATGAGTGGCTGGCGTAATGTGAGGATTGGATTTCCACCACCTCGAAACATTTTCTAGTTGATTACTCATACTGAGCCTTCTTGTTTTTATTTTTATTTCTCTGAATGTACTGAGCAATTTTTTTCGAGAAAAAAAATAAGACAGTGCTTCTGTTCAAGATGGATGTGTACACATAACACATGTAATTGTATACGACATCGTCGAAGAGGCGAAATCAGCTCTTGCCGACCTTTTGCACAGTTGATAGTCGACGCCGCGGCTGGACAACGTTGTCCGTTGCGGTGGCACTGGGACAGATCCCTGCAGGGAAGAAAGCTTCGGGGCTCATGCGGGACTGGGTGCGGCGTCGGCATCTCGTCTCGTGGCTCGTCTGGGTAGATCGGGCCTCGGGCGGGCGCCGTCGTGCGTAACGTGAGCAGCACTTGCTGCCGTCCTTGGGTCGCGCCGCGCCGCGCGTGGTACCCTCGTGGCTGGATGCCGGCGTGGTCGGATCTCCTCGTGCAGCTCAATGTTGCTGCCTGCTTCCGGTCGGTCTTTGCCTGCGACGCAAATAGTGCCGGGTAGGATCGCCTTTTGGGTTTGGATGAGATCCGCATATCCGATAGAAAGATTAGGTTCCTCCATTTTGAACGTTCCACGGCAACGCACTTTCCACGGTTCGCACAGATATTCTTGGGTGGGACGAATGTGATATTTGGGGATTCTTTTTCGATAGAAGCTTCTCTGACCATTCTAGTTAATTAGTGTCAGACATCATATTTAGAAGATTCCAGGATGTCCCTATTAATTTTTGCAAAACAGTTTATATAAGAAATTGAAGTGAGTCCAATTTTTGCATAAGCAGTGAAACATCATTGACCCAATCATGTACAATTCAAAATACCATGACCACATTATGCTCCGTATGATTTTTTTTTCCTTCTTACTTGGATTTTTTTATGAGGAAGTATGGCAATTGTTCTGACAATTCGTAAGAACAAAAGAGTTTATGGGACCTACCACCAAGAATGCATACAAATAAAAAATAAAACCCCCCAAAAAAGAGGTCAAAGAGAGCTATAGCAAACTACTCGTGACTAACAAGCTCGTTTTCATCGAAACCACCTAGAGATCCCGGTTCGCCATTGATATAGCATTATAGGAAAATTGTCAGCGACTCAGTCCGAACTGATGGAAAGAAACTAGACAGTGTATTTATATTAACAGATATGTCTTCAAAGTTATTTTGCTGAAATATGAACATGCATTGCTCTTTCCAATCGTGCACGCAATAGTTGATGACGATGAGTAGATATACTTTGCTAATCCCGTGAAACTCTTAGATTTTTGAAGTAAACATGATGATTGAGGTAGTATTGTTGTGAATGTCCTTCCTAAGATCATGTTTCCTTCACTTGGAATGCACAATATGATGAGCAGTGGCATAGCTATGTTGAAGTCGGGGGGGGGGCACGCGCCCATGACTTTTAGAAAATTAGTGAAGAAAAAATAATAATATATAAGTCTTGTAGTAGAATTTTGTAGCCTTTTGTCCCCCAAGATCATGGTTTTTCTCCCCCCCCCCCACCACTGATGATGAGACTATGTAGCATGGATGATCATTGGTGAGTTCATAACATGTGACATGATGGGTACTAGACAATAACATGTCAGAACTAGTATCTGCTTCGAACTGGTAGGACATCCG
>NC_061514.1:108215210-108297866 GCF_022539505.1 Lolium rigidum
TAGGGATGGATGAACGGGCGTTGCATGGATGAGAGAAACTCATGTAACAATCAAGGTAGGGCATTTGCGGATAGTAATAAAACGGTATCCAAGTACTAATCAATCAATAGGCATGTGTTCCATATTTAGTCGTACGTGCTCGCAATGAGAAACTTGCACAACATCTTTTGTCCTACCAGCCGGTGGCAGCCGGGCCTCTAGGGAATCTACTGGAAATTAAGGTACTCCTTTTAATAGAGCATCGGAGCAAAGCATTAACACTCCGTGAACACATGTGATCCTCATATCACCGCCTTCCCCTTCGGTTGTCCCAATTTCTGGCACTTTGGGGCCTTGGGTTCCGGTCAACAATACGTGTATACAACTTGCAGGTAAGATCATAAAGCAATGAATATCATCATGAATTGATAACAGGTTCAGATCTGAGATCATGGCACTCGGGCCCTAGTGACAAGCATTAAGCATAACAAGTTGCAACAATATCATAAAAGTACCAATTACGGACACTAGGCACTATGCCCTAACAATCTTATGCTATTACATGACCAATCTCATCCAATCCCTACCATCCCCTTCAGCCTACAGCGGGGGAATTACTCACACATGGATGGGGGAAACATGGCTGGTCGATGGAGAGGCGTCGGTGGTGATGATGGCGATGATCTCCTCCAATTTCCCGTCCCGGCGGAGTGCCAGAACGGAGTTTCTGGTCCCGAGATGGAGTTTCGCGATGGCGGTGGTGTTCTGGATGTCTTCTGGCGATTTCGTCTAACCCCCGTGCGTTTTTAGGTCGAAACCTTTAAGTAGTCGGAAGGGAGGACACCTGGGGCTGCCCGAGGCGCCGCCACCATAGGCTGGCGCGGCCCAGGGGCCTGCCGCGCCGCCTGGTGGGGTGGCTGCCTCGTGGCCCCCTCCTTCTGGTCTTCTGGCTCCGTTACTCTTCTGTAAAAATAGGCCCATTGGAATAAACTCCAGGGATTTTCCTGAAAGTTGAGTTTCTGCACAAAACCGAGACACCAGGGCAATTCTGCTGAAAACAGCGTTAGTCCGTGTTAGTTGTATCCAAAATACACAAATTAGAGGCAAAACAATAGCAAAAGTGTTCGGGAAAGTAGATACGTTTTGGACGTATCAGGAGATTATTATGATTGAGTATGCAAGTTTTGCCGTATAAGCTTTAATATAAGAGCGCTGCTCGACAGATAAGTACAATCTGTTAATTGTTCTTTGACCAAGAACGAAGTTTGCCATCACCAACTATGATTTCCTATGCACCTTTATTTGTGATTTCCTTCTACTTGTTTCAAGTTGAAGTATATGAGGAAGTTGTTCACTAGAATGTCTTGTGTGAATTAATGTGATGCTTCTTGTCCGTATTTTATTTATCGACTCTTCACTCCATAAACATGTGGTCTTGTTTATCGAGTTCAGTTTCGCTTGGGGACAAGCGAAGTCTAAGCTTGGGGGGAGTTGATACGTCCATTTTGCATCACTATTTTATATCATAATTTACTCGTTATTCATTGATATATTTCATATTTAGTGATGATACTTATGTTATTTCACCTATTTTGCATGTTTCATGATTATTGGAGAATCACTCACCGGAGTTAGGATTCTGCTGGAAAAAGCACCGTCAGAATGCAATATTTCTGAAGATCAACAACTGATGGAAATTACACCGAAGGTCTTATTTCTCCAGAAGAAGGAGCCAGCCAAAAGGAGGGGCCGAGGAGGGCCGGCATGGCCCCCCCCATAGGCCGGCGCGGGCTCCACCCTGGCCGCGCTGCCTTGTGGGGAGGGGGCCCACAGCTCTCCTCGTTCGCCTCTCTTTCACGTACTTCATCTACCCGAAAACCTAAGGTACTGAGAATAATTTCGAGGAGACACAGCCGCCTCTGCGGGGCGAAAAACACCAGAGAGAAAAGAGCTCTCCGGCAGGCTGAAATCCGCCGGGGAAATTCCCTCCCGGAGGGGGAAATCGACGCCATCGTCACCGTTGATGCGTGCAGTTGACACACGTCCGTTGGGAACCCCAAGAGGAAGGTGTGATGCGTACATTAGCAAGTTTTCCCTCAGTAAGAAACCAAGGTTTATCGAACCAGTAGGAGTCAAGAAGCACATTGAAGGTTGATGGTGGCGGAGTGTAGTGCGGCGCAACACCAGGGATTCCGGCGCCAACGTGGAACCTGCACAACACAATCAAAGTACTTTGTCCCAACGTAACGATTGAGGTTGTCAATCTCACCGGCTTGCTGTAAACAAAGGATTAGATGTATAGTGTGGATGATGATGGTTGTTTGCGAAGAACTGTAAAGAACAATTGCAGTAGATTGTATTTCAGATGTAAAGAATTGGACCGGGATCCACAGTTCACTAGTGGTGTCTCTCCCATAAGATAAACAGATGTTGGGTGAACAAATTACAGTTGGGCAACTGACAAATAAAGAAGGCATAACAATGCACATACATATATCATGATGAGTACTATGAGATTTAATCGGGGCATTACGACAAAGTACATAGACCGCTATCCAAAGCATGCATCTATGCCTAAAAAGTCCACCTTCGAGGTTATCATCCGAACCCCTCCGGTATTAAGTTGCAAACAACGAGACAATTGCATTAAGTATGGTGCGTAATGTAATCAACACAAATATCTTTAGACAAAACATCGATGTTTTATCCCTAGTGGCAACAAGACATCCACAACCTTAGAACTTTCCGTCACCGTCCTGCATTCAATGGAGGCATGAACCCACTATCGAGCATAAATACTCCCTCTTGGAGTCACAAGTATCAACTTGGCCGGAGCCTCTACTAGCAACGGAGAGCATGCAAGAACATAAACAACATATATGATAGATTGATAATCAACTTGACATAGTATTCAATATTCATCGGATCCCAACAAACACAACATGTAGCATTACAAATAGATGATCTTGATCATGATAGGCAGCTCACAAGATCTAACATGATAGCACAATGAGGAGAAGACAACCATCTAGCTACTGCTATGGACCCATAGTCCAGGGGTGAACTACTCACACATCAATCCGGAGGCGACCATGGCGGTGTAGAGTCCTCCGGGAGATGATTCCCCTCTCCGGCAGGGTGCCGGAGGCGATCTCCTGAATCCCCCGAGATGGGATGGGCGGCGGCGTCCCTGGAAGGTTTTCCGTATCGTGGCTCTCGGTACTGGGGGTTTCGCGACGAAGGCTTTAAGTAGGCGGAAGGGCAGGTCAGGAGGCGTCACGGGGGACCCACACGCTAGGGCCGCGCGGGCCCCCTCTAGGCCGCGCCACCCTACTGTGGCGGCGCCCCGTGGCCCCACTTCGTGTCTCCTCTGGTCTTCTGGAAGCTTCGTGGAAAAATAGGCCCCTGGGCGTTGATTTCGTCCAATTCCGAGAATATTTCCTTACTAGGATTTCTGAAACCAAAAATAGCAGAAAACAACAAGCGGCTCTTCGGCATCTCGTCAATAGGTTAGTGCCGGAAAATGCATAATAATGACATATAATGTGTATAAAACATGTGAGTATCATCAATAAAGTAGCATGGAACATAAGAAATTATAGATACGTTTGGGACGTATCAACCGTCATCGAGCTGGACTTTATTGGGATCATCATCACCATCATCTCCACCACCGTCACCGTCATCTCCACCGCTGCACCTCGTCACCGCTGTAACATCTAGGGTTGAATCTTGATTATTTCATAGGGGAAACTCTCCCGGTATTGATTACTCCTTGTTATTGATGCTATTGAGTGAAACCATTGAACCAAGGTTTATGTTCAGATTGTTATTCATCATCATATCACCTCCGATCATGTTCCATATGATGTCTCGTGAGTAGTTCGTTTAGTTCTTGAGGACATGGGTGAAGTCTAAATGTTAGTAGTGAACTATGTTGAGTAATATTTAATGGTTTGATATTTAAGTTGTGGTGTTATTCTTCTAGTGGTGTCATGTGAACGTCGACTACATGATACTTCACCTTTATGGGCCTAGGGGAATGCATCTTGTATTCGTTTGCTAATTGTGGGGTTGCCGGAGTGACAACAACCTGAACCCCCGTTGGTATATCGATGCTGGAGGGATAGCAGGATCTCGAGTTTAAGGTCTGTGGTTAGATTTATCTTAATTACTTTCTTGTATTTGCGGATGCTTGCAAGGGGTATAATCACAAGTATGTATTAGTCCTAGGAAGGGCGATGCATTAGCATAGGTTCACCCACACAACACTTATCAAAACAATGAAGATTAATCAACTATATGAAGCGAAAGCACTAGACTAAATTCCCGTGTGTCCTCAAGAACGTTTGGTCATCATAAGTAAACAAACCGGCTTGTCCTTTATGCTAAAAAGGATTGAGCCACTCGCTGCAACTATTACTCTCGCATTTTATTTACTTGTACTTTATTTATCTGCTATATCAAACCCCCCTGAATACTTGTCTGTGAGCATTTACAGTGAATCCTTCATCGAAACTGCTTGTCAACACCTTCTGCTCCTTGTTGGGTTCGACACTCTTATTTATCGAAAGTACTACGATACACCCCCTATACTTGTGGGTCATCAGATTGCATTGACGCACGAGCTTTGCACGTGTAGTCGATCGTCAAGCACGAACTCCACCAACAAATCGATGTTATCATACTCTCATCGAAAGATCGGCCACCTTTGTCCTATCAAGTGGTATCAGATTTCAGGTTGCTCGGTGAGATTTTACTGTTTTTCTAGTGTAGATTGCATCTACCATCATACCCATAAACCATGAAAAAGCCAAAAAAATACAGTTAGGGTTTAGATCATATCCTCCCATAAACCCCCTGCCACCTTTTTTGCATTGTCTTTTCAGTTTTGCATAGTTGAATTTATGTCTGCATCTTCGTGTCGAGTTGCTGGTCTTAGTGTCTAGTTCCTTTAGAGTATCGAGTTCTGTTCATATTAGTCACGTCGCTGCCACCGCTCACACCATACACAGATCACCGCCGTCATAACCATATACACCCTCCATATACTTTCGCCATCGCCATATACACCTGCCATATACTTCCGCATCTACCGTATATCATGTTTCCTACCGCGACACAGATTGTTGATGTTTCTCTGCCGTGACAGAGTTCGAGTAGAATTAGATTTTATTGTTTTTTTCTCCTTAGCAGTTGCCTTCTAATTTCATCCATGCTGTAGAAAAAATTTCCGTGAGATAAGTTTCGGCCGCCGGTAAAGAATTGTGAAGGAGAGCAAAAAAAAGTCTAAAAACGCCTCCGAAATTTCACTTTTTTGCAAAAAAAAGTTTGAAAAATGGTAACCGCATTAACTTTTGCATACGACGTTGGAAAAAACGTATAATATATCAAAATCATCGTGGGAAAAATTTACATCCGAATTCACCAGGATTTACCCGGTTAGCCAAATTTTAGATTCTCAAAATTCCAAATGAAAATACGAAAGCAGGAAGATTTTAGTTTTTGCTATAAATTATGGATTTTATATTTTTGTAATTTTTTAAAAATTAAAATTAATAATTGCATCCTGCATAAAGATTACTATTACTTTTACCCAATTTTTAGATTTTCAAATTTTTAGGTTTTAGGTTTGGCAAAAAAATTAAAAAAATTAAAAATAATACAAATTAAAAAGTTAATGTTTATTTATTTATTCAAGATTATTATTACATTATTATTAAAAGAATTATTTGAAATTCAAATAAAAATAAATGTGACATCGACCAACATGTTAATAGGATTGATATGATACTAGTATCACATACATGCGCGCGAAGCACTTGGATGCGGGACGGAATGGAACCTCGGAAGTTAAGCATGCTAGTGCTAGAGTAGTGGGAGGATGGGTGACCGAGAGGGAAGTTTGACCACGAGTAAGTAATTTGACTAGAGATAAGTGTAGTTAGAGATAGAGACTAAACTATGCAAATAACTGAAATAATAGAAAATCCGAAAAAATAGAAAAAAATGGAGTGAATTTTTTTAAAAAAAATAAAATTAGAGAATATGGAGATATTTTTGCCCCGACGCGCAGAACCCACGTGGATGGACCTTTAGTCCCGGTTCGTAAGCAACCGGGACTAAAGGGGGGGCTTTAGTCTCGATCCTTTAGTCCCGGTTGCACAGCCGGGACTAAAGCCCGTTATGAACCGGGACTACAGGGCTTTTTTCTACTAGTGTGAGTAGTTCCGTGGTGGCTTTGATATTGGCTTGTTGTTGTTGCGAGCTTGTGGCGATGTTGTTGTGGTGGTGTGCGTTGTTGTCGTGTTATGCCTTATCGCGTGTCATTGACGTTCTTGCTAGCTTGCTACTTGTTGTATTGTTTTCAGGCCCGGTTTCCTTATAGACCAAGGCATGGTGGATTCTTACATGTGGAGAGTTTTAACATATATTGCACTTCTTTCTGCACAGTTTAGGCTTTCGGTTATTTTCTTGGTGCATGCCATGATGGACTGATTATCCGATTTAGAAGGAGGGCTTGATCACTGGCTTCGACTTAGGCGAGGTTGAACCGAGGCGGCCGCAACAGCCTCGGAGAGAAGAAACTACGAAAGTGGTGCAAATCAGACGGACTTTGTTCGAGACGAAAAAACATGCTAAACTGCTCTCGATGTGGTACCTTCGTATAGCTACCTAAGATACTCAGACATATGCACATTCTTGCAATCTTGTAAAGCCCGCTCGCCGTTCAAGCTTGGTCCGGCTTACTTTTATATGGCTTTCTTGGTTTTGCCGCGCCCGGAGCTTATCAGCTTGTGCAACAACAACAAAAAATACTTGGATGGGATCATAGCAGGCAGCGTCTCGTCTTTTATAAACTCCATCCACTTCAGCAATTTTGCCTGCACGGATTTGTGGGCGCGACACGAACCATTGGCATCACGCGTACGCGATGGGAGCCAGATCAGAGACAGACGGGTCGGATCCCGACATGGAGAAGCAGCAGCCGCTGCTGCTCCCCGCGGCGGCGGATAAGGAGACGCCGCCGGTCTGCTGCAAGGCCAAGGGGTGCTCCTGTGCGTCGCCGACGGCGGCGCGGACGCTCGCGCTGGTCGTCCTCGCCACCGGCGCCCTGTTCGCGGCGCAGCTGGTGGCGCGGGAGGAGTACCTCCTGCTGGCGGTGTCTGCGTCGCAGCTGCTGAGCTTCATCGTGCTCACGTCGCTGCTGGCGCTGTGCGCGCTCCCGGACGAGGAGGAGAAGGATGGCGCACCTCGGCGGCGGCTCGCGTGGGCGCGCGCCGCGGGCGGGCAGGTGCTGCTGTGGTCGTTCGCCATGGCGCTCATGGTGAGCATGGCGCTGTGGGTAGCGGGGACCACGCCGGTGATCGTCGGGGCGGCGCTGTTCGGCCTTGCGCTGGCCGTCGTCTTCGCGTGCTACGCCGAGCTCGTGCAGTCCCTGTGGCCTGACGAGTGACGTGAACTGAATGCCCGTTTGCTTTTCTCGCCTTGCTAGCTGGGCTTCTCCGAGGAATGTACGAAGCCTATACGAGCCCGGCATCTCTTTCGGCCTTGGCCCTTGGGTTGCATCAGCGTGGTAGTTTTTTTGTTTTTTTTTTTTTGTTTTTTGAGAATTATCAGTGTGCTAGTAGGACTTGACACATTGGGTTGCGCCTGTTGCTAGTTAGTACAACTTGAGACCTGTTTTTTTTTAGACCTGTTGTTTGGTTGATGGATTTACGAAAGAAAAGGTTGGCGCATGTTTCCTTGTTCTGTAGAACGATTCTTTCCCCAGGTGATATGGAAAATGAATTTTCCCCTCAAAAATATACTAGGACTCTAGGAGTACATCGAAATTCGAAGAAATATACTACACGAAAAATGAATCCTCTCATATGAGTAGTGTGAAATTCGTGTGGAACGCTGGCTTCCAACATTGCCTGAAGCTAAAAAAAACATTGCCCGAAGCTAAAACCAGGCCAAAAGTAAGCTACCTAAAATAGTCATGCACGATTTCTCGCATGAACACCTAAATGAAAGGTTGGGGCCACATGTTAGGGATCGTTTGGTTGCGCCCAATCCCTAGGGGTTCCGCGGCCTTTCCCTGGCCCAAGAAATCTCGGGTCGAATTGGCCCAGGTTAACTTACCGTACCGTTTGGCTGCCGACGAGGGGAGGAAGCTCGGCCCTTCCGCGTCTTTTCCCCGGGCGTCCATTCCACGACTCGAGAACGTGGGGAACGAAATCCGCGTCTCTCTCGCGACAGAAAGGCGACGACGCGGCAGCGCTAGGAACGGCAGTTCCGCCCCCGAGCTCTTTCCTCTGGCGACCGGATCGAACGCCTCCCCGAGCGCATCACCCCACAACCCCTCCCCAAGCGGATATCCCCAAGCCCATCCCCGATCGCATCGCCTTGAAGCTACAGTCCGTCACCATCCTCCCTCCGATCTGCACTCCGCCTTGAAGCTCTTCTCCACTCCGGCGACGACGACGGTGGTCCGGCGAGCAAGGTATACCCTTCACCTCTTCTTCCTTTTTTCCCTTTTCCTTTCCTTCTCTGATTTGTACTGATAAGCTTTTTTGCTCCAGATCTAGAAGCTTGTTGCAGATCAACGAGTGAGGATCAAGAAACGTAACGAGTGTCTCTTTCCATTCTCAGATCACGGTAAGCACATCAGCACAACCTCCTTCCCCTTCCCTCCCCAATTTAAACCCTCGTTTCATGTGTAACACCTTCTGCAAGTTGCAAATAATTATGATTTGTCCGGTTTGTTGCTCGTGTACTTCTATGGATCTTGCAATTGTGTTGATGAAGGACAGAAGAATAATTCCTGAACGTGTTCCAAACAAAATGAATTAGCAATTGTTCCTACGTCAGAACAGCTAGGTGAAGAAGTGTCATGTTTGCTTTCAGGTGAGAGCTAGTGAAGTTACTGGGGCACGTGTAGACATAAGCTTCAAGGTGGAAGTTCTTCTTCAGGAAATCAAGCAGGTTTAGAAAAACCTTCTTTATTGTTACCCAGTGAACTAGCTTTGGTCTGCTACCTTACTGTGTACTGGACATCTTATTCAGCAATGGTTATATAACTCGTCTTAATTTTATTACTATATTGATACACTTTAGGATATCTCTTATCTTTAATTCTTGTAGTAGTAAGTTAATGCTAGAAGTGGTGTTGCTAAGCTTGTACTCTACGCTTAGGAGTTAGTATGCTTTGGTTGTTTCGGAAGCATACTTCCATTTTCTACTTGATACTGTAAGGTGATCTGCTGTTAAGCTTTAGCCAATGACCAAAAATGGATGTCATGAATATACAGTTTTCTGTCCCTTATTGTTGGTTTCAGTTTAATACTTAGTTTCTGTACATCATCCAGTGATATTTGTATTTATTTATTTTGATCATACTTCTGATCATAATTATGATTTGCGACGATTCTGATGGTCGATTTGTTTGTTTGCTGCAGAAGTGGAGCGAGGGAAAGCAAAAGGAGAAGGTTACCAACACTGTGCTGTTTGAGATTGCTTCCAGGCTTAGGTAATCTCCTGTTTGCATCATTCTTTGTCATGTATACAGCAGCAGGCTTTAGTGAAGGTTTCTGTAATTACTTGCAGTTAGCCTTGTTTGCATACATGATTAGCCTTTTCTGCGCAAGCCACTGGTTTAGAATTACCTTGATAAGCACTACTGCTACCTACATTAGTATGGGTATATGATCAAATTAACACACTGTGTAATGCTTTATTACATGCTTTTATACATTGCAGTCGACTTGCTAGTGATGGATTCTAGGATGGATAGAATTAGGAAGTTCATGTTGCAAGAAGAAGAAGATGATACTCTTCTTAGTTTTGCTTCCTACCATATACTCTTCTCTTTATGAGGAAAAGCGTCCAGTCCACACATCTTCTTTAATTATCTGGTGCTCATCTGGTTAAGGAAATATTAGAAGGACACGAGAGTTGGTATAAGGTTGAATTCCGGATGGAGCCTGAGATTTTCAGAACTGTCTTAAATTATCTTAAAAGAGAGTGTCTATTGGAAGGCACAACGATGGTAGATGTTGATGAGCAGCTAGGAATGTTCATGTACATGATCTCGCATAATGCTACCAATCAAGATTTGCAAAAAAAAAAAAAATCCAACATAGTGCTGAAATAGTTCATAGGAAGATGAATGAAATCTTCAACTTCATTCCAACTCTAGTCCAGAGATTTGTGAAGGTTCCAAGTTCTCTCCAGCCCCACCCAAAGAACATGTCAAATCCTCGCTTTTGGCCTTATTTTAAGGTGAACCACTATACATATATCCCCATCACTTTTCCAAACTTGTCCATATTTATTGCTAAACATACCACTTTGAGAAACATCAAGAGCATCTTGGTCCCATTCATATGAGAGAGGTTTAGCTGAGATACTTGAAGACTACGTGGACTTCAAAAAGAAACAAAGTCAGACATTTGTCGAAGAAATGAAGGAAACGAAGCAAAAAGACCAGTTCACCATTGCAAGTTGGTAATAAACATTGACCGCTAGTTAGACAAGTTTATTCAACTAGCTAGTACCACATGTTCTGTGTTTTCCTGAGATGTGTATGCCTACACTTCTATGTAACTGTAGTTTAACAACTCTTCATGTCCAGTTGTGTTGTCACATGGATATGTTTGTACATTTCTCTATCGACAAAGAATATATAGATGTATACCACTTCAGACTATATTTGTTTCTGAAATGTTCGGATGATTAGTGACATGGCAAATATGCCTGGGCCTCTCATGCCACCACGAACTAAATGAATTGTAAAATTGTAGTTTGTCCAGATATAGCTTCATATTTAGCTTGTGGATTATTTTAGCAGAGGCTTCTACTGAATATTTGATTTCAATATATTTTGAAGACAGGGATGATCCACCAGGGGAGGAGTAGAAGAAGGCCATGCAAAAAAGCTCATGATCATGTCCCCAGCAAACTGTTTTCTTCGATTTTATGTTAAAAACTTCTACGCTACTCAAGTTTAATCGATGATATCTGGCTTGGTGCAATTTAGATAATTGGCATGTATTAATTATTGTTGCAAGATGTTTCTTTTTGTAAGATTTGCAGCAAGACTTTCTACCTTTTTAATTAATTCTGCCTGGAGATGTAAAGATTGGTTGAATATGTTGTGTATTTTGAATTATAAGTATTTCTTGATATTTCTGTATTAATTTGTATGCCTGAAATTTCAAATTTCATGTGAAAAAACGTACTCTTTTGGCCTTATTTTCGAATTTTGAATGTTCCATTCCATTCCCGTCCGTTCCCTGCCAGTTATGTCCAAATGTCAAACCTTGATATTCTCGAGCTGGAGGGGAAACCTGTGGTTCCCGAGCGTACAGGGAAATTGACGTGGGGGGGAGTAGTTCCCTGCGTTTTGGGCCCTTACAACCAAACGAGCCCTTAGTGTATTTACAAAAAATATGGCTATCTTGTTTTATTGCAAAATGCAGATTTTTTTTTGTTACCAAAACTTCTCTCTCCTCTAAAATCAATTTGGTTAGCAAAATTTTGGCAATTTGACAACAACCACGTAGACGACCCAGCTGAAATGTCGAGGGGTATGATGTCAAATGAGATCCGCTTAGTTCATTGAACTTTTATATTGCAAGTTAAGACCAAAATTTACACTAGAAATGCCAAAATGAACTAGGAGTTGGATTTAGGCAGGATTCATTTAAGTGGCACGATGCCCCGCGTAGCGAACTTGCGGGCGAGCAGTGCAGAGCTATGTGATACGTCTCCGACGTATCGATAATTTCTTATGTTCTATGCCATATTATTGATGATACCTACATGTTTTATGCACACTTTATGTCATATTCGTGCATTTTCTGGAACTAACCTATTAACAAGATGCCGAAGTGCCGCTCCTGTTTTCTCGCTGTTTTTGGTTTCAGAAATCCTAGTAACGAAATATTCTCGGAATTGGACGAAACGAAGACCCAGGGGCCTATTTCGCCACGAACCTTCCAGAAGACCGAAGAGCATACGAAGTCGGGCCACGAGGTGGCCAAACCACATGGCGGCGCGGCCAGGGGGGCCCGCGCCGCCCTGTGGTGTGGGCCCCTCGTCAGCCCCCCGACTCTGCCCTTCCGCCTACTTAAAGCCTCCGTCGCGAAACCCCTGATGCGAAGAACCACGATACGGAAAACCTTCCAGAGCCGCCGCCATCGCGAAGCCAAGATCTGGGGGCAGGAGTCTCTGTTCCGGCACCCTGCCGGAGCGGGGAAGTGCCCCGGAAGGCTTCTCCATCGACACCGCTGCCATCTCCACCGCCATCTTCATCACCGCTGCTGCTCCCATGAGGAGGGAGTAGTTCTCCATCGAGGCTCGGGGCTGTACCGGTAGCTATGTGGTTCATCTCTCTCCTATGTACTTCAATACAATAATCTCATGAGCTGCCTTACATGATTGAGATTCATATGATGATGCTTGTAATCTAGATGTCATTGTGCTAGTCAAGAGAGTTTTAATTATGTGATCTCCGGAGACTCCTTGTCCCACGTGTGTAAAGGTGACGAGTGTGTGCACCGTGTGGGTCTCTTAGGCTATATTTCACAGAATACTTACTCACTCGTTATGAATGGCGTAGTGAAGTGCTTATTTATATCTCTTTATGATTGCAATGTGTTTTGTATCACAATTTATCTATGTGCTACTCTAGTGATGTTATTAAAGTAGTTTTATTCCTCCTGCACGGTGTAATGGTGACGAGTGTGTGCATCCGTGTTAGTACTTGGCATATGCTATGATCATGATCTCTTGTAGATTGTGGAGTTAATTATCATTATGATAGTATTGATGTGATCTATTCCTCCTACATAGCGTGAAGGTGACGAGTGTGCATGCTTGTGTTAGTACTTGGTTTAGTCGTATTGATCTTTCTTGCACTCTAAGGTTATTTAAATATGAACATTGAATTGCGGAGCTTGTTAACTCCGGCATTGAGGGTTCGTGTAATCCTACGCAATGTGTTCATCATCCAACGAGAGAGTGTAGAGTATGCATTTATCTATTCTGTTATGTGATCAAAGTTGAGAGTGTCCACTAGTGAAAGTCTAATCCCTAGGCCTTGTTCCTAAATACTGCTGTCGCTGCTTGTTTACTCGTTTCTATCGCGTTACTACTGCTGTGTTACTACTGCTTGTTTACTCGTCCTGGGCAAAGCACTTTTCTGGTGCCGTTGCTACTACTTATTCATACCACCTGTATTTCACTATCTCTTCGCCGAACTAGTGCACCTATTAGGTGTGTTGGGGACACAAGAGACTTCTTGCTTTGTGGTTGCGGGGTTGCATGAGAGGGATATCTTTGACCTCTTCCTCCCCGAGTTCGATAAACCTTGGGTGATCCACTTAAGGGAAACTTGCTGCTTGTTCTACAAACCTCTCGCTCTTGGAGGCCCAACACCGTCTACAAGAATAGAAGCTCCCGTAGACATCAAGCACTTTTCACGGCGCCGTTGCCGGGAGGAAAGGTAAAAAGGCACTCGTACTCCGGTTCCAGGTAACAGTACTGTTCTGGCGCCATTGTGTTTGTGCTCGAAGCTATTTCCTTTAGATCCTGCAATTGCATCTTTTTGTTTCTTGTTTACACTAGTTTGGCATAATGGACAACAATGAGCTTCTTATTCTATTTCCTGATTTAAAACATGGATTGTTTGATGCGAAGATTAAAAAACCTATGGAATCTTATTTGCATGCTGGTAGTAATATTAGTATGAACGCTTTGAACACCATTGTTGATAATGATATAGAAAGTTCTAAGCTTGGGGAAGCTGGTTTTCATGATCTTTTTAGTCCCCCAAGCATTGAGGAGAAAATTTTCATTGATGATACTTTGCCTCCTATTTATGATGATTATAATAGTGGTCTTTTGGTACAACCTACTATGGAGAGTAAATTTTATTGTGATTATACTATGCCTCCTACACTTGATGAAAATAATAATGATAGCTACTATGTTGAATTTGCTCCTACTACAATTAATAAGAATAACTATGCTTATGTTGGGAGTAGTAATAATTTTATGCATGAGACTCATGGTAAGAATGCTTTATGTGATAGTTATATTGTTGAGTTTACTCATGATGCTACTGAAAATTATTATGAGAGAGGAAAATATGGTTGTAGAAATTTTCATGTTACTAAAATGCCTCTCTATGTGCTGAAATTTTTGAAGCTACACTTGTTTTATCTTCCTATGCTTGTCACTTTGCTCTTCATGAACTTGTTTATTTACAAGATTCCTATGCATAGGAAGCATGTTAGACTTAAATGTGTTTTGAATTTGCCTCTTGATGCTCTCTTTTGCTTCAAACACTATTTCTTGGGAGTGCATCATTAAAACTGCTGAGCCCATCTTAACGGCTATAAAGAAAGAACTTCTTGGGAGATAACCCATGTGTTATTTTGCTACAGTACTTTGTTTTATATTTGTGTCTTGGAAGTTGTTTACTACTGTAGCAACCTCTCCTTATCTTAGTTTTATGTTTTGTTGTGCCAAGTAAAGTCTTTGATAGAAAAGTAAGTACTAGATTTGGATTACTGCGCAGTTCCAGATTTCTTTGTTGTCACGAATCTGGGTCTACCTCCCTGTAGGTAGCTCAGAAAATTAAGACAATTTACGTGCATGATCCTCAGATATGTACGCAACTTTCATTCAATTTGGGCATTTTCATTTGAGCAAGTCTGGTGCCCTAATAAAATCCATCTTTACGGACTGTTCTGTTTTGACAGATTCTGCCTTTTATTTCGCATTGCCTCTTTTGCTATGTTGGATGAATTTCTTTGATCCATTAATGTCCAGTAGCTTTATGCAATGTCCAGAAGTGTTAAGAATGATTGTGTCACCTCTGAACATGTTAATTTTTATTGTGCACTAACCCTCTAATGAGTTGTTTCGAGTTTAGTGTGGAGGAAGTTTTCAAGGATCAAGAGAGGAGTATGATGCAATATGATTAAGGAGAGTGAAAGCTCTAAGCTTGGGGATGCCCCGGTGGTTCACCCCTGCATATTCTAAGAAGACTCAAGCGTCTAAGCTTGGGGATGCCCAAGGCATCCCCTTCTTCATCGACAACATTATCGAGTTCCTCCCCTGAAACTATATTTTTATTCCGTCACATCTTATGCACTTTGCTTGGAGCGTCGGTTTGTTTTTATTTTTTGTTTTGTTTGAATAAAATGGATCCTAGAATTCACTTTGTGGGAGAGAGACACGCTCCGCTGTAGCATATGGAAAAATATGTCCTTAGGCTCTACTCATAGTATCCATGGCGAAGTTTCATCTTCGTTAAATTGTTATATGGTTGGAATTGGAAAATGCTACATGTAGTAATTCTAAAATGTCTTGGATAATTTGATACTTGGCAATTGTTGTGCTCATGTTTAAGCTCTTGCATCATATACTTTGCACCCATTAATGAAGAAACACTTAGAGCTTGCTAATTTGGTTTGCATATTTGGTTTCTCTAGAGTCTAGATAATATCTAGTATTGAGTTTTGAACAACAAGGAAGACGGTATGAAGTCTTATAATGTTTACAATATGTCTTTTATGTGAGTTTTGCTGTACCGTTCATCCTTGTGTTTGTTTCAAATAACCTTGCTAGCCTAAACCTTGTATCGAGAGGGAATACTTCTCATGCATCCAAAATACTTGAGCCAACCACTATGCCATTTGTGTCCACCATACCTACCTACTACATGGTATTTATCCGCCATTCCAAAGTAAATTGCTTGAGTGCTACCTTTAAAATTCCATCATTCACCTTTGCAATATATAGCTCATGGGACAAATAGCTTAAAAACTATTGTGGTATTGAATATGTACTTATGCACTTTATCTCTTATTAAGTTGCTTGTTGTGCGATAACCATGCTTCTGGGGACGCCATCAACTATTCTTTGTTGAATATCATGTGAGTTGCTATGCATGTCCGTCTTGTCCGAAGTAAGAGAGATCTACCACCTTAATGGTTGGAGCATGCATATTGTTAGAGAAGAACATTGGGCCGCTAACTAAAGCCATGAATCATGGTGGAAGTTTCAGTTTTGGACATATATCCTCAATCTCATATGAGAATAATAATTGTTGCCACATGCTTATGCATTAAAGAGGAGTCCATTATCTGTTGTCCATGTTGTCCCGGTATGGATGTCTAAGTTGAGAATAATCAAAAGCGAGAAATCCAAAATGCGAGCTTTCTCCTTAGACCTTTGTACAGGCGGCATGGAGGTACCCCTTTGTGACACTTGGTTAAAACATGTGCATTGCAAAGATCCGGTAGTCCAAGCTGATTAGGACAAGGTGCGGGCACTATTAGTATACTATGCATGAGACTTGCAACTTGTAAGATATAACTTTCATAACTCATATGCTTTATTACTACCGTTGACAAAATTGTTTCATGTTTTCAAAATAAAAGCTCTAGCACAAATATAGCAATCGATGCTTTCCTCTTTGAAGGACCATTCTCTTTACTTTTATGATTGAGTCAGTTCACCTATCTCTCTCCACCTCAAGAAGCAAACACTTGTGTGAACTGTGCATTGATTCCTACATACTTGCATATTGCACTTGTTATATTACTCTATGTTGACAATTATCCATGAGATATACATGTTACAAGTTGAAAGCAACCGCTGAAACTTTATCTTCCTTTGTGTTGTTTCAATACCTTTACTTTGATTTATTGCTTTATGAGTTAACTCTTATGCAAGACTTATTAATACTTGTCTTGAAGTACTATTCATGAAAAGTCTTTGCTTTATGATTCACTTGTTTACTCATGTCATTACCATTGTTTTGATCGCTGCATTCACTACATATGTTTACAAATAGTATGATCAATGTTATGATGGCATATCACTTCGAAATTATCTTTGTTATCGTTTTACTCGCTCGGGACGAGCAGAACTAAGCTTGGGGATGCTTGATACGTCTCCGACGTATCGATAATTTCTTATGTTCTATGCCATATTATTGATGATACCTACATGTTTTATGCACACTTTATGTCATATTCGTGCATTTTACGGAACTAACCGATGGCGTGTATTTCACACGTTCGTTGGGCAACCCCAAGAGGAAGGTATGATGAGCACAGCAGCAAGTTTTCCCTCGAAAGAAACCAAGGTTTATCGAACCAGGAGGAGCCAAGAAGCACGTTGAAGGTTGATGGCGGCGAGATGTAGTGCGGCGCAACACCGGAGATTCCGGCGCCAACGTGGAACCCGCACAACACAACCAAAGTACTTTGCCCCAACGAAACAGTGAGGTTGTCAATCTCACCGGCTTGCTGTAACAAAGGATTAACCGTATTGTGTGGAAGATGATTGTTTGGAGAGAAAACAGTAAAAACAAGTATTGCAGTAGATTGTATTTCAGTAAAGAGAATTGGACCGGGGTCCACAGTTCACTAGAGGTGTCTCTCCCATAAGACGAACATCATGTTGGGTGAACAAACTACAGTTGGGCAATTGACAAATAAAGAGAGCATGACAATGCACATACATATCATGATGAGTATAGTGAGATTTAATTGGGCATTACGACAAAGTACATAGACCGCCATCCAACCGCATCTATGCCTAAAAAGTCCACCTTCGAGTTATCATCCGAACCCCTCCGGTATTAAGTTGCAAAGCAACGGACAATTGCATTAAGTATGGTGCGTAATGTAATCAACAACTACATCCTTAGACATAGCATCAATGTTTTATCCCTAGTGGCAACAAGCACAACACAACCTTAGAACTTTCCGTCCATCGTCCCGGTGTCAATGCAGGCATGAACCCACTATCGAGCATAAGTACTCCCTCTTGGAGTTAAAAGTAAAAACTTGGCCAGAGCCTCTACTAGAAACGGAGAGCATGCAAGATCATAAACAACACATAAGCATAACTTTGATAATCAACATAACAAGTATTCTCTATTCATCGGATCCCAACAAACGCAACATATAGAATTACATATAGATGATCTTGATCATGATAGGCAGCTCACAAGATCCGACAATGATAGCACAATGGGGAGAAGACAACCATCTAGCTACTGCTATGGACCCATAGTCCAGGGGTAGACTACTCACTCATCACTCCGGAGGCGACCATGGCGGTGTAGAGTCCTCCGGGAGATGATTCCCCTCTCCGGCAGGGTGCCGGAGGCGATCTCCAGGATCCCCCGAGATGGGATCGGCGGCGACGGCGTCTCGCAATGTTTTCCGTATCGTGGCTCTCGGTACCGGAAGTTTCGTCACGGAGGCTTTAAGTAGGCGGAAGGGCAAGTCGAGAGGGGGCACAGGGGCCCCAGATGACAGGGCGGCGCGGCAAGGGGGGCCGCGCCGCCCTAGGGTTTGGCTCCCCGTGGCCCCACTTCCTTTCGTCTTCGGACTTCCGGAAGCTTCGTGAGAAAATAGGCCTCCGGGCTTTTATTTCGTCCAATTCCGAGAATATTTCTTTACTAGGATTTCTGAAACCAAAAACAGCAGAAAACAAAGAATCGGCACTTCGGCATCTTGTTAATAGGTTAGTTCCAGAAAATGCACGAATATGACATAAAGTGTGCATAAAACATGTAGATAACATCAATAATGTGGCATGGAACACAAGAAATTATCGATACGTTGGAGACGTATCAGCATCCCCAAGCTTAGTTCTGCTCGTCCCGAGCAGGTAAAACGATAACAAAGATAATTTCTGGAGTGACATGCCATCATAATCTTGATCATACTATTTGTAAAGCATATGTAGTGAATGCAGCGATCAAAACAATGTGTATGACATGAGTAAACAAGTGAATCATAAAGCAAAGACTTTTCATGAATAGCACTTCAAGACAAGCATCAATAAGTCTTGCATAAGAGTTAACTCATAAAGCAATAATTCAAAGTAAAGGTATTGAAGCAACACAAAAGAAGATTAAGTTTCAGCGGTTGCTTTCAACTTGTAACATGTATATCTCATGGATATTGTCAACATAGAGTAATATAATAAGTGCAATAAGCAAGTATGTAGGAATCAATGCACAGTTCACACAAGTGTTTGCTTCTTGAGGTGGAGAGAAATAGGTGAACTGACTCAACATTGAAAGTAAAAGAATGGTCCTCATAGAGGAAAAGCATCGATTGCTATATTTGTGCTAGAGCTTTGATTTTGAAAACATGAAACAATTTTGTCAACGGTAGTAATAAAGCATATGCATCATGTAAATTATATCTTATAAGTTGCAAGCCTCATGCATAGTGTACCAATAGTGCTCGCACCTTGTCCTAATTAGCTTGGACTACCTGGATTATCACCGCAATACATATGCTTTAACCAAGTTTCACAAAGGGGTACCTCTATGCCGCCTGTACAAAGGTCTAAGGAGAAAGCTCGCATTTGGATTTCTCGCTTTTGATTATTCTCAACTTAGACATCCATACCGGGACAACATAGACAACAGATAATGGACTCCTCTTTTAATGCTTTAGCATTCAACAACAATTAATTCTTTTCTCATTAGAGATTTGAGGATATTTGTCCAAAACTGAAACTTCCACCATGAATCATGGCTTTAGTTAGCGGCCCAATGTTCTTCTCTCACAATATGCATGCTCAAACCATTCAACTCAGTGTAGATCGCCCTTACTTCAGACAAGACGAACATGCATAGTAACTCACATGAAATTCAACAATGAGTTGATGGCGTTCCCCAGTAAACATGGTTATCGCACAACAAGCAACTTAATAAGAGATAAAGTGCATAATTACATATTCAATACCACAATAGTTTTTAAGCTATTTGTCCCATGAGCTATATATTGCAAAGGTGAATGATGGAATTTTAAAGGTAGCACTCAAGCAATTTACTTTGGAATGGCGGGAAAATACCATGTAGTATAGGTAGGTATGGTGGACACAAATGGCATAGTGGTTGGCTCAAGTATTTTGGATGCATGAGAAGTATTCCCTCTCGATACAAGGTTTAGGCTAGCAAGGCTTATTTGAAACAAACACAAGGATGAACCGGTGCAGCAAAACTCACATAAAAGACATATTGTAAACATTATAAGACTCTACACCGTCTTCCTTGTTGTTCAAACTCAAAACTAGAAATTATCTAGACCTCGGAGAAACCAAATATGCAAACCAAATTTTAGCATGCTCTATGTATTTCTTCATTAATGGGTGCAAAGCATATGATGCAAGAGCTTAAACATGAGCACAACAATTGCCAAGTATCACATTACCCAAGACATTTATAGCAATTACTACATGTATCATTTTCCAATTCCAACCATATAACAATTTAACGAAGGAGAAACTTCGCCATGAGTACTATGAGTAGAAACCAAGGACATATTTGTCCATATGCTACAGCGGAGCGTGTATCTCTCCCATAAAGTGAATGCTAGGATCCATTTTATTCAAACAAAACAAAAACAAAAACAAACCGACGCTCCAAGAAAAAGCACATAAGATGTGGCCGAATAAAAATATAGTTTCAGGGGAGGAACCTCGATAATTTGTTGATGAAGAAGGGGATGCCTTGGGCATCCCCAAGCTTAGACGCTTGAGTCTTCTTGATATATGCAGGGGTGAACCACCGGGTGCATCCCCAAGCTTAGAGCTTTCACTCTCCTTGATCATGTTGCATCATACTCCTCTCTTGATCCTTGAAAACTTCCTCCACACCAAACTCGAAACAACTCATTAGAGGGTTAGTGCACAATATAAATTGACATATTCAGAGGTGACACAATCATTCTTAACACTTCTGGACATTGCATAATGCTACTGGACATTAATGGATCAAAGAAATTCATCCAACATAGCGAAAGAGGCAATGCGAAATAAAAGGCAGAATCTGTCAAAACAGAACAGTTCGTATTGACGAATTTTAAAATGGCACCAGACTTGATCAAACGAAAATGCTCAAATTGAATGAAAGTTGCGTACATATCTGAGGATCATGCTCGTCAATTGGCGTAATTTTCTGAGCTACCTACAGGGAGGTGGACCCAGATTCGTGACAGCAAAGAAATCTGGAACTGCGCAGTAATCCAAATCTAGTACTTACTTTTCTATCAACGGCTTAACTTGGCACAACAAAACTCAAAACTAAGATAAGGAGAGGTTGCTACAGTAGTAAACAACTTCCAAGACACAAAATAAAAACAAAGTACTGTAGGTAAAAACATGGGTTGTCTCCCATAAGCGCTTTTCTTTAACGCCTTTCAGCCTAGGCGCGTAAAGTGTGTATCAAGTATTATCAAAGGGTGGTACTTCTACAGCGGGGTGTGGGCTCTTCTCAACCAGGCATATTATATTAGATACATAAGTTTTAGCATCTCCCTTTTCATTAGTCTTAGGCGTGCTACTCTCATCAAACAAATTTTCGGGAACAAGCCAAGCATAATTATTTTCTAGTGCATCATTCATAGCTAGGAGCTTGCATGGTATTGGTGCTTTGATCTCCCCACCATCATCAATATTATTAGTGTATCTTATTCTATCCATATCCATCTTTTCAAGGAGACTAACAAAATTAGTAGGAGAACCAAGCATATTAAATTTAGCAAAGACCTTTCTAGCTTCTCTTGCTAGACCACCAAATTCTCTAAGAAGGGTTTCTAAAACAAAATCTTTCTTTTCCCCTTCTTCCATATCACCAAGTGTGAAAAACATATGTTGGATTATAGGATTGAGATTAACAAATTTGGTTTCCAACAAGCGAACTAAATGCGCAGCAGCAATTTCATAAGTAGGCGCAAGGTCTACCAAGTGTCTATCTTCAAAATTTTCAATGGTACTAACATGGTTGAAGAATTCTTCTATGTTATTTCTCCCAACTATAGACCCACGTCCTACCGGTATGTTCTTTGTGGTAAAATTAAAAGGAAACATGATGAAATAAGTAAAGTAAATGCTAGTAACTAATTTTTTTGTGTTTTCAATATAGCAAACAAGATAGCAAATAAAGTAAAACTAGCAACTAATTTTTTTGTATTTTGATTTAGTGCAGCAAACAAAGTAGTAAATAAAACTAAGCAAGACAAAAACAAAGTAAAGAGGTTGAGAAGTGGAGACTCCCCTTGCAGCGTGTCTTGATCTCCCCGGCAACGGCGCCAGAAAATATGCTGGTGCGTAGTTGACGTGGGAGTTAGAAACCTTTGTGGTGTAGCTTTTCTTCGGTTCCCGAGCAACGGCGCCGGAAAATATGCTTGATGGCGTGTATTTCACACGTTCGTTGGGCAACCCCAAGAGGAAGGTATGATGAGCACAGCAGCAAGTTTTCCCTCGAAAGAAACCAAGGTTTATCGAACCAGGAGGAGCCAAGAAGCACGTTGAAGGTTGATGGCGGCGGGATGTAGTGCGGCGCAACACCGGAGATTCCGGCGCCAACGTGGAACCCGCACAACACAACCAAAGTACTTTGCCCCAACGAAACGAGTGAGGTTGTCAATCTCACCGGCTTGCTGTAACAAAGGATTAACCGTATTGTGTGGAAGATGATTGTTTGCAGAGAAAACAAGTAAAAACAAGTATTGCAGTAGATTGTATTTCAGTAAAGAGAATTGGACCGGGGTCCACAGTTCACTAGAGGTGTCTCTCCCATAAGACGAACATCATGTTGGGTGAACAAACTACAGTTGGGCAATTGACAAATAAAGAGAGCATGACAATGCACATACATATCATGATGAGTATAGTGAGATTTAATTGGGCATTACGACAAAGTACATAGACCGCCATCCAACTGCATCTATGCCTAAAAAGTCCACCTTCAGAGTTATCATCCGAACCCCTCCGGCATTAAGTTGCAAAGCAACAGACAATTGCATTAAGTATGGTGCGTAATGTAATCAACAACTACATCCTTAGACATAGCATCAATGTTTTATCCCTAGTGGCAACGAGCACAACACAACCTTAGAACTTTCTCGTCATCGTCCCAGTGTCAATGCAGGCATGAACCCACTATCGAGCATAAGTACTCCCTCTTGGAGTTAAAAGTAAAAACTTGGCCGAGCCTCTACTAGAAACGGAGAGCATGCAAGATCATAAACAACACATAAGCATAACTTTGATAATCAACATAACAAGTATTCTCTATTCATCGGATCCCAACAAACGCAACATATAGAATTACATATAGATGATCTTGATCATGATAGGCAGCTCACAAGATCCGACAATGATAGCACAATGGGGAGAAGACAACCATCTAGCTACTGCTATGGACCCATAGTCCAGGGGTAGACTACTCACTCATCACTCCGGAGGCGACCATGGCGGTGTAGAGTCCTCCGGGAGATGATTCCCCTCTCCGGCAGGGTGCCGGAGGCGATCTCCAGGATCCCCCGAGATGGGATCGGCGGCGACGGCGTCTCAGTAATGTTTTCCGTATCGTGGCTCTCGGTACTGGAAGTTTCGTCACGGAGGCTTTAAGTAGGCGGAAGGGCAAGTCGAGAGGGGGCACAGGGGCCCCAGATGACAGGGCGGCGCGGCCAAGGGGGCCGCGCCGCCCTAGGGTTTGGCTCCCCCGTGGCCCCACTTCCTTTCGTCTTCGGACTTCGGAAGCTTCGTGAGAAAATAGGCCTCCGGGCTTTTATTTCGTCCAATTCCGAGAATATTTCTTTACTAGGATTTACGAAACCAAAAACAGCAGAAAACAAGAATCGGCACTTCGGCATCTTGTTAATAGGTTAGTTCCAGAAAATGCACGAATATGACATAAAGTGTGCATAAAACATGTAGATAACATCAATAATGTGGCATGGAACACAAGAAATTATCGATACGTTGGAGACGTATCACTAACCTATTAACAAGACGCCGAAGTGCCAGTTCCTGTTTTCTGCTGTTTTTGGTTTCAGAAATCCTAGTAACGAAATATTCTCGGAATTGGACGAAACGAAGACCCAGGGGCCTATTTCGCCACGAACCTTCCGGAAGACCGAAGAGCATACGAAGTGGGGCCACGAGGTGGCCAAACCACATGGCGGCGCGGCCAAGGGGGCTCGCGCCGCCCGTGGTGTGGGCCCCTCGTCGCCCCCCGACTCGCCCTTCCGCCTACTTAAAGCCTCCGTCGCGAAACCCCTGATGCGAAGAACCACGATACGGAAAAACCTTCCAGAGCCGCCACCATCGCGAAGCCAAGATCTGGGGGACAGGAGTCTCTGTTCCGGCACCCTGCCGGAGCGGGGAAGTGCCCCCGGAAGGCTTCTCCATCGACACCGCTGCCATCTCCACCGCCATCTTCATCACCGCTGCTGCTCCCATGAGGAGGGAGTAGTTCTCCATCGAGGCTCGGGGCTGTACCGGTAGCTATGTGGTTCATCTCTCTCCTATGTACTTCAATACAATAATCTCATGAGCTGCCTTACATGATTGAGATTCATATGATGATGCTTGTAATCTAGATGTCATTGTGCTAGTCAAGAGAGTTTTAATTATGTGATCTCCGGAGACTCCTTGTCCCACGTGTGTAAAGGTGACAGTGTGTGCACCGTGTGGGTCTCTTAGGCTATATTTCACAGAATACTTACTCACTGTTATGAATGGCGTAGTGAAGTGCTTATTTATATCTCTTTATGATTGCAATGTGTTTTGTATCACAATTTATCTATGTGCTACTCTAGTGATGTTATTAAAGTAGTTTTATTCCTCCCGCACGGTGTAATGGTGACAGTGTGTGCATCCGTGTTAGTACTTGGCATATGCTATGATCATGATCTCTTGTAGATTGTGGAGTTAATTATCATTATGATAGTATTGATGTGATCTATTCCTCCTACATAGCGTGAAGGTGACAGTGTGCATGCTGTGTTAGTACTTGGTTTAGTCGTATTGATCTTTCTTGCACTCTAAGGTTATTTAAATATGAACATTGAATTGCGGAGCTTGTTAACTCCGGCATTGAGGGTTCGTGTAATCCTACGCAATGTGTTCATCATCCAACGAGAGAGTGTAGAGTATGCATTTATCTATTCTGTTATGTGATCAAAGTTGAGAGTGTCCACTAGTGAAAGTCTAATCCCTAGGCCTTGTTCCTAAATATCGCTCGTCGCTGCTTGTTTACTCGTTTTATCTGCGTTACTACTGCTGTGTTACTACTCGCTTGTTTATCGTCCTGGGCAAAGCACTTTTCCGGTGCCGTTGCTACTACTTATTCATACCACCTGTATTTCACTATCTCTTCGCCGAACTAGTGCACCTATTAGGTGTGTTGGGGACACAAGAGACTTCTTGCTTTGTGGTTGCAGGGTTGCATGAGAGGGATATCTTTGACCTCTTCCTCCCTGAGTTCGATAAACCTTGGGTGATCCACTTAAGGGAAACTTGCTGCTGTTCTACAAACCTCTGCTCTTGGAGGCCCAACACTGTCTACAAGAATAGAAGCTCCCATAGACATCACTATGGGTCGCACATTGCGGGTGCAGGTGAAGCAAACCCGTGCTAGTTCAAACTGAAAAGGTTCCTGAGATCCACCGCAAAGCTAGTATCAGCTGTCCTGCTGCGCAGATCGAGCACCCTACGAAGATTGCGCAGAGCACATGACGGCTCGAGCACGGCCAGCACCCGCATGGTGTTTCAAATTTCGTGAGTTTCGTGGGTCGGCAACATTTGAAAATTTGGTCAAAACAATTCATTTTGTTTGAACTTCATGACTAGAAAACCTACAAATGCCTTTATGTGAAACAAGAGTTGTCTTCTAGGGCGGTAATGCTTTCATGTATTATTTTTTTCAATTTTACTTTCGTGCTAAAATAAAGATTTTTTTGTGCTAAAAATGTATAGCTTCACTAAGAAATTAACATGAGACAAACACGATGATTACAGTGGACAAACCAGGTTCTTTGATAATATGATACAATAATATATTTGTTTATATCTATTAGAATGAGTTCAGTTTTTCAAGTTCGAATAAAAATTTGTTAATTTGTGAAATAATTTACAAACTTTAGGAATTTCGTTGATCGATGAATTTTTTTTGAAAATGATTGAGAACAAGCAAGTGCGTGTGTGTTTGCCCCATCTGAGGGCTCTCCACGATAGCCACCAGGCATGTGCGGGCTGGGCGAAGCGCGCAACGACTGGGACCTGATCTACCACGTGTCGAGCGAGGGACGGGCGAGGAAAAGAAAAGATGCTCGGCGAGAGAAAAAGAGGTCGCCTACCCTAATCCAGATTCCCCGCCGCTTCCTCTCGCCGGCCTCCACGCGAGTCCTCACCCCGCCACCACCGCTCTCTCTCCTCCTTCCCCTTGCAGCAGTGCCGGCCTCGGCCTACTACAAGGATGAGGGTGGCGCAGACCCCAGATGCCCAAAGCTCTCGCGAGCACGAGCATCACAGTCGTGGCGCTTGTGAGGACTGCCGTGGAGGAAGGTGGTGTTGCGGCAGGACTGGCTGGTCGCGGATCTTCAGGAGAGGAGGACGAGTGAGGCCAGCAATCAGCACGGCAGGGGCACCATGCCGTGTGCGTAGAATCTCCTCCCCGGCTTCTCAGTTTCCTTGAATCTTCGATGCGATCCCTGAAGAGCCTATGAAGGATCTAGAGGGAGAGTTTGATGATTGAGGAACGAGGAGCCAAGCACACACGACCAACCAATTCAAGTCAGGTAGCTTGCCCACTTCAAGTCACGAAGCTTACCCTCTCCCAATCCCCAAATCCAGCCTATATTACTCATATTTTCTTGCTCAATTTGTCTATTGCTGACCTTTCTTACTCTCGTAGGCTGCCTTGCAAAAATTTCTAATCGAACTGGAGAAGATTGTGTTTACCTGCTGCAAGGGTATGATGTGCATCTTTTTGGTTGATTACCTTGCTCATTTTCCGCAGGTTTAAGGCACCGACAGGTCTAACCAGCAGGGGTGCTCAACTCACACCTAAGGAAGAAGATCAAGAAGCGGAACTGGTGTAGGAATCGTATGACGATTTGGATACAGGCCAGCGAGAGCAAGGACAAGGTGCGCTCTAATCTGTACCGGTATAAATGTGCCATAATTTTGATTTAAATGTATGTGGATGGAAGTGCTCGTGATGCAATGTGTCGCTTTTTTCTTATAATTTAACACTAATTTGTGATTTTCTCCACTTATGAACCATGTAGCAGTTTTGATCCATATCTTATGCGGATTTTGCGAGGAGATGCCGCCTTTCCTTGCGATGTTGGGGCCTTTTACAGTGCTGCGGGTTGCTGCTCTGCAATGATGTTAGGTTCTCACTTCTATACCTCTAGGCTAGCTGTAGTTTTTGGAGTTAGATATAACTGTTGAAAACCTTGTTGTCTGGGTGTCATGGAGTAGAACTATTATGGTTTAGATGTTTGGTTCATGCCACCGCCCTTTGGTTGCAATTCTTAGATTAGATTGAAACTATAGTCCAATTCTTTTTATCTTGCTATGGTTAGTGTTTTATTTCTGAAAGTTGCATTTCAGTTTGTAGTTCGTGTGAGGTATTGGGTTTATATCAGATCAAAATTTCAACTGTCATGGATTATGTTTTATCTTATTTCTGGTCTTCCTTTTAATGTTCCTATTTATCGATAAATAAATTGCTACCTTTCCCTAGGTATATAATATTTAATTTAATTTGTGCATTAATATAAAAAAATTCTTTCAGCGATGGCGACACAAGCAAGAACACAGTCCCCAAATGGTAGCTTTCTCTCTTGTGTGGACATGCTATCATATATGTAGTAAGTATTCCACTATCGATTGACATAATTTATTTTATAGGTTTGCTCTTTATTTGTGGACCAATATTACAATATACGACACGAGATAGGAGACTATGTGCATAACCTTTTATCAAGATACCATCAGGACTGGCCGGGCATGTTCTGATTGAGTCATGGAATATGTAACAACAATGCCTTTGTAAGCCCTACTAGGATAATTTGTTGCTACAACTGGTTCAACTTTAATCATGACTAATTCTCCTTATTTCCACCCCTTATGTGTTTCAACAGGACATTGGCAATCTCTCGTGTCAGCTGCATCTCATCTTTCTCAACTCCAGGCTATGTTTCTCAATATAGGCCTATTATATGTGTGGTCTCCTTGATTTGGTGAGTTACTTTTTACCCGGTTAATTGTTGTCCGTATTCCCTTGTTAGTCACCTATTATTTCGGATATGTATGTAACCAAAAATTCCTCGAAGTATGAAGAAATAAGCATTTTTCTTATGGATGTAGTTCCGTGTTCCGTTGTCATGGTTGTTTAAATATTTTCGGAGGAGGGCCCTTAATGAAACATCTTTACTCTGGTGTGATTTATTCTTTTGTAGGATTATGTAAAAATTGGTACCAGTTCCAGGTTTCCAGCGATTGTCGGGGCATCGACTTGCGTAGTATCTAACGGGGACGCTCCAACCGTGTCGGGTTGTCGCCGGCGGGAAATGGAAAGGTGAAGACAAGATCTCCACGACACCGCATCCTGTTGCCAAGTAGGTGATTGTGTGCTGTGATTTTTTATGTGGTTTGGTTTTTTACTTCCATAAGTGGATGCGGTCATCTTCAAATTTTGTTCTTTTCTGTTTTGTAGGTTCATCTTTGATTGGTTTGCGACTTCACATGCCAGCGATAGTGAGATGACCGTGTTACCAGAGATCAAGAATAAGGTGGGTAGCGAGAACTCATTTAATGTTTGATGGAATGTCTCATTGGGATATGTGATTTTGTTCTATAAGCTATAGTAATCACACACTAAATACTGGTTATATAGTCAAAAGTAAATTTATAATTAATTTGCTGTGCACATTCAATAGTTGATGTTGTTCTTAGAGCTCTGTTTTTCATCCGTGCGCAGCTCCGTACTAGACATGTGAATGGGATATCTTCTTGCAGGAACTATGGGTTCACAAGACCATAAGTTTACTATTGTTGGTGAAATAGTATCCCTCAGTTACTCTCATAGTTTCATGCTTAGGGGTTCGATCATCCGCGGGGATACTTATATATACTTTGAAGTTTGAACCTTCTGCTACACCAGGTTTTTCCAAAATTCTATCATCTTTGCGGGAAGGTATGGAAGTATCATTCATATTTTAACTCATTTTCTTCTATGATTGCTCAGGTGTTTAAAGCTAAATTACTTGCGCTTGTATTGTATTTAACCACTCAACAATATATTTGCTCCAAGAACTTTTCCCGGAAGCTGATTTCTCATTACCTCCATTTCGACCCAATTCCTTCTGGTGTTCATGCGATGGCTGGAAGAATCCTAATGGTATAGACTATATACTCTGCTCCTCTGCTAAGGTTAATCCACTGGATATGTTGCGAAGATAGTTTCATCTTCCCATAATGTTTGGTGATCAATTTTAATGTGCATCATATGATGAAGCACTGACAAGACTTTTTTTGAATGTTGGTATATTGCTGCAATCATTAAAATAGCAATCCTTGTTACCTTAGTATCTACAGCCTTGGTTCTATATTAAATGTTGCATATTTGTCAAGATTTGCATGTATCTACACACTGAAACATGTTTGGATACATGCATATCTAGACAAATCCGTGACAGTTAATATGGAACCAAGGTAGTAATAGTTATTGAGAAAGCTGTAAAGATCACCTGTTTGCTATAAAAAAAGATATTCAGTTATTAGATCATTTCTTCCACTAAAAGCATAACTCTGTTCAAAATCTCTGTTGAGAATCATTCCCTGGCTCAATGGTCTGCTAAAGTGCTAATGCAAATATAAGTAAACGTGCACAAATTTGTTATTAGGCCGACATAACAAACTAAAAGTCTTGATAAGTTTATGAATGCAGAACTTGATAAAACTTAACAAGTTTGCATCGCACAACTATATGAAACTGTTCACTCGAAGAACAGCTAGTGTAGAAAATCTTTCTCCGCACAGGATAATATGCATTAAATATATACTTATTCATTTATGGAATAGTACAAGAGACCACAATAATGGAAATAACATGTAGTTCAGGCCAGGTTTTCTTCTATATAAATGCCAAATTGGGACGAGACCTTCTGTTTCTTTTGAATAACTACGTTTCTGCCATACTATTTGTTTGCCATCGAAATGGAGCATATTTGCTGGGCATCTCTCCATGTTAGTTCACATAGGCATAGTTTATTAGATTAAATTTGCAGATGTAGCAATTTTTTAGCATAAACGGATTCATGAGCCCTGCAATAGTCATTCTTTGCGCTTGTTAATGAAATGATCATGTAGATATCGATGGCAATGAATCAAGGGCAATCAGTTTTTGTGCTTTGCTAAGCCGAAATTGCAGTCAGTATCTTGATAATGTATCTCAATTCCTAAATCCTTGTTATTCCTTTTCTAGGAATTTGAAAATATTGCTGCAGATGGATAGGTAAATCAACTAGCTCAATTTCTTGTTGGACATGAACAAGCTCCCTCAGGTATAGAAGATCTCACAGAGGATCTGCACCATCAGGACAATTTTCATGTTCCAGCTAGAATGCTCGTCGCTGTCGACACCAGGTACCTCGTGACACACGTCGACATACTCCCTTCGAGCAGCATCTATCCATAGTTTTTAATCCTTCGGGAAACTATTTTGATTTCTTCAGAATATCGGTTGTGTTTTAAATTCTCTTCTTTCCTGAATGAACATATTAAAGCTCAAAATTCCGAACTTTGTGCTCTGGGTCTGACATCCTTTTATGTTTTAGATGAGCAATAGCATTATACATTTTATCTTCCACGAAATAGAGCAAGTAGGAAACAATTTAACATTATTTTTTCTTAGGCGATGATCAACGTAAATCATAAGTAAAATTTGAAGTACTAAAGTGTTTGTTTCTACCTCCTTCTGATCCTTGTGTTGTGCCGTTATGTTCCTATTAGATAAAGAAGCCAATATCCGGATCTATCAAAAGTTTTACTCCATCCCATATAAGTTGTCTTAGATTTACAAAAAAGTTGGATGTATCTACACACTGTTTAGTGTTTATACACATCCAAACTTCAACAAATCTAAGACAAGTTTTGTATGATGGAGGGAGTACTACCATTTGAGCTTTTATTTTTTAAAATATTTAATGGAATGTACTTGTAGTTTTTTCTTGGTCAGAAGACCCCTTGCTTTCTAAGTACATGCAGTTCATAAAGCTATACTGACTTGTGCAAATATCTTATACTGTACTTGTTTCTTCTCGATTCCCTTCTTGCACTTGATGTCTGCGGTCACACGCCAGCTCTTTCATCTGATTACAGACAAATTTCGGAATGCCAATTCTATGGAGAAACAACAGAGGATTGCCGGATGATAGGAACCCTTCCCTGCTGATGCACTACATCACCCCTGCCCTGATGTTCCAGCTCTACAAGCTTTGCTGCTGAACTCTGTTTGCTCTGTGTGTGCTCATTTTATCAGTGTACACCATCAGCTTGATGTGTGATAATTAGTTTATGCATCATTTCAACCTTGTATGTGAAGTAAACTCGTGTAACCATCTACCTGTATCAGCCACTGTGTTGTGTTTCCATCAAGCAAAATCAAATGTATAATTTGTTTTCTGGTAAGCATTGTTGTAAACCATTTTTGTCAAGCTATATACTATTAAAAAATCAATCAGAAACCAAACGGAAACCCAGTCAGTCTTGGTCAGTTATTGGTGAAAGAGAAAAAAAAACATGATGATACTAGCTTGTGTGAACAAGATCACTTGAATGGACACAGAAAGATTGGGCTATTGATTTGATCGCACCTGACCAGTCAGGAGGCGCCCCAAGGGGCGCCCCAACCACTAGTTTGTTTCATGTCCGCAGTACGGTTCTCCGCCCAGTCCGCTCTTCTCCGTCCGGTGCCTTGTCTGCGACACGTCCATCAATGCAAAATAAATAAAAACATGAACCCAACTGTTTGGGTAACTTTTTTTTTCCAAGTTCCAACTTGCATGACACGGAGGGATGTACGTGTATCCCATTCCAAGATATCAGTTTTTAATTATACTATTGTATAATAATGTTTGGGTTACCAGAGTTAAGACAAAAAGCAAATAGCGGGCCCCACAGATCAGTGGCCGATGGTTGATCCCTCCCAGGAAGCGAGTTCATCATGGTCGTATGTTGTACACTTGTACTCCCCAAGTAACGGACACGAAGCATTATTATATGATAACCGACTAACTAAAGAAACAGTAATATATTCCAGTCCATATCCAACCTCTCACCCCACCGGAGGACGATATTTTACGACCAAAAACCGCCGTCTCCCCCTCGTACAACCCAAAATTGCACACTCCAAACCCCACACAGAAGAAGCCGTGACGTGTCCCGCATGCCCCCATTCACCGACGCGTGGGGTCCACCAGTACCACGAGGACCTCCGCGTAATAATCCGGAAGTTACCCCGAAAAGACGCAACTTCTCCTCTGCCTTCCCCTCGAAGCCTCGAAGGTAACGGAGCAAGGGCTCGATAAATAAATAAATCGGCGAGGCCTCTTCTCTTCTTCCCCGTCACATCACACCCAACACCAGGTCCCTACCCCAAACCCCACCACTGCCACCGCCACCGCCGACGCACTGCACATCTCTGATCGAGCAGCCAAGGGACTCCGGCAGCTTCGCCGACCTAGGGTTCCGGCAGCTTCCGCCGCCGCCGCCGCCGCGGGCTTCGCCTCGCGATGTCTCGACGGAACGTGACTCCGTCGCTGCGCGTGTTCGGGATGCCGGTCCGCGACGACGCCCGCGATCTCGTCATCAAGGTAACTTATCCCCTGCCCTGGCGATCCGCTGTTTATGTCCTGATGATGTTTGATCGGGGAGGGTTGGGAGGGGACTGGGTAGTGCTGCCGCGTTTTTTTCCCCTTCTCGTGTAGGGTTTGGGGGTTCCCTCGTCGCGGGTGGAGGAGGGGTTTTGCGGATTGCGAGATTTTGGGGCGATCTGGGCGGTGCCTTTGGAGAGTTGTTTAGGTTGCTAGTAGATTAAGTTCTGTGCAGTCGCGATCGTTCTCGATACTGGCACCGGGGACCTCCCTCCTCCCCACCTCGTTTGAGATGGGGGCGTAGCAGATGACCAGCCCATCTGCCTGTTGAAAGTAGTGCGGATTTTGCTGATGGGTGATCGTATCTGAGATCAGATCGCTTTGATCTCTCGCCATTGTAAAAGCACGGGTTCGTGGTTACTGTTCTAAATTCAGGTGACTGTAGGCTTTTTTTTATACCTGGTAACTGTAGGCTTATTTCTGCCTGTACTAAGATGCTACCTCGTGTTCGTATTTGACAGTAAAGTACCTCTATGTACATTTAGAAAGTTACTCTCGATTTCTGATGACTTGTTGAGTAGGAAATTTAATAGCATTGAAGGGAAATCTTTCCGTCTTTGTGGCATCGACCTGCATACTTGTTACCTTAGCTGTGGTACTGTGACTTTCCGCATGCATCGTCTTCAAACAAAACGAAATACAGGACTGGAACAACATACCCTGGTTACCTCTACCACTTATAGGATAGCTCTTAACCAGCAGTATGTATTTTCCCTGCAAAAAAAACAGTATGCACTTTTCAGTCCTACATTTTTTCCTGTGGCTTTCCCGTTTACCCCTGCTTTATGTTTCAGGTCAAGTATGGTGGCACTCTCAAGCGCTTCAACGCATCTGTGAATGGTTCACACTTCGATCATGATCTCGCCGCCCTTCGGTCCAAGATTGCAAATGCTTTTAAGTTCAGTCCCAGTGATGAATTTGTTCTCACATATACTGATGATGACGGGGATATCGTCATGCTGGATGATGATGATGACTTACGTGATGCTGCTATTAGTCAGAAGCTGAACCCTCTTAGGATTGATGTTCAGTTGAACAGCAGCAGTGCAGGGGCCAAGCAGCAGGCCTTAGATTCCAGATCTCTGATGTCAGCTATGGTAGAGCAATTAGCTCAGGTGAAATCAGCTATTGATGAAGCGTTGAAATTTGTACCCGAGCAAGTTCCTGCTGTCCTTGCAAAACTATCCCATGATCTGCGTTCTAAAGCTGCATCATCGGGGCCACCATTGGCTGAGTTCCTGGATCGGATTGCTGAACTGATAGCACCCAGGAGCAGCGTGCAACCTACCAGTGGTCTTACGGACAGTTCACCTGGCTCCTCAAGTGATCATCTACCGCATGTAAGGCAAATGCTAATTAATAGTCCTTTATCTCAACTTGCAAGCTCTGACGTGCAATACGCTAAAGCACTTGGTCTTGAGAGCGTGCTAGCTGAGGAAGCCAAATCTCAAGTTGGGCAGGCATCAGGATATACTTCAACTGAGAATCCATCTGTTTTAGGTATTTCTGGTGGAAAATTGATCTTTCCTCGCAAAAAAAGAACTGATGCCCAAAGTAAGGGTAAATCTCATGCCCAGGTTAGGGGTAAATCTGTTGTATCTTCTTCGGTGCCACCTGTTCCTTACATGGCTCGTGGTGTTCCTACACTAGGTTCTGCTGCTGAATATGAACGGAACATGTATACGAAGATCAATGATGATTTGCGTAAAATGGACTGTCCAGTTCCGAATGTTGAATCCAATGGAAAGATCAGTGGGGAGCATTCAGTATTCCCTCCGCCTAGAGGCCCCGTGTACAATTCAGTTCCAACTGTTGAATCTATTGGAAAGGTCAATTCGGAGCATTCATTATTCCCTCCACGTAGAGGCCCCGTGTACAATTCAGTTCTGACTGTTGAATCTAATGGAAAGGTCAATGCGGAGCATTCAGTATTCCCACCGCCTAGAGGCTCTGTGTACATTCCAATTACAAACCCATCATTTACAACTCCTGGATGGAATGGAAAGAAGAATGGTAGTTTTGAGGCAAGATTCGCTCATCCACTTGCCTATGACCGCAATTCATTGAAGTTCTATGACCACAATCCATTGAAGTTCAGTACCCATCCATATGGGTTTAATCAAGACGCCAACTCACTTGGCTCATGCGGTTTTGCCACCAGCGCTTATGATAGCATCACACAGCCCACAGTTCATAAATGGATAGAATGTGATGGCTGTGGGATCACACCTATTGTTGGCCCTCGCTACAAGTCCATTGTGTAAGTATTTGTGGTTTCAGTTAAAGTTAGAACCGTGTTCCGGAAAAAGATGTTCTCTTAACATCCTTTCTTTTCTTCGCTTTCAGCAAAGACGACTATGATTTATGTATTAACTGCTTCTCTATCGCTGGCAATGAGGCTGAATACACCAGAATAGACAAGCCAATGCTAGTAAGCGAAAGATTGAGAGGCATTGATAAGGTGATCATATCAGTGTATTCATGCTCATGATTAGATGGTTCAAGTGAGGTAGTATAACATAACAATTTCAATTTGCTTTTGTTTTACCATTCTCAGACCTTGAGGCTCCAACTTGACTGCTGCTTCATCAAGGATCTCACTGTACCTGATGGAACAGTAATGGCGCCATCAACTCCATTTCGTAAGATTTGGTGCATGCGTAACAGTGGATCTACTGCATGGCCTTCCGGGACCCAGCTTACCTGGATTGGCGGGGATCAGTTTGCTCGCCAGAGCTCAGTCAAATTAGGGGTACGTACTAACAAATACTATCAAACTCTATGCATATAATTTATTTTCTAATTTGTTGTGAATGTGAGATGACATGTATGCATCTCAAGACCACAGGAAAGATTTAACTTGCGCATGAATTTCTCAGATTTCAGAGTTCGGGTTTCCCACGGGTGGAGAAATCGATGTTTGTGTGGATTTTGTTGCGCCTGCAAAACCTGGCAGGTACATATCGTACTGGAGATTGACATCGCCGGATCTACTGAAGTTTGGTCAGCAAGTTTGGGTTCTTATTCAGGTTTTTACTCTGCCCTTACTTGATCCTGCCCTTCTGCCATATTACTTCTTTTCTTACGAATGTTTGCATTCTGAAATCGTGTGCAGGTGGAAAAGCCTGTTCAAACCAGTGGTAAGAATGATAGTGCTGCAATAAACTTGAGCTTGGCTGCAGACGACAACTCTACAACATTGAAGCCTTTCATGGTACTGCCTTATTAGCCCGTAGAGTTCTCTTCTGTTAGTGGCTTCTGTCGTTTGTTTTTATATTTGATCGTTTGCATGCTATATTCATGTGCAGGTGGAACAGCGTATACAGACTAGTGGCAGTAAGCAAACTCCAACCATAAACTTGAACTTGCCTGCAGAAGGCATCACCACAGTATGGACAGATTCTGCATCAGACTCTGACACTGATGATGAAGACAAAACCACTTTTGGAGATGTTTATAGTCTTAGATCTCACCAACACAAAGGATCCAAAGCTGTTGGAAGTGTTATGCCCTTTGCACCTGCAGCAGTTGAACCGGTTCAAGTGCCCATCACTGATCCTGACACTTCATCTACTGGAGCTGTAGTGACGCCTGCTGGTGTGCCTGCACCTGAGGCCGCAGCACTGCCAAATCCTATCAGTGTGCCCGCAGCACCTGAGGCCGCAGCACTGCCAAATCCTATCAGTGTGCCCGCACCTCTACCTGCTGCTACTCCTGTTAACTCAGGTGAAGTTCCTGTTAGCGTGCCTGCTGCACCTTCACCTGATGAAACCTTCAACGACATGGAGGAAACGCTTTTGAGGGAGCTGGCAGAGATGGGCTTCAGGCAGGCTGATCTGAATAAGGAGGTACTTAGGCAGAATGAGTATGACCTTCAGAAGTCCGTCGATGATCTGTGCGGCTTCCACGAGTGGGATCCACTCCTTGCGGAGCTGAAGGAACTGGTACGTAACCATTACTGAACCTGTGTATAGCAAAAATCTCCCTCAGTTTGAGGCCCTTCTTAACTCTTATTCCTTTAGGGTTTTAATGATGACACAGATGTGAGGGAGGTTCTCGGGAAGGACGACGAAGGAAGCATCATTAAGCGTGTGGCCATGAACCTTCTGTCCAGGGAGAAGGACCAGTGATGGCCTCCTGCGTTCATCCGGTTGGAGTGCTGCTGCCTAGTAGTAATCTAGATATTTATATTTAATATAACTCGTGAATAAACTAGACGAACTGAAGTGTGATGCTGCATAATGCAGTGGTAATGTAGTAGTAAGTAGCCAGCAGCACCATAGTCTGGCGTTCCTGTGACTTGGGTGTGTGGTGCACCGTGGGTGTACGTGTACCTTATCAGGTAAACTGCGTATGCGACTAGTATGGTTTATACTCCAGTTCGTCACTTTATGTGCATATACTTTAAAAAAAAAAACCTTTGTCTCATCCATTAATAAGCAGAATGTGCAGAATGTGTCTAGTTTTTAGGAGAACCTACAACAACAGGCCAAGCCCACACCCACACCACTGTGTGGGGCACAACCGGCCATCCTGGCTACCAAGCTACACAAATAAGAAGCTCAAGTCGCCCGTATGCTGAACAACAGATGGCACTGTGAGAAGCGGCCGGCGGCTCTGAAGCTCTGGAGAGGAGGAGATGCGCAAGACCTCTGACAGAAAGGGACGACGAGCTCTGGAGAGGAGATGTGCAAGATCTGTGACGAAAAGGATGACCTTCTGCTGAATCGCCCCTTAAAGGTCATCGTACACCGCACAAGGCAGCTTCGACTTCACATCTACCAACACACGAGCCGGCTAACATGATCTTGTTGCTACCAAACCTTGCTCATCACCAATATCGTTGCCTCACAAGCATCCTATTAGAAGTCCCGAGTCACCTCATCGCCCAACACTCGGGGTTGGCATTCCGTTGCTCCGCCACGCCATGCGTGGTCAACCGAGACAACCAACTTTCGTGGCCGCCGCCCCAACGTAGCGCCGCTCACTCTCGAGCTGTGATGTCACACGAACTAGCAACCCATAGCCCAAGCTACCCTGAGCAGTTGGCTACAGACCACATACATCACACCAACCCAACCGGAGTCGCCGCCCCGACATAAAATCCGACTGTCCCCGCTATGACGCATCAGGACGAGCCGACTACCCAGTCGCCTGCATGGCCAAGGTTACCACCCAAGCCGCGACAAGTCGCAACAATGGACCATAAAGTTGCAGCCGCACCGTGTTTCGCATCTTGTTCGAGGCCGCCACCTCGACATCCTCAAACCCCGTTGGCACGATGACACTGGTATGCAAACGAAGCATAGCTGCCCAACAAGGTTGTGCCCTCTAAGACGACGCCTCCAAGGAGGAACTTGGGTTTTCACCCGGAGAGCGCGAAACCTTCATGGCAAGGGAGGTAGGAGCCCCACGGCGATGCCTCTAAGGAAGGGCACGACGTCCAGGGACGCTGCCAACGCCGGCACCAACCCAAGTCAGGGCTGAGTTTTCACTCGGACCTTCATCTCCCAACTTGGAGGGGAATGAAACCATCGGCCTCCACAGCCGGTATTGCATCAACATCGCCGCTAGCGTCGCTCTCAAACACGAGCTCCTCCGGGTCCTCTTCTTCCTCCTCGGCCTCCACGATGTTAACCGCAAGAGCAAAGCCCTTGGCTTCCGCAACCGGCAAGGCGTCGACGTCGTCACTGGCACCGTCCTCAAACACCAGCTCCTTCGTGTCCTCTTCTTCCTCCTCGGCTTCTTCGGCATCGGCCGCAAGTGCCGCGGCAGCTGGCACCACCAGGAGGCAGGTGGAGCGGCGGTGATCAGAGGCAAAGCAAAGGGCGCAGAAAAGGCGAGCAACATTCCCGGCCCGGCGAGCTCATCCCCGGCGATGTCCAGATCTAGCACAAGAAGAAACAGGGGTCTGAGAGGGAGAAAGAGAAAAAGGAGAAGACGTGGACGTAGGAGCAGAGAGGGGGAAGGGAGGGAGCTTACATGCATGTTTCCCGGTGGCTAGAGTGACGGGAACAGTGGCAACAAAACGGGTCCTGGCAGGCGGCGACAAGGTGGTGAGGGGAAAGGCACTTGTGGCAGTGGCGAGTGGAGGAGCGGAGCGGAGTCAGGGTGGATTGGTGGCGGGGAGGAACAAGCTTACTAGGCGAGGCCGTGACCTGAGAATAGGAGGTTGGAGGGGGGCCATCCCCGGCGGCGCGAGCTCCGACGACGCCCAAAGGGGAAAGGGGGCCGGACCAAGGCAGGGAGCACGAAAGGGGAAAGGGGATAGGAGAGGATCCGCCGCGAGAGGAGGGCGCCGGCCGAGGCAAGGGAGGGGGAGAGGTTGGTGTTAGGATGATCTCCACGGGATCGATCCCAACGGATCGATAACACCCTTGACCTCGTCCGCGCCCTGATCGGGGGCGCCCAACCCGTTATGGTTGGTGGGCCCCTGTGACCTGCGCTATATAAAGAGGTGGGGGCCGGGGCACACTGGTACGAGGTTTACCGCGCCGCCAGTCACCCCACCGATATTCCCCTACCGATCTAGGGCTAGCGCAGTGCTCACGGGAAGCACCACCACCGTCGCGCACCGCACGCCCACCCTCTCCGCCGCCGCCACCATGTCGGCACCCGAGAGCTCCTCCTCGAAGGGAGAAGGTACTCATCTCTCTCTCTCAGATCTACCAGTGTACCCAACAGCAATAGCATCTACCTGTATAGGATCTAGTGTAGTCGTTGGCTACTCTAACATTGGTATCAGAGCATCTGTTAGAACGTATAGATCCTATTTGTTCAGGTAGAAAAGTAAGAACAGTAAACCCTAAATCCTCCCTGATGCAAAAGAAAAGAAAAGTACACCGGCCGAGGCCTTTTGGGCTCGCCGGCAAAGTTTGCGCCGCCGCAAGGCCGCGCCGCCCCTCTCGATCCCGATGCGCATCGGCAAGCCGAGGCATCGGGAAGAAGGGCACTCTCACTTGCTATGCAAGCCGGGGGCAAAGAAAAGTGTGAAAGATGGACCTCACCGGCTTACCGTGCTGCGGCTCGGTCGCCGGCAGAGCAAAAGGGCACCGCCGCTGAGCCAGTTGACGGTGACGCGTTCACCCTCGGGGTGCTCGCGCACACCGGCAACAGGGCCAGGGGGCGCCACTGGTCTTCTCCCTCGTCGCCGACGATCCTCGGATTTTGGTGGCTGGAGGAGGAAAGAAATGGAAAAGGGCCGGCAGCGCCGTCGCCTAGCTGCCGCCACCTCACGGCCTCGTCATGGACGAGCGCGCGGGAGGCTGCTGCGGTGGCTGGCGGGTGCGCTCCGCTATCGCCGGCATACCGCCGGAGCCGCGCGTGCGAGCGGGAGGAGGAGCCTCTCCGTCGCCGCCGCCGGACAGAAGAGCTAGAGAAGGGCTCGGGGGGAAAAGAGTTTAGGGTTAGGGTTTCTGCCGTTTCGGCGGTTTATAAACCGACCGAAAATGATGCCCGACCGTCGGATTCAATCCGACGGCCAGGAGCGTAAGGAGCCGGTCTCCGCGTGGGCTCCGTTGCTCGGGCCGCGTGGGAGAAGTGGCCGGACCGCGGCTGGGCCGCGTGGAGGCCCCGTGTTGGGCCGCGGCGGCGGGCCGCGTCGTCTCGACGGCCGGGCCGGCTCGGCTCAGCCGTGAGCGGGCCGCCGCTGGCTGGCAGCGTATGCGCCGCGTTACCGCGTGCCGCACGGTGTGGGCGCCGCGTAGGCTGCGCGTCGCGCACCGCGTGGTGGGCCGCGTGGGCCGCGGGCCGCGCCTGCACGTGAATTACAGCTTTTACGGCTTTATTAATTACGAGAGGCAATTTTAGGCAGTTTTGGGTCATTTTTGGCCAAAATTTTGTCTAGTTTTTTCTGAATAAATAGGACCAACGAAATATTTATTCAGAAATTAAAAAGTAAAGGAAATGCCTCTGAAAAGTTCAAAGTTTAAAGTTTAAATTCACAGTTTCCGCTGCAAATAGCAATGATATGTGCATTTATCTCTATTTCTGCCCAACGGTGATATAGTTTTATTTGCATTAACAGTTGCATGTTTTAATTCGGACCAACGTTGGATTATAATTTGCAATTGTACTGTTCTCACTTCTTTGTGGTTTTCGGGAGGGTTCTACTTGATGAGCTGCATCAAGGATGTTCCCACCCTTAGAGGGGATAACTACACAGAGCGGAGGAAGAAGGTGGATTTCGCCTTCGTCTGTGCCGAGGTGGATCGGGTGGTTGACACACCGCAGCCCATCAAGCCTGCTGACCCCGTCAGAGCTGACGGGGATACTGATGATGCATGGGCAAAAAAGAAAAGGGACCATGCTCCAGTGGAGATGTCCTACACCCTAGAGAACAGAAAGTGGCAGACTGCCAACAAAAAATGCATGGCATTCATAAAGAATACAATTGAGAACGCCATTGTGGGCTCAATTACAGAGTGTGCTTCCGCTGGGGAGTACCTAGAAAAGATAAAGAGCCAGTTCACTGGTTCTTCAAAGACATATGCAACCCAGCTGTTGAAGCAGCTGGTGACGTAAAAGTATACCGGAGGTGCACATGGCATCGTGGAGCACATCCTCGGGATGAGCAACCCGGCCGCAAAGCCGAAGCCCATGGATGCCGACCCGGAGCCGAAGCCCGCACTTCGGTTCACTTGGTGATGGCTTCATTGCCACAACAGTTTGAAAACTTTGTCATCAATTACAACATGAGTCCCGAGAAATGGGACATTGAAAAGACCATTGCCATGTGTGTGCAAGAGGAGGATAGACTCAAGGCACGTAATGGAGGTACCATCAATTATGTGAAGGACAATAAGAAAAGGCCCTTCACACCAAGCAACAATGGTTCGCCTTCAAAGCAATATGGTAAAGCCCCAATGCAGACATCGAAGTTCCAAGACAGAGCCACCGCCGATGAACAAAGACCAAGGCCTTCATCAGTCGAAGACTGGGCACTACAAGAAAGATCGCCCGCATTGGCCGAAAGAATTAATGGCAAAGAAAGGTAACAACTTAGTTTCCTTTGTAAATGAATCCCCGTATACACGCTTTTCGAAATCTACTTGGTGGATTGACTCAGGTGCAACTGTTCATGTTGCAAATTCTTTACAGGGATTCCATTCGACGAGGACTATGAAAAGAGGCGAAGGATGCGTTGAAGTCGCGAATGGAATTCAAGCGCAAGTTGAAGCTCGTTGGCGACGTCCTCTTGGAGCTAGCTGATGGCTTGACTATTCTGCTTAGAGATGTCTTATTTGTTCCTTCCATACATCGAAATTTAATAAGTGTATCGCGCTTAGATAAAGACAGTTATCAATGTTATTTTGGACATGGCAAATGTGCCATATGGTGTAATAATTCTTATGTTGGGGTTGCTATACTCCATGATGAGCTTTATTTATTGTCCTTGCGTGAAAAAGTATTGTCTGTGTGTAAAGTGAATGAACAAATACCCTCGTCGGAAAAAGAAGCAAAGAAAAGAAAAAGAACTGATGAATCATCGAAATTATGGCACTGTCGCCTAGGCCATATTTCGAGGGGGAGAATAGAAAGACTCGTTAAAAATGATATTCTTCCTCCATTAGAATTCTCGTACATAGAACAAGTGCATCGATTGCATTAAAGGAAAATTTGTAAAGCAAATTAAAAAGGGTGCGAATCGAAGCACAAAGCAACACTAGAAATAATTCACACCGATATATGTGGACCATTTCCAGTGAAAAGTGTGGATAGCTATGATTCGTTCATAACATTCACGGATGATTACTCCCGATATGGTTATATTTATCCAATAAAAGAAAGAACGAAGCGTTGGATAAATTCAAAATATTCAAAGCTGAAGTTGAAAATCAGCATGACAAAAGAATAAAGATAGTCGGATCTGATCGTGGAGGGGAGTACTACGGTCGACATACTCCATATGGCCAAGTCCCCGGACCTTTTGCAAGGTTTCTACAGAGACCGGAATAGTCGCCCAAGCACTCGATGCCGGGCGAACCTCAGCGAATGGGGTAGCTGAAAGGCGCAACCGTACCCTTATGGATATGGTGTGCGTATGATGAGCTATTCCACCCTACCATTGGGATTGTGGATTGAGGCGTTAAAAACCGCTATTCACATTCTAAACAGAGTACCAAGCAAATCGGTGCCCAAAACGCCGTATGAGCTATGGACAGGGAGAGTGCCTTCTCTAAACCACCCGAAAGTGTGGGGGAGCCCTGCTCGAGGCCAAAGTATTCAATCAAAATATCGCAAAGTTAGATACCAAAACGAGCCAGCTGCCATTTTATTGGCTATCCCGAAAAGTCAAAAGGTTATCGTTTCTACCTGTCCGGAGAAATACACAAAGTTTGTGGAAACGAGACATGCTCGTCTTCTTAGAGGACGAAATGATGAGGGGGAGCATGGTAGCTCGGAAAATTGATCTTGAGGAGAAGAGGGTGCATGCACCTAATCCGATGACTCGAGAGCCATTTTTTGCGCTACCATGTGCACCCGTACCGACGATCCCCGTGATTGTGGTGCAAGCGCTCGTTGTGACTCCACCCATGACAACGATGAGTGAAAATTCAGAACCTGTCCGTCAGGAGCCGAATGAACCATTTGTTGAGCATGAAAGGGAGCAACAACAGCCACCTCCAGAAGTTGAGCCACGAGTTGAGGAACAGAATGCTCAAGAGAATGTGGCCCCTAGAAGGTCTACAAGAGCTAGAAAATCAGCCATTTCGACTGATTACAAAGTTTACAACACAGAAAGAGTTCATATGGAAGGTGATCCCACTTCATATGAAGAAGCCATGAGAAGCCCGGATTCATCAAAGTGGGTGGAGGCCATGGAAGACGAAATGAGATCGATGAGTACCAACAATGTTTGGGACTTAGAGAATATTCCTAAAGGAGCCAAAACAGTGGGCTGCAAATGGGTCTACAAAATAAAATATGACTCCAATGGGAATGTCGAAAAGTACAAAGCACGACTTGTGGCAAAAGGATTTACACAAAGAGAAGGGATAGATTACAATGAGACATTTTCTCCGGTCTCATGTAAGGATTCCTTCAGGATCATCATGGCACTAGTTGCACATTTTGATTTAGAGTTGCATCAAATGGATGTAAAGACGGCATTTCTAAACGGGGATTTAGAAGAAAATGTCTACATGAAACAACCCAAGGGTTTTATCATGGAAGGCAAGGAAGAAATGGGATGCCGCCTAAAGAAATCCATTTATGGATTAAAGCAAGCCTCCGGACAAGTGGTATCTAAAGTTTAATGAAACAATTAAGAGATTTGGATTTAAAGAAAATATTAAGGACAATTGCGTTTATGCAAAGTTTAAAAGTGGGAAATATATTTTCCTAATCTTGTATGTTGATGATATTCTGCTTGCCAGCAGTGATGTTAGTCTACTGCAAGAGACAAAGAAGTTCTTGTCCTCAAATTTTGATATGAAAGATCTTGGTGAAGCGTCATATGTTTTGGGCATAGAAATTCACCGAGATAGAAACAATGGAGTATTAGGACTATCGCAAAAGGCTTATTTAGAAAAGATTCTAAGTAAGTATAATATGCACAAGTGCAGTGCCACACCTGCCCCTATAGTCAAGGGCGACAGCTTTGGGAACCATCAAAGTCCCCAAAATCAATACGAGCTCGATCAAATGAAAGCGGTTCCATATGCTTCGGCTATTGGAAGCCTACAAGTATGCACAAGTGTGCACTCGCCTCGACTTAGCATTTATCACCGGAGTACTCGGTAGATATCAAGAAAATCCAGGTTTCGAACACTGGAAAATGGTAAAGAAGGCATTGCGTTATGTGAAAGGCACAAAGAGTTACATGCTAACATACGTAAGATCCGATTCCCTAGAAATAAGAGGGTATTCGGATGCAGATTTTGCGGGGATAAAGATGATAGAAAATCCACATCCGGATATGTATTCACCCGCAGGGGGAGCTATTTCGTGGAGAAGCTCCAAACAGACCATAGTTGCATCATCCACGATGTATGCAGAATTTATAGCATGTTATGAAGCCACTGGGCAGGCATTATGGTTAAAGAAATTCATACCCGACTTGAAAGTGGTAGATTGTATTGACAAACCACTAAAGATGTACTCGCGACAATGAGCCCTGCAGTATTTTATGCTCACAACAACAAGTCGAGTAATGCTACGAAACCGATTGAGGTTAAGTATTATGTTGTGAAACACAAGGTCCAGGATCAAACAATAAGTCTCGAGCATATAAGGACAAAAGATATGCTTGCGGATCCGCTAACGAAAGGCTTACCACCCAGCGTGTTCAAGGAGCACGTAGCCGGCATGGGTTTAAGGGAAAGTCTTACCTATCCCGGATCATAAGAGGCCCAAAAGTAAAAGAATTTGTTTCAAAACAGAGAAGTGTATTGTGGCTGTCTGATTCTATCGGCAATAGAGTTGTGACGATGAAACATGCCCTATGGACTGATCCAAAATGAAACGAATAAAGTGAAAGTATAAAGTTAAAAGAAAAGTTGAGATCAAGGGGGAGAATGTTAGGATGATCTCCACGGGATCGATCCCAACGGATCGATAACACCCTTGACCTCGTCCGCGCCCTGATCGGGGGCGCCCAACCCGTTATGGTTGGTGGGCCCCTGTGACCTACGCTATATAAAGAGGTGGGGGCCGGGGCACACGGTACGAGGTTTACCGCGCCGCCAGTCACCCCACCGATATTCCCCTACCGATCTAGGGCTAGCGCAGTGCTCACGGGAAGCACCACCACCGTCGCGCACCGCACGCCCACCCTCTCCGCCGCCGCCACCATGTCGGCACCCTAGAGCTCCTCCTCGAAGGGAGAAGGTACTCATCTCTCTCTCTCAGATCTACCAGTGTACCCAACAGCAATAGCATCTACCTGTATAGGATCTAGTGTAGTCGTTGGCTACTCTAACAGTTGGGTCATGGGGTGGGCGTACTGGCCAGGGCAGCGGACCGGCGGGCACATGCAAGATGCCAGGGGAGAGGAGGAAGAGGCAGAGAGGGGCTAGTCGTTTAGGTTTGGTTGGAAAAGCGACGTCTAGGGCAGGAAGCACGGGGTCAACGGATCCGCTTCCACTGGGTGGGGGCAGAGCAGGCTGAGCAGAACCAGACGGCCCACTACGCGACGAGATGGCAGGCGGCCCAGAACCCCTAGAGACAGAGGAGCACGTCACCGGGCTCACGGGGCTAGGCAGAGACCAAAGAAGCAGCCCAGGACCGGTCAAAGCATCCACAACGTGCGGCACAGAGAACAGCGCCAGGAGCTGGCCATGGCGGAAGCCGTCAAGCGTGACCAGAAACGAGGCGAGACGGGGAGAGGTAACGGTGAGCCGGAAGACATTGGTGCCAACCTGAAAACCGCTAAGCGGTCGAACGCAGATCCTAACCAAAACTTGAGCATGTTGAAAACTGATGAAGAGGAGAAAGGGAGGTGGAGCTCATGGCGGACCGCAATGTGCACCGGCGACAGCGCAAACAACGGAGAGCCAAGAGCCACCGGAGCAGTACCAGAGAGCTGGAGTTCTGCAGGACAGACTGGAGGAAGGCATCACCCGGAGTGGTGAACGGCGACGGGAGGGCTTGAGGGTCGAGGTCGAGCGCACTGGGGGGGGGGGGGGGCTGGCCGACATGAACCCTTGGTGCGCCACCGAGCATGGTGCCGCGGGAACCTGACCGAGCGACGTGGGAGCTTCGAGCTAGGCATGAGGCGCCACCCCATCACTGGAGAGGCAGAGGTAGAGGAGGTGAGGAGGTGGCTAGTCCTAGGGCTTATGTGGTGGTGGGTGTCTGGCGCCAGCGAGGAGTCCGGGGTGGAATTGTCTGGGTCGCCAGGCACAACGCGAGATGAAGGAGCTCCAGGGTGGGTAGGAGGAGCTACTCCATCGCTGCCCGGAGAGGCGGAGGAGGAGGGTGGGTGGCTAGTCCTAGGGCTTTGGAGGTGGAGTGCCAACAAGGGGTAGGGCTCCGGCGAGGAGCCGCCAGGATCGCCAGGCGCGACGCAAGAGCTCATTTCATGGCTCTCCGCAATCATTCTCACAGAAGGGGAAATGAATGATTAAATCAAATTGTGGGGACAACATGAAATAAACAATAGTACCCTAGATAAAAGAAAATTCGAGAGGGGGATGGGGGGGCACGTGCCCCTGCATGTCATGATACCAACCATTTATTCGGCGAGGTGTAGAACAAAATAGACACAAAATATTCATTTGTGTCGAGTGGCTGGAGTCTCAAAACATTAGTGGAAAATTTGGGTATTATGCATTCACGAAGAAGAGGTTTAAAAATTGGAAGAAAGGGCCAGAGACATCCATTTTTGCGTCAAATTTTTTCCCCAAAATTATTTGCCCCGTCAAACCAAAATTTCTAGGCCCGCCACTGTCTGGAGATGCCCTAAGTCCATTTCCGTCTCACTATTTTCCTTGAAGCGTTAAGAGCATATGGACCTTAGCATCAACCACCAAAATTTCCCATATGAACCTCTGTCATGCCATTCACTTTGAATTATATACATCCATCATCGAGTAATTTGATGGTTGTGGTGGATCCAGAATCGGGATCATATAATTTGCAGCCTTTGCATACTATCAGATTGGTCCGATGTGGCGACAACATCGCATATTTGGTTGGCATTGATCTTTCAGTTAACTCAAGTCTCAACAGGCGAAATTCCAACGAGCATTTCTTGAAATAGGCTTTCGTCTCGCTTTATAAATAAAGCAACCACATCCAACAAGCATTTCTTAACTCGACGCAGTAATAAATTTAAATTTGTCATCGAACCAACTGAGTGGAAGCATTCCTAAACGACTGGCGCTTTGCATTGGCTGCAATCTCTTGACCTCTAGAACAGCAAGCGCTCTAGTGAAATCCCATCGAGCTTATCAGGCTTATCATCCCTATAGGTTATTTGAACTTGTCCTATAACAGCCTGTCTTGAAGGATACCCTCAGGCCGCTAACTTGACAACCTCTACAGTCTACACCGACAACGGAGCACTTGTATACATAGGCAATCGTGGATTTGGTGGGCCTCTGCAGAAGAAGTTCAGGCCGAGACAGCACGGCCGTCCACGGTCATCTTCGAATAAGCAGTCATGAATTTGATCCAATGACTTCCCATTTTGGTCTTGTGTTGGGCTGTCTGTTCTTGTTCAACAAGACATATCAGAAATGACTGAATGAAGGCTCATTTGATTTATATAGGATGTTCAAAAGATTTATGAAGGCTCTTCGAAAGCCATTTATGCATAGAATCATATCCCATAAAAATCTTTATAATGTAAATTTGTAGGAATATAGCATTAGGCTAGACCTCATGAAAAATTATTTCAACGCAATCAAAGAGAATTCTTATTCCCTAGGATTCATATGGACATGGCATCCCAATTTTATAGGTTTCCTCTTATACCTTTCCAGTCCTAAGAATTAAGCTCCTTGGAACTTTTTCTCTGCGTTCAGTTATTTTCTCTCTCTACATGAATTCCGGTTCCACGGTAGATCTGTCATCTAGAGTATAGATTAAACCTTCTTTTCACTTCAAAAAATCCTGCAAAAATGCAGCACATACTCTTGGTCCGTTTAAATCCTGGTAAGAGGACGTAACATAAGTAAATTGCCTAATATTCTTAATATGACACGACTACAAGCCAGATTAATGATATTCTATGCACAGGTGCCAATTGTATAGATGGCAGATCACACATTATCTGCAACAAACACGTCTAAATACCGTTGTGCGCAGCAAAAAAAAAAAAAAAAAAACCTGCTGTCACAAAAGAGACCTCCGGAGTCCGGAGCGCATAAGCTTTGTTGCATCTTCGCTAAAAAGATATGTTTTGCAGTAACGTGTCGCTCCAGCAAGCAAAGTGCACAGCTTGCATTGCAAATAACCAAATAGTAGTATGCCTCACACAAGTTTCAGCTATATTATTGGACAATATCACAACAGGAACCTTCGAAGAAAATGACCATCAAGTGGAGTTAAAATGGAAAAACAAACACCTGAGCTTGCCTTCGGGGACAGGGCTTGGAAGGATGTGTATGCATCTCTTAGAGTCACCAGGAACACAAAATGATTTCTTGGTCAAGAGTTTTATAGTATGTACACATGTTGCTCAATCAACATGCAAATTGAGCTTTCAGAACTGCTGGTCCAGGATCGCGTCTTTCTCCAACTTGTTCTGACCACCATTGACATAACCAACAAGACTCCCGGAAACATCCGAGACCCAGGAGACACTGCGTGCCAGCCAAGCCTTGGGAGTCGACGCTTGCATGCTCTCTGCTGCTGCCATGCTCTTCTCCTCTTCCTCGAGCAACGCATCAAGCCACTTCTTTGACATATATTCTTTCACCGCATCTACACCTTGGTTCACAATCTCCGCTGGTGGCATGGCCAGAGGGTTCTGCTCCAGATTGAGCTTCTCTAGCTTATCAAGCCGGCCAAAACTGTCGGGAAGAGCATGGATTTGGTTGTTGCTGAGGTCAAGCTCACGCAGGTTCAGCAGGTCACCAAATGAGAAAGGGAGCTCCTTCATGTCACTGAAGTTGCTGCTCAGGTTGAGGATTTCAAGACTGGAAAGTTTCCCTATGGCAGATGGAAGACCACAGAGTTCATTGAAATGCGCATCCAGGAGGTATAGTGACTGCATCTCACATATAGATGATGGAAAAGATCGCAGCTTGTTCATGTGGACCCAGAGCCTTTGCAGATTAACCAGTTCAAAGCCAATATTTGTTGGCAGATAAGTGAGCCCATTGTAGCTTGCATTGAGCTCAACCAGTGACCTGGAGTGTGAATTATCAGTCTCTCGAATCATGTTAATTAACAAACCCAATGGGAACATAGGGAGTAGTATCTACCTGCATTTTGAGATGCTGTCTGGCAGTGTTCTCAGCTTGTTAGTTGACACATCTAGAATCTTCAGACTGGATAGTAATCCAACGGTATCAGGAAGAGAAACCAAGGCATTGGATGCGAGACGGAGCTCTTCAAGATGTTCAAGTGCTCCTATAGCATCTGGAATAACCTACAAGCAGAGTGGATCCACCAATAATCAGGGAACAACAATACAATACATAGCTAACAAGCGACACATCAATAACACAGGAGTAACTGTAACTTGACGGACGAATCTGAACTATTTTAAAGCCTAAGAAAGAAAATCACCATTTATAACTAGCATGGGTTGTGCCTGCTGTTATGGATCGCAAAGTTTAAAGCATATAAATCAGATATAAACATATCTTACAACGGCAAGAAATATGGAAGTAACAAAATTCTCAAAAGTAGTTTTCACTAAGCTATGGTCTACGATTCTCCAAATTTCCAACCCAGACAAGACCTGCAGGGAACCAGAATAGCGCACTCTTACATCCTAACTCACACTCTTACATCCTAACTTGGTAACTCCTACCAAATTGGCATTTTGTCTTGTATAAGATACTTGTATACAATTGCAACATGCTACTTGTGACTCTCGATGGGTCAACACTAGAGCGTGCATAGCTGAAACCAAATCAATGATGAAATAAAAGCTAATGCCAAACCCCACTTCATACCAGACTTGACTGTTTGCAACCAGCACTAACATACAAAGCGCTTCAATGCATCCTTGCACAGCTACGAGTAACATTTTTTCGATCCTGAATCCATCTTCAGCAGTGCACCCTTGTAACACGTAAAGCATGGGATAACTAGTAGCACATCTGCTAAAACAATAGTATACACTCACCTGCATACCAATCCTAACTGGCCAAATCAGTATATACAGACACACTCTTCGTACCAGGAACACAGAATTAACAAGAACTATCATACGGCACTGACAAATCAGTACCCAAACTATTTAGCACATAATTCGAAGCATAGACTCTGGCCCAAAGACGGTCTAATTAAGGTGTGCACAGAAACAGTCGCACAACAATGCCTAATCCTAGACAAACACAGCAGAACTACAAAAAAAAAAAATATCCGTGGCTCATCCAGGAATATGTTACCGTAACTTACAACTACAGTAAGTGGGATCTAAATAAACAGATCTAAACATAGTATGGGGATGAGGGGTTTCTCACCTGGAGCTGGTTGTGCGAGACGTCGAGCACGCGAAGGCCCTGGATCCTTCCGAACGCCTCGGGCAGGTAGCGCAGATTGCGATCCACGAGGCGCACGCTGTCCACCGGCTTGCCCTCCTGGGCCTGCTTCAGCACGGCGACGACCTCCTCCTGCACCGCCGCATCCCCCGCCGCCTCGGCCGCGGCCGACTCGTCCTTGCCCTCGGCCTCCTCGAGGTCCCGCCCCTCCATGGCCGTGCGGTACACCTTCTCGAGCCTGGCCTCCGCCTCGTGCAGCAGCGCCTCGTAGGCGTCGTGGGTCTCGTCGAGCTTGGCGACCGCGCGGCAGGCGTCGAGGTCGGCCTCGATGATGCGCTGCGCGCCGTCGCCGGCGGCGGCGGCGGCGGCGAGGAGGGCGCGGGAGGAGTCGACGAGCTCGTGGTCGGGGCGCGGGCCGAGGTCCTGGAGCGCGGCGCGCGCGGCGGAGACGTCGGCGACGGCGCGGGACATGGCGTGGAGCACGGCGGGGTGGCGCAGGCCCGGCATCCGCTCGACGAGCTCGAACTCGCCGAGCGAGGGCGAGCGCGGGGTCGGCGTCTGCGGGTGCGGCTGCTCGATGTCGAAGTCGCCGCCGGCGGAGGGCCTGGGCTTGGAGAGCGTGGGGATGCGGGAGAGCACGTAGGCGAGGATGGGGTGGGACTGCGGCGCCGGATCCATGGCGGGAGGTCGGAGGCGGGCGGGGATCGGAGCAGACGACGACGAGGGGGAGGGTTGAACTGTACTGGAGGAACTGGATGCTGTTTTATGGAGGCTTTTGGGGACGGCAGTCAGCCGCCTGGGCCGGCAGATCTGTTTCTGTGGGGATTATTTTGGGGTCGGAAGTCCAAATCCAAAACTCTGATTAAGGGTGGAAGTACGTTTACTACCGCACGGTTTCTACTAGCACTACGTCTCGTTCAAGAAACAGTCAAGAGGAACATTCGCGCAGGTTTTATTGTTACTTTCTCTTCAAGTCAACACTCACCGATTGGCTATTGAACACAGTTTTCACCATCCAAAAATAAATAAACCACCTCATCTTATCCTTCGCCGAGCTTTCAAAATAAATAAACCACCTCAGCTTATCCTTGGCTCTTTCTATTCATCAAAACGAACTCGTTATTTCCTCTCTTTTCTACACACTGCCTCTACATTGTACACATCTTGTCATTGTCGACGGGCAGTTCTCTATCCCTCTTCAATCCCGTGGTCGGATGACCTACCGCAGGGGCGGAGCCAGGATTTAGGTATAGGGGGGGCGAGCCACTAATGGAGCCAAAAAAAAATCGCCTCTCCAAACTACGAAACAAATTTATACTCAAATATCTTTGAAGAAAACAATTGCAAGTGTATCCATAATAGGTAACAATGGTGAACAAATCCATATACGGCACCATGTAGACGAGGTTGATAATCAAACCACTCTAATATATGACATCAGAAAGTTAAATGTATATGAATGAAAGTAACCATTGGTATCTAAATCATATGTTTTTTTTCTAATATTTATACGAGCTTGGATGTCAAACTGGCTTAAACCAGCACTTAAATGGACCAGCACTCAAATTGGCTTGATAGCTACGAATACACAAATACACAATAGAATAGAAATTAATTAATGTTATATAAGGAGTAGTGTCCAATGTTGCTAGAGTAAATACCAGGAAAGAATTAAATTAGGGCCACGCTCGTCCACTCCACAAGGTTGAAGGGGATTCGTTAGCAATAGCAGAAAAGTCCGAGCTTCCAGGCAATTCTGATATGCGCATGCCCATACCCTAGATATCGGCGAGGCCGAGCGACGGAAGGCAATCAACAATTGACTGGGACGCGATAGGCGCCTCTCGCCGGCGGCATCAGCGACTCAGCGAGCGACAGCAGGAATTGCACGGCGAGCGGCGGCAGCCGCAAATGTGCTAGCGGCGAGACAAAGATATATCGGCGGCAGGTAGGCAGCTTTGACCTTTGATAAGGATCGAGGAAACAAACTGCAACCCATACGCTACATCCACGATCAGGAAACGATCGGGACTGTAAACTGTAGCCTAACAATTACATGGGCTGTTGGGCATTTGGGCTTCTTGCTTCGGTGTGCAGTTTTCTAATTAATCAATAATGGGCTAATCAAGTGATTACTTCTAGCCATTGGCTCATATACGGTAATATAGTACAGTACTACGTACTGAAAATCCATAGGGGGGGCAAACCATTGGGGGGGGGTCTAGCCCCTGCTCCCTGCCTCCGCCCCTGACCTACCGGTTCGTAGCGGATACTAGTTCTGACATGTTATTGTCTAGTACCCATAATGTCACATGTTACGAACTCACCAACGATTGAACTCACCAACGATCATCAACCATGCTACATAGTATCATCATCAGTGGCGGGGGGGGGGAGAGAGAGAGAGAGAAAAAAACCATGATCTTGGGGGACAAAAGGCTAAAAAATTGTACTGTAAGCCTTATATTATTTTTTCTTAACTAATTTTCTAAAAGCTGGGGGCGGTGCCCCCCCCGGACTTCAACATAGCTACAGCAATGCTCATAATATTGTGCATTCCATGTGAAGGAAACATGACCTTCGGAAGGACATTCACAACAATACTACCTCAATCATCATGTTTACTTCAAAAATCTAAGAGTTTCACGGGATTAGCAAAGTATATCTACTCGTCGTCGTCAACTATTGCTTGCACGATTGGAAAGAGCAATGTATGCTCATATTTCAGCAAAAATAACTTTGAAGACATATCTGTTAATATAAATACATTGTCTAGTTTATTTCCATCAGTTCGGACTGAGACGCTGACAATTTTCCTATAATGCTATATCAATGGCGAACCTGGATCTCTAGGTGGCTTCGATGAAAACGAGCTTGTTAGTCACGAGTAGTTTGCTATAGCTCTCTTTGACCTCTTTTTTGGGGGGTTTTATTTTTTATTTGTCTGCATTCTTGGTGGTAGGTCCCATAAACTCTTTTGTTCTTACGAATTGTCAGAACAATTGCCATACTTCGTCATAAAAAAATCCAAGTAAGAAGGAAAAAAAAGATCATACGGAGCATAATGTGGTCATGGTATTTTGAATTGTACATGATTGGGTCAATGATGTTTCACTGCTTATGTCAAAATTGGTACGCGGTGGCGGCGCGCCACCGGCACGTCCTGCTCCATGCCGGCGTCTTTGAGTTGCAGAAGGTCTGCAGTGTATTTTTTTTTATCTTTGTTGGGTACCTATCTGTAAATCTGTAATGCTCTTCCTTTAATATTACTATGGTTTCCTCGCAAAAAAAAAAGGGACATCCTGGAATCTTCTAAATATGATGTCTGACACTAATCTATACCTAATAATAAAGAAGCTAAGGTTTCTGCCAAAATTTTCGTCCAACTTTTTATTGGACTGTTTTGCCCTCCCACCAAATCACATATAACAAGCTGTGGCATTGTACCGGTTCGTTGCTTCTTTTTGTATTCGGTATTTTCGTCCACACCGAACTCTCACGCGAGCTGGGCGATGTGGGCTGGCCAAACTGCCCAATACACTAGCCAGAATCAATATAGCCAATTCACGAGCGTCTCGGTTCTTGTCGTAATTCCTATGTCTCGGGTCTTGTTATATTCCTGTTGTTAGTCCCACCTCGGTTTCTCATAGGGATTTTCACCAATTCATATACCACGAAAATTTGCGTATTATCAGCAAGGTGTGTCTCCTTGATTAACAGATATATTTGGGTGTGAACTAAGAGCCAACGGCCGTAAGTCGAGACTGACAGCGGATGCCGCCGGGATGTATGAACGAAATTCGCAGACGCAGACGGCCCGACAGAAATCTCAGAGAGGGAATGGAAAAAAGGAAGCTCCAATGTTGTAATCAATGGCGCAGACAGAAATCTCAGAGAGGGAACCTGGGCCAAGCCATGATGGGCCAGTCGCGCGATTTTGACAGTCCACGCAAGTGTGACTGCGATAGACCACCCACGCGAGGCTCGCCAATTCTGGACGTAGGCCAGGTGCAGGAGGCCATTATCTGTTCTGACTACTTGGGTTCAAATCATGCAAGTGCTGGTTTTCAGGTGACGACCAAAAAATTCTTGTCACAGGTTTGCATTTTGTTGTCGGCAGCTGTTACCTGGGTGTAAATTAGGATGTTAAGTGGATGAAGTTGATGACATGCTTTCACGTGGTTCCAAGGATTAGGTTTATTTCTTATTCATCCATTTAGAATTCTGCAATACATAAGAGTGTGCTATTTGTGAGTGATGCCTCGATGTTGAAAATGTTGCATAGCTGAATGTTTGTGCTACATACTTCCGTAGTTTTCAAACTTTTCCTTGCACTACATACTTCCGTAGTTTTCAAACTTTTACTTCCACATATTCATTCATATAGATATTATTTACATACAGCCATAACGCAGTTCATCGAGACTGACGTGACAAAGACCCCTTGTAGTCAATATTTCTAAACGATATACTTCGGACGATAATACCGTAGCAACGCACGGGTAATTTTCCTAGTTAACTGGAATGGTCAGAGAAGCTTCTATCGAAAAAGAATCCCCAAATACTCCTATCACATTCGTCCCACCCAAGAATATCTGTGCGAACCGTGGAAAGTGCTTTGCCGTGGAACGTTCAAAATGGAGGAACCTAATCTTTCTATCGGATATATGCGGATCCCATCCAAACCAAAAAGCGATCCTTCCTACCCGGCACTATTTGCGTCGCAGGCAAAGAGCGACCGGAAGCACGCAGCAACATTGAGGTGACGAGGAGATCCGACCACGCCGGCATCCAGCCACGAGGGTACCACGCGCGGCGCGGCGCGACCCAAGGACGGCAGCAGGGGCAAGTGCTGCTCACGTTACGCACGACGGCGCCCGCCCGAGGCCCGATCTACCCAGACGAGCCACGAGACGAGATGCCGACGCCGCACCGAGTCCCGCATGCTCCCCGAAGCTTTCCTCCCTGCAGGGATCTGACCCAGTGCCACCGCAACGGACAACGTTGTCCGGCCGCGGCGTCGACTATCAACTGTGCAAAAGGTCGGCAAGAGCTGATTTCGCCTCTTCGACGGTGTCGTATACAATTACATGTGTTATGTGTACACATCCATCTTGAACAGAAGCACTGTCCTATTTTTTTCTCGATAAAAATTGCTCCGTACATTCAGAGAAATAAAAATAAAAACAAGAAGGCTCAGTATGAGTAATCAACTAGAAAATGTTTCGAGGTGGTGGAAATCCAATCCTCACATTACGCCAGCCACTCATGTTAGGTAAAAAGTTCCCCGCAGTGTTCCGTAAATAGGTCGTGGTTCTCCACGTAATGTAGAGACGACCGTGAATGGATTAAAATAGTGCACCAGTAGATAATCTGCATAAAAGAAGATTTTTTATCGTTAAAAACCTTATCGTTTCTAAATAGCCATAGCGACCAAATAATGGTAAGCGCTTCCACCTTAATAATTATTTTACACATATGATTCACCCTATTCAGCCACTTGCAAATAATATTATCAACACTGCTATTGGGGGTATATTTAATGGGTGTACCATCGACACTGCCTAGATCCGGTAAACTCGGGTGACCCATAGACAGTGATGGTGGCACACGGCGGGCCGCCTAGTTACTGTTGATCAAGATGGAGAAAGTCCGCCAGGTTGGGCCGGTACTACCGGCCCCTGTTGACGTGGAGAGCGTGGCCGTGGGAGATGCGAACAGCCCGGCCCGGATGAGGGGACATGTACCTCCGACCGTGGCCGGGCGGTACCTCCGACCGAGCCCAAGGCGGTGCCTCCGGTCGCGGTACCGGACACGCGCCTATTTTCTCTGGAAACTTACTGAGAGCACGGCCAAGTTAGCGGTATCAAGAGCGGTACCGGATGTGGAGGCTCCGGTCGTGGCCGGGTGGTGGTACCGGCCGTGCCCGGCGGTACCTCCGGTCCCTGGCCCCTTTCCTCCATTTTCTTCTTTCTTTTTCTTCTCTCTTTCTTTTCTTTACTTCTTTTCTTTCTTCCATCCATCCCCACAAGTGAAGATCATTCCATTACCCCACCATAAGAACTTCAAGCTCTTCAACTTTTGGGAAAATATTATCATTGCTAAAACCTTCAATTCTTATACAAAACGATTAGTTAAATATAATCGTTGTCATCAACACCAAAACCACTTACTTAAGAAGATATGTTCTTTCAACGCCGCCGCGCACCGCAGTGCAGATGGCTGGCAGGCGCCGCCGTCTCGTCCAAGGGTGCCGCTGCGGCCCACTGCCCCTGCCAAAGCTTCACCGTCGCGATCTCCTCCACTCCCCGCCAAGCTCCGCCGCGCACCCCCGCTGCCCCGCCATGCTCCAGCAACCACCGCCAAGGCAGCACCGCCGGACCATCTTTCCCCCACCGCCGCCCCTGAGGAGGCCCGCCCCCACGCGAGAGAGGGCCTGCCGAGCGCGCCTCCATCGCCCCCGCCTTCGGCGGCCAAGGGCGGCTGCCACCACCGGCGCCGGCAGCGGCCGGGGAGATGAGACCGAGGAGTTCCTAGGCTAGGGTATGTGGAGCCCCCAGAGCCGCCTCGCGCGAGGTGGCCCGAGGGGTATTTCTGCCCCACTATACATAGCAGATATTGTTTTTGAAGTGCTTTATTACGTAACCATTTGTTCTTTTAGAACTCATCTTTAATAAAAAAACAAATTAAAACGAATTATATGGAAAGAAGTGATTTTTCATCGCCATAAGACCAACCTAAAAATACGAATCCTCAGATTTTAGATAGTGCACGTGAGTCTAACACCTCCTCAGAATGCTTTTCCATAACCCATCTACCATAAGTGGCTTTGATATTCATTTACCTGTCACCAAAGAACATGACATATAATTTTCTTAGCATCTCTTTGCCAAAAAGACATGATCAGAAATAATCCAATGGTCGTATTTGGTTTTCTTATTTTTTTCGATAAAGAGTATATATTAATATCAGAGATACCAGTTACACCCAGTCTCTGCAACAACGCACTGCTCTAGCGACATTACAGATGCACACAGCCAAAAAAAGAAAGAAAAATTATAAAAAAGAAAAGCCCCGCTAGAGTGATCTAATCATTTAAACAACAGCACTAACACCACCATGACAACACCAGAAGTTCAGCTTCTCCAAAAGCGACACCTCCAAAAAGATAACAGTGCACCAGCCGCTGTCATCGCCCGATCATAAGGCACATTTATTTTCTTACTATCTCTTTGCCAAAAAGAAATGATCAGAAATAATCCAATGGTCGTATTTTCTAGGTAATTGGAAAATGGAAATCATACACAGTTTACATACATTTTCCCACAGATAATTTCCTCCGCTCTTTTTATTACTTGTATAAGTTTGTATAGAAGGAATTGATTGGTACTATTGTTTGTCAGCGCATTGCTCTTAGCATGTGTTACCTTACGTCTCTGTCAGCTACCAAATTAACGAAGATGCTAACGTAACGACTATAGTAACTACAGCGCCAGGCTTTCACGCTTTGCCGGAAGATGGAGAACAAAAAACCACCACCAGTCCAGCTAGATCAGCTTTCAGCCCGACATGGCCGACGTGATCTCCTTGCCGGCCACCTCGAGCACCTCCTTCGCCCTATGCGCCAGCTTGTCGCAGATGTTCCTCGCGATCCTCTTCTGGAACTTGCTGCTCTTGAGCCATTCGATCCCCACCAGCACCTCGCACCGGCAGCTCGCCGGCTCCGACGCCGCCACGGCCACGCTCCGGATGTCGTAGCGCAGATGGACCTGCAACAATGGCACAACCGCACAAACTTTACATTATGTAACTGTCCGCCCCGTTTCTTTGCCTGACTAACTAACTACTCCCATCCACTACATAGACAAAGCCACATGATACGACAGGATGATGGTGGACACCGACGGCATCCACCCGAGATATAGTGAACAAAAAAGTTTACATACCCGGAAGTAGTCGCCGAAGGGGACGTTGTGCAGAGTCATGACGTCGTACACTGTCCACCCGTCGCCGTCCTCTGACGGCGACTTCAGCTGGGTGCTGGCCACCTCGCCGCCGAAGATGGACATGTAGCGGTTGAACTTGTAGCTGGCGTGCCGCTCCAGGACGCCAGGCTTGGTCTCCTCCCACGGCGTGGCGGTGTAGTCGAGGCACCCGACCCTGCTCATTGTTCTCGTCTCCAAGGGGCCGCCGTCGAACACACCCATCAGCAGGTTTGCCTGCGGAATGTGCAGACAGTTAACAGAACATCGCTGCGTACAATAGCATACTGACAAGCCAATTTGGGTGTTGCCTTGTCCAAGACCGAGAATGCTGGATGGCACTGTCAAAAGGTTTTGTCCCAAGTCCCAACTCTCTCGAGCCTAGACCCTTCTGCTTCCCCAAAAGTTGAGGTTGACAAGATATGGTCTACTGGCATTGCTTACAGTTAGCTAAAATAAATTTCCTCTTCAAATCATCGGATATACGCATCCTACTTTTTGAACCAAGATAAAGACTGGTGATGTTTACTTCATTACAGACTAACAGCCCAACCCTATCATCACGAGAAAGGAAGGGAAAAAAAAGAACAGAGCATAGAGAACTCACATCAATAGGATGTTCCACTGTATACTCCCTTGAGAGGTTCACATCTCCAATGCTCAACAGAGACTGGACGTCATCAAGATCGTCGTAGCTCTCATCATCTTGATCTTCTTCAAGCTTGGCCCTCTGTTCAAGAGCTGACGATTTTGTTTTCCACAGACCAATTATTGTCCTACAAGGAAATTTTGTTTTTTTTCATGGGTAGATGCATCTTTATTTTGACTTAGATGGAGGTATCGAAGGATACAAACCTACTAGCCTTGCTAAATGATCCAAACGAATGGAACTGGAATTTCAACCTCCCCTCCTTATCTTGTGATTTGGCACCATTCTTCGCTTCAAGCCCGCGCCCACTCTTTAACATGAACACCAATGATGGGGTGCCTACTGTTGTGAAAGATGGAGGTGACACTTCCACCTCCTCGATGTCGTCCCACAGAAAGAAGAATTTCGTTTTGTGCCCAAACAAATTGGCATAGAAACCAACTATTCTAGCTGACAGAAATAGCCTTCCCTGCATCACCAGCAACTACAAATGAATATTCATAACCAATATAACAATAAAGTTCACTAAGAAATGTGTTTCAGCTATCACATTTAATTCTATGCTTGGTTTAATATCAGAGCTTCAACTAAATTATTAACCTATCAAAAGATCTCCACAATTAATGTAACCTTCCTTTTCTCCTAAAACCACAAAAAAAAATGTATTCCAGGGAGCAAAAATAAAACATATAGTTGCTCCGACAATTTTACCTGCAATGGCAATTTCCTCTTTAAAGAGCATGCATAATCTGCTATAAGGAACTCTTCGTGAGGCAAACTGAAAAGCTTCTGGAATGTTGAATTTCTGTGCGGTGACCGAACATGTAACTGCAATATATTCATGTGAATACCCGGACTGTCAAAAACGGTTATTACTAACAGATATCCGTGTGTAAGTTAATCGAGGAATACCTTCTTACCAACTTCCTTCTCCATCTTGTTAAGATAATCTCTCATTGATGTCTCAGGTCCTTTAGTATTTTCAAGAAATATTCTCAAATGCAGCTTACTCTGGCATGTCTGGGCTAGTTTTCCCTCCAGTGGTACCCATATATCTGCTAGTTCTGTTGATGTGTGTTTAAGAAAGTTAATTTCTGCATGTCCCAGTGAGATTGCCAGATCGAACGGGCTATCGAAATTGAAAACTTCAACATCCAACATAGCAGGTGGCTCTTCCATGGCATCAAACTCCATTATCTCTACAGCAATCATTCAGTTTGTCAGACCTCACAAGCCAATTAATCATACATCACACAAAACTACAAGGTTTTCCACTGTGTACAGTGTGCTAACATGTTCTTTATTTGCATATTGTGTGCTAATAAGTGAAATATACTAACCATTCCATTGAGGTTCTTGAGTCTGTAGTTGAACAGAGCTTGATCTCGTTATGCCATTACAACTGAACACAACATAAGGATCTACAGATCCACAAGAAACAGGCGGCAAGCTTGTAGCCTCCAACAGAGCTACTGTCAGTAGCCAACCTTCACCATTAGCCTTAACCCCGTGATCACCTCCTGGTGACAAGAGGTGGTTTTAGAGGTAACACACTTACGATATTGAAGAATTCGTTTGCACGTACGATGCATGAGAGACACAATAGCTGCAAAGCTAAAATAGAACATACCTCGTTTTATCCTTGCTTGTACAAAATGAGCTACCATATTCAGTAAACGCTCCATCTGAAGAACTAGTATGCCAGATGTGATCAGCTCTCCAAATGTGTCAGGTAAATCTAGACCACTGAACTCAAGACCCATAAGTGGGCCTGGCCTAGACAGAAGGATGTGCACAAGAACATACACTGCCATTATCACTGTCGAGATCACGGTAAAATTGCAAAAATACTTGTAAGCAAGTCTGACATGTGACGGGTGATCTGTCTGAAGTGGTGCCAACAACTGCTCTTTGTCCATCCCTGCAGAATCAGCTACTTTCACATGCCGAGACAAGATTTCTGCAAAACTTTCAAAATTCTCCTTGAGTCCATCCTTAACACTTCCCTCAATCATACTTTTCATCATGGTACTCTGAAGAAACTCCAGATTGTATGATACAGTCAGATGTGTGCTCTCTTCACCCGATGCCAACTCAGAGGACTGAGTTATCTTGTAGAGTAAAACAACCTCAAAACAGTTTCCAAATGGAACTTCCGGAGTGCGAACGCGAGTCATTATTGCGAAACTCTTGCCATCAGCTTTGAGATACGTCTGTTCCTCAATGGTTTTGATATCTTTCATAAGCTTGGTTCCGCCCTTGGTGTACCGACATGTCCTGGTTAAGCTTGGTGGATCCTGGCTCTTCCACGTCCACGGCTGCTCGTCGTAGTCCATAGTCCCTTGCAGCTCACGCAGGTCTTTGGAGAACTGGGAATCAGGCCCAAAGAGAAGGGAGTTCAAATCCTTTGACTCCACGAGGTAAGTGTGCTCAAATATGGTGCCACCACCGAGATCGTCAGGCATGTCCGCTGTACTGCTTCCTGACTTCATGGCTTCCATTGCTTCTTCAAAGCTTGCACCTGGAACAGACAGTTCAGCGTAACCGCCATGTGCACTCTTTGCGGTTGGTGTACTAGGCTCTATCAGACTATCATCTTCAGAAACTGTACTGGAATTTGCTAGCGTCGAACGGTCAGAATCATCTAGATAGGTTTGTGCCACTGCAGAGCTCCTAGGGGAATCGACCATGACACTGTTTGTGCCTGAATGTTCACTATAAGTTGACCTCTCAATTTCAACGTCAGTGCCACTCCTGGAGCTCGAACAAGTAGACGAGTGGATGACTGTATTACCATTGTTCTCTCCATAGAGTGAAAATGTGAGAAGAATTTTCCCTGGAAGGCAGACATACAAAAATTAAATCATTATGGATAGACCATTCACCAACGAAGATGGCAAAGAAATGCAAATCATCACACAAGATATAGTAGTACATTATTGAGTCTCAACTCCCGATCTCTAGACCAATATGGAACTGTTCGTGTAGTGTCTGAACTCTGAAAGCTAGCACTACTGAGTACAGTTTACAGCAAAGCGTCATTTCGTGAAAGCAGTAAAGCTGAGCCTAGCGACATGATTATTCTATCACCACTACAAACATCTCAGAGCCTAGTGTCGCCGTTCGGCGCGCGTCTCTGTCAGCCGTGAGATACATCAAACTGCAGCAGCCGGTTATGCTCCGCGAACAGTTTCGAGTTTCGGCTGGCTTGCCAAAGCTTCTACCGACCTCTGATTCCATAGGAGCACGCTACTCGATTCGGAGCTCGCGTGCGGCATTTGGCAAAGGCTAGACAATAGAACGGGTTATCGGCTTAGCGCGCCGACCGACCATTCCGAGGACGAATTCGCGCAGTTCACGGCAAAGGCAAACAAAATTACTACCAAAGCAACTGTTTATGTTAGAGCTAGAGAGGAGCGAAATGCGTGCACGCACCGCAGTCCGCGGCGGCGCGCCCCTTCCGGCGGTGCTTGGGCCGCAGCGTGAACCACGTCGGCGGGACGGAGCGCCGGGGCCCGGAGGCCGCCTGCGCGGCGGGAGGCGGCACGGGCAGCTTCACCCTGCCCAGCACCTCCCTCCGGCCGGCCCCTCCCTCCCGGCGCCGCGCCACCCCGACCTCCACCGCCTCGCCCTCCTCCGCGCCCACTTCGAACACGAACTCCTCGTTCCACGCCGCGGCGCCGTCGGCCGGCTCCACCGCCCGCGTCCGCGCCCTCTCCCTCCCCACCTTCACCCGCGCGTAGACCCCGCCGCCGCTGCCGTGCGGGTGCGGCGGCGCTACCGGGAGGTCGCGCGCCTCGAGCACGCAGACGTAGAGGCGCATGGTGGCGAGCTGTCGCTGGCAGCGAAAACGGTAAGATCAAAAAGCGGACCAGCGGTAATGGGGAAGTGGACGGGGAAGGTGGTTTTAACCTGGTGGGGAGGTTCGGGCTTGGGCGGGCGCCGTGACGTGGCCCGTGGGACGGGGCACGCGGCGGTGGGAGAGGCGCGACACGCGAGTGGGAGTGGAGGTTGGGACGCGGGGGCGGTCCGCGCTGGCCCTGCTGCTAGAGTGCTGGGTACGCAGTCTGCGTGGGGAGGGCATAGTTTCTCAGTTGCCACGGCCGACGGTGAAGACTCTTCTTCTGCTCGCTCTTCTAGATCGCCTCGCTACGTCATGGCACCGGCACGGCGAGGCTTATCTCCGTTGTAGGAGTACTAGTAGATGCTTGCCATAAATGGTGATGGTGCTTTCATGGGCTTCAACAGATAGGCAAAGCTTTGCGTGACATGTTTAGCACAGCTACCAGTTGCGTGCAAGAACACCAAGATGCAATTGGTGGAGCCTGAGAATCTGAGATGACAACTTTTCAAGTACTTTGATGTAACTTTCAAATGTTCTCTCATGGTCTTTCTTGCATTAGATCCAGTGTAGTATCAATTTTTTTTTGCTTAATCTACCGTTGGTCAAAATGAGCATCCAAATTATCGAAATAATATAACAATTGCGTCTCAATCTCACAGATTACATTGTGTTTGACCGGGATTATACGCTACTAGGAAAAAAGCCTACCACCAGCGGACCAAAAAAGGTTATAGCCGTCGCACCGGCGCTCGCCGATGGTAAGACCTAACGGCTTATCGCCGCCGCACCAACATAGTCCGCCGGCAGTAACACAATTTATCGCCGGCGCATCAGTATGGTGCACCCAAAGTATTTTTTCAGAATTAAAAAAAAAAACCAATCTAGATCTAGTCGTTCGTCATCGTGGCCGTCTTGCCGAAGGGAGTGCAATCGAGGAAGTGGTCGCCGGCTTGAGGAGGTGGCTGCCGGAGGGAGGTTGTCACTTGCTCGAGGAGGCGGTCACCGGGGTGTCATCGGAGGAAGGGAGAGGATGGATCAGCAGAGGCAGAGAGAGAGGAAGGATGAGGGGGGAGAATGTGGAGAAGTGAAAGAGGAGAAAGAGGGAGAAGAGGAGAATGAGGAGGAGGAGGAGGAGGAGGAGAGGAGGGAAAAGTGAGAAAGGAGAAGGTGCGCCGGCTCCTTATAGTGAGGCTACCATCGACGCATCAATATGCGCTGGTGGTAAGTTTTTTCTTTCTCAAATTTTTCCGCTTCGAAATCTAAAACCTTCAAAAACTCCGTTTTTCTTTTTGATTTTGTCGAATCTAAAAGGTGGATAAAAGGTTGTAGGCCTACAGCCATTGAAATCAGATGTAACTTTTTCTGTAGATATATTTTTATATAAAAAAAATCCATCGGAGGTTGTATGCAAAATCCAAAGCCATTGTACCGAAACATGGCATTATTTTGCAAAAAGAAAAAAAAATTGTGTGCCGGTGGTAACTCGGGACTTATAAGCATTTTCCTAGTAGTGATAAGAACGGCATGTATCCCTGATCTTAAATTTAACCAACATAATACAAGGTATATATTTTAAAATATACATCACTTGAAAGTTTAGATGTTTTTTTTCTAATGATATAATTTTATTTTGTACAATTCATGTTATGTTAGTCAAATTGACGAACCAGTTATCCACGGCAGACTTATAATCCCTAACAAAGGTAGTATTGCTCAAGGCTTGACAAGTAGAGTGGACGAAAGAAGTTATCATTGCCATAACCCGTAACCAAAAGATAGGAATGTAAATTTTGGCAGCAATCCAACACTCACCCTGCATAGAGGGCATCAAAGGTTTCACCCAATCAGAACAAAACTGCAACAGAACTACAGTATCTGATATTCTGATTACACATTCTTGCTTAGAAATAATGAAAAAAAGAAATAGGTGATCATTGCCTTACCCATGGAAGTAGCAGTATGCACCGCCACTCCGCCAGGCTTCAGTGCCAACAGCATAGCACAACAGATGGCGAGTTTATGTACGATTCACATATCAGCGTTCTCTAACAGAAACTAAAAAAACCATTGGTGGCTGGTGGCTGTAAATACAGTGTGTGTGGTTACAGAATTCAGCGACCCACAAAGATAAAAGCCTGCGAGGGCAGAACCATTAAACAAAGCACCAGCCTCCTCAAAATCGTAATCCACAAGATCAGAAGCATACTACTAACATTCAGAAGCAGCACTACATGTAAGATTACATCCGACTGAAAGGGTGATATTGTACAGTAGGCAGTCCAAAGCTGCGCTAACTAAGATCAACGATTCCAGATCAAGGGTGGCTATGTACAGCAGGCGGTCCAAAAGCAAAGTTCAACCTGCAATAACAGATGGTGATAACTCTGTAACACACGCGGAAACAAAAGGACAAACCTATTCTAAAAAGAATTGCACAAACAATTGATTATTGGGCAGCGTTGCAAAATAGGGAAAGATAGAAACAGCGCAGTGAAAATAGCTCACTTCATCGGTGTACAAAGATCAAGTGTTCCCCTTTCTCTTCTTTCTCTTCTTCGAGGAGTTGCCCGCCACATTGGGTGTTGGTGCTGGGGGTGGCACTACAGGTGGTACTGCTGCTGGTACTGCAGGGGTGAAGTGTGGAAAGACCATATGCGGGTGCATCGGTACAAAAAACATTCCTGGAGGCACAGCTGCCGACGTGGTTGCCATAGCCATCATTGCCGGTGGCACTGACATCGGGGTAGATGATGGCACCAACATCGGTGTAGATGACGGCGCTGCCGCTGGATCCATTGCTGTGTTCGCAGGTGTTGAGACTGGTGTGCTGATCCCCGCACCTTCAGCAGATGGCTTTAGAGACTTATCACCTTTCTTACCAGCAGAAGCTGGGCTTTCTCCGGGCCTTTTCTCTTTTCGAGATTCCTCAAACTTGCGTACCTTCTCTTTAGCTTCTTTCATCACAGACAGAACATATTCCATTGCATCAGGATCAGTTGCTCCCATTTCCACAATCTCAGCAAAGTACTGGTGGCCATCATTGTAGAGATTGTCCACTTTATCTTCACGAACATTTTCTGGTGCACTATTCCCTGTAGCGTTTGCCGCTTTTGGTGAGATGGGAGTTTCCTTAGGTTCCTCAGGGCATTTGAAGTCCTTCCTCCACCGATCAAGAATGTATTTGGAAGGTATTAGCATCACAAGCTCTTGCTTCAAGACCGCAAGAGCATGGCTACACAAAATACCTTTAAACTGGAATGACCTGCAGATACACCACACTTCTTTCTCAGCATTGTTATACATCACTCTGTAGTCAAACTTTCTCTCCTTCCCGATTACAGTCACAGTGTAGGTGACTATTGATCCATTCTTACTGACTTCAATGCAATTCACATTCATCAGCTGCTTTAACTGATCCTGAAACTTCTGAAACATATTGATCGTATAAGCATTTGCAAATTGCTCCTCAAACAACAAACCAGAGAGGGCTTGTGGTCTTTGCTGAAATGAACGGAAGTCATCGTAGGCTTCTCGATCAGACCTAAGCTTCATAGCAGTATCAAATTGTTCAATAAATGTCTTTATTGTGGTCTCTGGTGTAATATATCCATCGAAAAAGGCCTCCAACCGTTCACTACGGCGAACAGTAGAGATACCAGCCCAGAAAGTATCTTTCACATATGCTGGCACCCACTTTGCCCTCTCTTCAAACAAGGTTGTAAGCCAGCAATTATCATGAAGGTTGTACTGATTGACCATCTCAACCCATTCCCTCTCAAAATCAGCTGATGTAATGGTGTCATAGACTACCTTTTTCATTCTCAGGCTAATTGCCTCCTTATCCTCAACTCTTCCAGACATTTCAGGAAGCTCTTTCATTATATGCCAGAGGTTGTATCTGTGACGAGTATTCAGAAATACCTCAGAGGCTGCTTTGACTACTGGTCTTGAATGGGTGGTAATAATTGCTTCAGGTGCTTTATCATTCATACATTTTAGCCATTTCTTGAATAACCATGAAAAAGTCTCTGGAGACTCATCTCCCAGTAAACCGCATCCTAACAATACAAACTGACCATGATGGTTGATTCCAAGAAAAGCAACCAATGGAATGACAAACTGGTATGTCAAATAAACGGTATCAAAGCAGACAACATCACTGAAATGCTGATACGCAGCTCTAGATTGTGCATCGACCCAACAAACATTCTTGAGACGGCCTTCATCATCCATGTCCCAGTTGTAGAAGAAGTTGGAATTTTGAGCTTGCATCTTATCGAAAAAGACTAATAGTGCCTCAACATCACCCTCTGCAAACCTCAGCTTCCCACACTTGCCAGCTGCTTCAATAGAATAATTAGACTGAGAGAAGGACCTCGCCATGAATTCTTTGTTTTGGTTGGGTGGCCTGCCTCTACCAGAATGAATCTTCGGATTCAACCTAGTCTTCGCATTGAATGGGCGGTGCTCCCTCTGCCAGTCAGGGAGATCCTTAAAACACATCATGAATCTGACCATTTCAGGATTACATGGGTGGTTATGCTCCAGCTCAACAAACACTACTTCCCAATGGTTCCCACTTGCGTTGTACTTCACTACCATCATAGCTTTGCAGCCAGTCTTCGCAACAAGCCTTCTTCGAGCTTTTAGGCCAGGCTTAATCCTAGCAATGCCACCTTTGTAACAAACAAATGTTGCGCGGTATTTTACCCCATCGACACTATGTGAAGTTCTTTTTGAGACTCCAAATCCTGCGCGGTATCCATACTCCAAGTAAGACTGGTACGCCAAATCAACCGTCTCAAAAGTCATGCCAACCCGAGGTTTGGGAACATCATGCTTAACCAAATCCACGATGTTATTCTCGAAGGATGTGGAGGTGTCAGTGAGTTGCTGTTGCAAGCTGCTCCTTGCATAAGGATCGCTCTGAAGGGTGTCCATCACATCAGCGCTCGGTAAGCAGAATCCTGGGTCAGCATAAACATAAGGCATCAATAAGCATGTATGAACTAGTTAGAATAATTGCTGTAAAAGAAAAAAAAACGAGTTAGGACAGACTAAATAAATAAATTTAAATGCTTAGTTCAATTGTGTTCCATTTCTAAATCACTATTTCTAAGTTTGGCAATACAGCTGTTTTTGTTACCAAAGATGACTAGGATAAGCGAACAATTGCAAAATAGCACCTTAATTGCATTAAACAAATAGATAATGAAAACATAGTTTATTGCTCTCTTTGGTTTCATTGACTGAGATAATGCAAGCATTGGCCTGCCGAGAAATGCATTCAGTAACATAAGTCACATAAATAATAGGGTTATCATCACCAGAAAGTAATTGGACTGATATGGAATATAGGTACCTAAACCTAGCTGGGAAACTCCCTGCATTATCTCAGCTTGCACAGACTGTTAACTTCTCACCGAATGAAGTACTTAAAGTTGGACCAAGCGGCAGCTGTTATTAGAATCCAACGGGCCACGTGCTACAAATTGATGAACAATAGGTTGTGAACGGGGAATCACAGGTACTGCTCAAGAATTAGGGGAAGCAAAACTAGGGCTCGCCAACAAAATGTCGCAACAGCGTTGCCACTTTGTTCTCCTTGGGAGATCGAGGGTAAATTCAGGGTCAGGGCAGGGCAGGGCAAGAGCTACGCCGGCGGCGCTGCTGCTGGGGAAGACGGTGACGGCGAGGGGGGCGGAGAAGGGAGGGGGTCAGGGCAGATGGAATCCGTACCTCACGCACGCCGGAGAGGGGCGCCGCAGTGGAACCCCTGTAGCTTCGCGTCAAACCCTTCCTCCTCCCATCTCATGGCTAGGCCTCGAGCGCGAGGGCGAGCACGGCAAGGAGGGGGGCGGTCGTTCCTGGCCAAGCCCTCGTAGCCCCAGCAGTCCAGATCGAGCTTCTCGACCGCCCGACCGGCGACCGGCGAGCCTCGCCGTCAGCCCTGGCCGCCTCTCACAGGCTCGTGGGATTAGTGGGACTGTCGAAGCAAAGGGGACTCTGCAATCTGCTGGCGGGGGAGAGAAGGCGAAGGCGGCGGCGTCAAAGGGTCGCCCTGCGTGTGTGTGTGGAGGTCCATTTGGCCGCAGCTCAAGCTGGTTGGACCGGTGTCTCGCTACTTCTGGTGCGCAGTTGCACTCATTTTTTCTCACGTTAACGTGCAGAGCAACTCTTCACATCCAGTAAAAAGAACAGGTGAAAATTAATTAGGATGTGACTAGTTTTCAGTCTACCGAGAATTAATCTCATTCTCAGTTACAACTTATGTCGCACCTCCAACTTATATTGCAACTCATAACTAGCACGAATCACAACGCAAATCCAACAGTCTAGATTATTTTTTTAGTTGGATCTCCAGTTGTAACTGAAAATATCTTAGTTGCAACCCAACTTTTTTTAACAGCTCTACCGTAGGGGAATCCCTTACGGTTTACTCCCTTCGTCCACAAATAAGTGTACATGCGGGTTTTTCAAGACAAATTACGAAGTGGAGTAAAAAATATATTGGGAACATGCATCTCTCCTCCTCAATTCTTTCACCTCCAATAAGCTAAGTGCATGTAGAAAACAAGAAGAATATGTGCTTAATATTATTAGGTTTGATTTCCGTGTGATGAGAGAGAAGCAATTAAAGTGCATTGGAAAGATAAGAGTACACTCTTCTTTTGTGGATAAAGTTTAGAGCTAGATGTCCACTTATTTGAGGACGGAGGAAGTAGACTGCAACCCAACTTGCTATTCATATGCACGAATCATGAATTCATGATGCAATCAGACAATAATAAACACGAACTTAGTTCTCAGCTAGCAAATCGTATTAATTGAAACTAATTTAACATGTCCTCCCTCGCATCCTTTACCTTAATTTTTTTTTCTTTGAGGAACCTCTAAAATTCTTCCCCTAGCTTGTAATATCGAATTGAATAGGTTTTTTCAAATTGTAATATTTTCACTCACAACTTTTTAGACTTTGTGGATGAAAAATGTGACCTTAATGCAATTATCTGAAAGAATTTAGATGATGATAGAAATAACCGATAAATGTGGAGACAAAGATGTATCCGGTTGTTTAATTTCTTGGAAAGAAGCTAGTCACCGTTGGAGAGGTGCGGGTTACTACGAAAGATGCTCAAATGCTACAAAAGCCCATCTTGCTCTCCTTGAGCCTCCTCCAAAAAGTGAAAAAAAAAAACACTTGAAGATGGTGAATCATGACTTGGCTTGGTGGAATATGGATCTCCTTTGTCAATTATTCAAAGTGATTTGAATTTGGATGGGAAAATTGGGAGATCTCAGCTTTCGAGGTGCTCAACCGTGAAGGAGATAGAAATTAAGAAGCCTTTCTTCTGCTAAGTCAAGGATACTGCTTTAGAGAAGAAGGGGCAGCTTAAAAAGGTCCACATAAAAACAAGTCGTTTGGAGAGATATGTGCACGCTAGATTTTGTTCAGAATTCCGGACCATAGTCCGAATGGATTAGAAACTAACTTTGGACGATCCAGAGCCTACTGGATCCACCTGAAATCCTCCAAGATTCTTACCAAAACTTAGTACTCAGAATATGATGCTTTATTGCCTCCTTCTTTCAGTTTCATATGTTAGTTCCACGTTCTTTATAGATTGTCTAAAACATATCAGATATCGTGAGATCGATGTTGTGTAAAATTCAGATAGGTATGTACTTGCTATATTCACCAGGAGCGGATCCAAGTGTGGCTAAGGGGGTGCACTGGTTACCGGGTACGTGTGTGTGTGCGCGTCTTCATTAATAAAGATCACATCATAGTCATGTTGTCTCCCTCATTTTTGTTTTGTTTTGTTTTTTCAGTTGCGGCACCATCTCCTACCGAGATATCTGTTTTAGCTCTGTCCTGGAGAACGTATCCGGTGAAACGAGTGAATCCCTGCCCTGATACTATTATTGTACACGGATGTGATTTTATGATATTTTTTGTAGAAATACAAAAAGCATATCTTTGGATGATCTCTGTGATAAAGATTGGCAGTGAGCTTGGGAGGACAAAACCCACGCACGAAATATGCTCTTCTCCCGTGGCGTTATCACTCCACAGTCCACGGTTGAAGTGCCCTTGTGCCATGCTCGTGTTTGTCACGTGTGAAGCGGTACGTGTCGCCGCGCCATTGCCCGTCCGTGCAAGTTACATGTGAAGATAGGCAACGGGCCACGTGCCAAGGCGCACCATGCACCAAGCACAAAGTCAAACTAATAACACCACCAATTACCAAGCACCAAGCTACATCCGTTGTTGATATCGACGACGCTTTGTTTACCACTGGGCAGCGCTATATAAGACGCGGATGTGGGCATACTTGATCTGCATCCAAGGCAACAGGAGCGGGCTAGATAGATATATCCAGCTAAGGTTACGTAATCGAGCTTTTTTTTTTCTATCTTAGCTCGAATCAGTCAGTATACTACACAGCAAAGGGTTCTGTTATAGAGCTGCATTTGCACCTGCACCTACGATGGAAGAAAGGCACGGGGTAGGAGAGGCGTGTGATGCATGCGTATCGCAACTTCGCAAGTCTTCTTGATCCTCGCTCTTCCTGTAGGTGCAGAGGCAAATGCAACTCCATCGCAGGTATCCTAGGTACACATGCTCTTCTCTTCTTCTTCTTGATCTTGGTTACACCGGGAGTTGAAGTTTCTTTGTGCAAGCAGCTTGGATTGATGGATACTATCACTATATATGTTCCATAATATAAGACTTTGACATAGTTTGCCAAAACGGCTTATATTATGGAAGGGAGGCAGTACTTGATACAGGAAGAATGGTGTGATATTAGCTGCATTTGTATCTGCACCTACGACCGAGAAAATGGAAACACTGCACCAATTCCATCACGCTTCTCTAAGTTGGCAGGTGCAAGTGGCAGATACAGATGTATCACATGAATTCTCCCAAGAGCCAAGTTGCCTCAATAACTTTCTCCTTTTCGTCCTGCTTAAATCGTTGCCGTGTAAATGCTGCACCTATGGCTATGTCTTTTCTAACTTCACTACGGGCGCAAACCAACATCAAGAATGATACTTGTCCTCATAGGCACCTAGCGATGCAAGCAAAAACAAAATAAACTAGATTACAACTAGTCTGAACTCTGAAGCAACTGGAGAATATCAGTTACAACCTCTGCAGGCAGTTCAATGGGATTAACAAATAGGGTACAGATACATTGCAGTAGTACAGTAAGGTTCATCGCCCAAATAATCGATTCAGTACCTACAATGCTAAACTGCTAGTTCACTAATGCTACAGTTAATGCGGCTCAGCAGGGTTCATCAAAGAAGAGCTAATACAGCTTACATACAAGCTTCCATGTAGGTGCTTCTGGATCGAGAACCAACAATGGTCGATGGCACCTCAGCACATCCAATTTGGAGATAAACTGGCAACTACAGGAATATCAAGCACCTTGTGAGGTGTTGATGACAAGATCAGGCGTATCGGATCATTTCCCGTTCCTTGTGACCCTTCGGAACATGTCTTTTATGTTCTTTGATCCTACCTCGATCTTTGGTTTCTTCGCAGGCCTCCCCTTGCTAGACTTGGCGCTGCCATTTCCTACATTCCCCTGTATTGATGCATTTGACGAGCTTAGAGCAGACACTGTGAGCACTGAGGGAAATATAAAGCGTTCTCGAGGAGTTTACCTCCGATGGACGAGGAGGGCCAGGTATGGGAGAACTATCAGCGCAAAATGAGGTATCATTGGCTTTGGCTGTATCATTGATCTCACTGATATCTAACCTGCAGTGGAGTGGATCATTCCGGCATGAGACAAATGGATAGTACAAAACTACTGACTTTTCTTTTCTTTTTGGGAGAGAACCACTGACTTTCCAGTGTTCAAAGAGAAAAGTCTTACTGCAACTTCTTGCAGAGTACCGTTAGCCATGGTTCGTCCTTCAGGTTTTCACGGATTATTTGGAGGGCCTCCTTCACTATAGCAAAAATAATAAAATAGCTCCATAAGAACATCAGTTCATTATCAAGAGTTCTAAAATTCAATATGACTCAAGGTTTCATATTTATTGGAATTTCACAAATTAAAGTACTCCAGTACATATCACATCTAGTATACTAGCATAAAGCAGGGATAATCTCATCTGCTACAGAAGCAAGGCCAGTAAAGTTAGATGATCCTTTTTATGTACCCCTCCCCACCATGCTTAGTTCAACCTCCTATAGAGATCCATTAAGTTTGCAATCTAATTTTATGTAGGAAAAATCCAAGGATCAGTTGCTAGTTACAGTTTAAGGCATGTTGGATATAGATCACACCAATGATCCATGTTCAAATAATATGATTATATCAGTGTGGAAGTTACCGAGCGACATTGAACTGTTTGATGATGAGATGAACAAACACCTATACTGTTTGATTATGAGATGAACAAATACCTATACTGTTTGATTATGAGATGAACAAATACTTATACTGTTTAATTATGAGATGAACAAACACTCATACTGTTTGATTATGACATGAACAAATACTTATACTGTTTGATTATGAGGTGAACAAACACTTATAATAATAAACTGGGCAATAAGATGACGAGAAGTTACAGTGACATACACAATTCTCTTTCTCCTTGAGCAGCATAATTTTTACCTAACTTGGTGATAGCCTCTTTTATGCTGTGCACCTGTAAATAAGATTGAGTAGAAATGTATTTCTCAATAGTACAGAGTGAAATAAGGATCATTTGGAATTGGACTCACCCATGTATGCTGAAATTGCGGAAAACACTCACAGAGTAGTGACACACCATGAGAAAGGTTTATGAGTTTATATTTATGTTTTCGTTCATGAAGAAAGTGAAATAGCGGCATCGGTGGATATCTAATTTTTTTCTCAAACATGATATCTATACTATTTGTTATGCATGTATGTCGTTAGTTTTGACTATACTTTTTGGTAGCTAGCTTTTTCTTCTCTTTTGTCTTGTTTTTGTCATCACCGGCCTACACACAAGTAGAGAGCATGACAAGATGCATTACAGGCTTTTGAATATATGGTTCATCTTCACATGTTTTTGTGGCAACAAATGGCTCATCAGCATAATAAGCAGACTTATTACACATATACCAACCACAGCTGACAGGGAGACAGCCCTGCGATCAGATGATCACGCTGTTGGACTCTCCTGCTAAATAGTCAGTACTCAGTAGTCACTGTAGTGACAATCTAGAGCAACAAACTAGTAAGTGCCCAATAGTCAGTAGTCACTATCGTGCTGTAGGATAATCTTGTCGTGGAGGCTGTAGAACTAATGTGTCTTCAAAGATGCCAAGCCAACTACTAAAGCACTGACACGGCTGCCACTGTGCACCAAGCCTACTGACTCGGGTCATTAGCAGCGGCAGGAGGGTTGTATAGAGTTGTAATTTTTCTCTTGTTCTTTTCTCCTTAGGTTTGTTTGTTTTTGTTGTTGTTTTGGTTTTGGTTGCTGTAAAGTTAACATGTTTTGACGCTCTCTTCTAATATAACATGGCAGCATGGCGCATTTGGGTGCATGTTTGAGAAAAAATGGCTTCTAAAAAATGACGACAGGGAAAATTTATATCAAATAGTGGATGGCTCAATTCTGGAGATGTTCAAGTGTCCCTTAAAGAATTATTGCAGGAAATGTAAAAATGATTCCGAAAACATTAACCATATTGGAAATTTAGTAGGGTATGTACAGGTTGTGCGTTATTGTCATATTTAGAACCACACATAGGGAACTTACAGACTAATTCCTTATATAATCTATCAGAACAAAGCAAGCTACAAAATAATGTGATCAAATTATGATTTAGTACTTAGGAGCTAGGACTTGGGATTTCATTGTTAACTTGTTGAAGGCAACGGCAAAAAACATTCAGATCATCAGAATTATCAGAGAAGTCTTCACATTTGCTCAACATGGTATAGCAATATAGCATACCTCCCACCCTAACTGCAGTTCACATCATTGTTTTTGTAAAATGAATGCAGAAGTAGCATTTTCCAACAAGGATAAATATCAACAGAGGAGCACGATGCAAAATTAGTTAAGAAAAACTGCCACAACCTACCTTACAGCACAGCCAAGTTAAGACCTTGGACTCATCTAGCCTGAAGAACTTCATGTTAGCAACTTCTGCAGCAATGGTAACATTCAAATGAACTGTAAGAATTATTGGATTTTTTGCACAGCATGTGAGCGTGGAAGTAAATTATACCAGAAAGAAGAGTAAATAGTGAAAGTTCATGTATCTAGCATTACAACCATCAGGAAACCATCATTCACAAGAAAAGAAAAGAAAAAAGCTCACATCGATGAATTGTCCTTAATGTTTTAGTTTAGCATGATAGGCAGTAGGAAGTGGTGAAAGGGAACAAATGTCAGGTTGCAGCTTGCAAAGGGAGTACTAGTAGTTAATTGTGAAACAGCAACCTAGTATAGTTTTATTTCTAAAACAAGAATAAATTGCAGAGACCTACCTTTAACTTCACAAACCAGTTCCATATGGTTTCCTGCTATGCTCATGAGGTGCTGATATCCAGGATAACCTTCGATGTATAAAATTTCATCCAGTTGCCTAAACTTTCCAAGATCCTTACCGCTCTGCAGCACAGGCAAATGATTTTCCTTCAAATTGAGAAGGATTGGAGGAAATACGAACCACATACCACGAAATATATCTTTGTACGTGCATACCGACATACGTGCAGCTTCAAAAAGTGGTAGCAAAACAAAGATGGGATCAACAAGCGTGCAATAGTAGACACTGCCATCTGTAGGAAGGAATGCAGTAATCAATAGCAAAATCAGAGGCACTGACGTCCATTTCATAAGTCAGTAAGATAAGATGATGTCAATGTTCTCTTCGTGGTATGCAAAATAGAGAATTACAAGAACAGCATCATGCCTTTAAATCATTGTCATGCTATTAACACTAAGGCGATATCTAATTTCCTCATGTTAACAAGGTTAACTTCCTGGATTGCGGGGGCAAGGAAACGAACCAACTAACCATATACAATGGCTGCCTATCGTTGCGGAGGCAAGGAAAGGAACCAACTAACCATATACAATGGTTGCCTATCTGAAACAGCAATAAGAGATGGGCTTCACCCGTAACCCTAAGGAAAAGAAAATCAAACTTTGCACAGCAGTGATGAGCTGCATAGCTAGTTTATGTTTCTAGCTTACCTTCACAGACATAATCTCCCAAGAACCATGAGCCGTAACGCTCCTTAAACCAATTGAATTCATGAAGTTGGTCATCAATGAACAGATACTGTGTTTCTTCTTCTGTTTGATGACAAGACAAGGTTCAATTTAAGTTGTTGGTCTATCTTTAAAGGATGCTACTAATACAGAACAACCCTAAACTGCCAATATAGATTATAGCCATCACAAGCCACAAGCATAGTCACATATTTGTCTGCATCATCGGTGATAAGAACTGACTGATACTGAAAATAGTAGGCGTAAGGGGCACCTAGTTTCGGATGACGAAGTGATAAAATATTCCCTTGACCATTGGCACCAGAAGGACCTGCAAGGAAACATAGAATGGGATCTGGTTAAAAATGTGGGGCTCGAACCACAAATCAGACAATGGAGCCAATCATCAGCTAGAGGATTTACTAAATCATGATGTCCTTTGAAACAGAGCACTGGATCTAACATAACTTCCTTCCTCAATACAGCATGTACCATAGAGCAAGAGAAACCCCAAGGCTTCAGAATCAGCAACCGCCACATATTACATTTTCCCTGCACGGCTTACAATTCCACTGTGGCTAACTGACATCTACGACTAGATAGCAGATGGTAAATGGGGGAGGGGGACTAGAAGGTTGGGGGAGACTCACGGGGTCCGATAACGACGCGGGGCGGCAGGGCCATGTTCTCGCACCACGACGCCATCAGCGGTGGTCGCTGAATCCTTCGACTTGGTCAGTGGCGGCGCCGGTTCTGGATTTCTGGTACCGCTGCATCGGTCGGATGTCGGGCTCGGATTCAGGTGGGAGCGGTCAGGATTAGCGCACTGGAAGAGATGGCGCCGGATGTGTACCTGGACGGCGTGAGGTCGCCGGAGTCGATGAGGATATCCGCCGCTGTCGCCCTCTGTCTCCGGGTTCGCGTCGCCCGGCGGGAGAGGGAGCAAATGGTTGGTTTGCTGGGCAAAGGGGGCGGGGATGGCCGATGGGGGCGCACGCCGGTAGGGTTTTGGCGCCACGGCGGCCTAGCCTCCCGCGCCTCCACTTTTCTGTCCATTCTGCATTCTTTTGGCCCACATACAGTCCACGAAAAAACTGAAGGCCCATAGCCCAAATGTCCATAAGGAGTCCAAAGCCCACCTTGAAGCTGACGCGCCACCGCCGGAATGCCATAGTGTTGTAACACCTGGATAGGTTGTTTGTCAGGAATTGGGGGATAATCGGTATGTCAAACGAGCTAGGTGAGGAATGAATACTTCTTGTTTCTTATCCATGCAACTGCTGGTATATATGAGGTTTGAATTACAGCTCAATGTTTGTCAGGAATTGGGGGATAATCGGTATGTCAAACGAGCTAGGTGAGGAATGAATACTTCTTTCTTGTTTCTTATCCATGCAACTGCCTATCTAAGACAAGGGTCACCATTTTGTCATCTTTCACGCCTCTAAGCCATCGAGCTTACTTGTGAGCACATGGTCCTTCTCAGCCGTTGGATAATTGTCAAACTGACATGCAGGTAACACCTGCCAAGTGTCATCGACCAATTGCTTGCATCTTACATTTGACAACCTAACTATGAAACGGATGCCATTGCAAAAAGGCTAGTGAAGGAGGAAATTTTTGTACGTCCTAACCGAATTCTCCCGATGCATCCTACTCATAGAGATTCTAACAACCGAATCACCGGGTGCGATTTCACGCATATTCATGCTATTTTCCTATTTGTAGCATTTTTCCAGAAGGAATATAGGTTTTTGTTCGATCTTGGAGATGGTGATGCTTTCGTGTGGATATGCCAGATATATATATCTACAAGGTTTAGGTTCATGGAGTAACTCGGACTTCAGTGTTCACCAACCAATCAACCAACTATCTCGATGGTTGTGTGGATATGCAGGCATACATCTATAGGGTTTAGGTTTATGGAGTAATTTAAACTTCTGTGTTCGCCAACCAATCGACCAACTCTTATTTTGTTCCCTTTCACATGTGTTTCTGTCTACAATTGCAATTCAAAATATTAGTGCTTATATTGCCTGGATTGTGATATGCTACACGTGTTTTTCTTTCCCTTGAACGATGTGGATTGAATTTTAAAAAGATAGAGGAATGTGGTATATCTGCACAGACCTACAGTCTCATATACTAAGTCTTAGTTCATGTTTGTGTTTTGCGCTTTGTTCATTGTTCACTTAAAAGATGGATGCCATACACGTTTGTTTATAAGCAATTGTATTTCATAATATTTGTTACAACAAATGCTCTTATGTAGACGGTTCAACCATCTCATGAACCGAGCTCCTGCAAGATGCAACGTCTTTGCGATTGTGATTGGATGAGCGGGCTGCCTGACGAAATCCTGTAGACAAGTTGGATTCCAAGACAGCAGTTAGCAGAAGCATCCTCTCACGGCGATGGAGGCACTTATGGAGGTTCCTGCAATCCTTTCATTTCAGCGAGCTGATCTTGCCAGATAACTATTGTCGGGTACTCATCGAACAAATGGTAAGATGCACAAACGAAAATAGGAACCACTACAAGAAAAGTTGCCATGGCCGACGAAGTTGAAGTCGCGCCGTGGTTGCTGGTGACCATGGCCGACGATTTTTGGTCTCTCCGTTGTGCATGTCAAAACGTTTTTTTCTCGTTTTTGAGGCCACCTAGCCCGACGAAACGGCCAAAACGTCGCGTATGGTGGCCCGGGACGTGGTGCATCTCGAAATCTCGGGTTCGCCGGCCGAGTCAACGCAAATCCGCACCGCCGAGGGATGTAGGGCCCGGATGGCAGCCTCTCCGGCATTGTTTTTTTTCTCGATCGCGCCATCTCGTTCAACGTTCTCCGATCGAGCCGTTTACGATGCAGGATCATGGGTCCCGCATATCATCCTCTATGAACCAAAATTCTTTCTATTCTTGGATTTTTTTGACCCCCTGATTTCTGGCTACTTCCTTTTTCTTTTGATCCCTTGCCGCCTTGGAAACGTTGAGACCGCTGTCTGCTAAATGAGACCCGCATGTCATCCTCTATGTGCAATCAACTTTCTTTTCTTGGAGTTTTTTTGGCACCTCATATTTGGTCACTTGCCTTTTTCTTTCGATCCCGCCGCCTCTCAAACGGTGATACCGCTGCTGCTAAATGGGACCCGCATGTCATCCTCTATGTACTATAAAACTTTCTTTTCTTGAATTATTTTTGGCTCCTCATATTTGGTCACTTGCCTTTTTCTTTCGATCCCGTGCAGCCTCTCAAACGGTGATACCGCTGCTGCTAAATGGGACCCGCATGTCATCCTCTATGTACTATAAAACTTTCTTTTCTTGAATTATTTTTGGCTCCTCATATTTGGTCACTTGCCTTTTCCTTTCGATCTCATGCCACGTTTGAAACGTTGAGGAACCTGCTGGCTCATGGGACCCGCATGTCATCCTCTATGTACTGTAAAACTTTCTTTTCTTGAATTATTTTTGGCACCTCATATTTGGTCACTTGCCTTTTTCTTTCGATCCCGTCCCGCCTCTCAAACCGTGATACCGCCGTCGCTAAATGGGACCCGCATGTCATCCTCTATGTACTATAAAACTTTCTTTTCTTGAATTATTTTTGGCTCCTCATATTTGGTCACTTGCCTTTTTCTTTCGATCCCGTGCAGCCTCTCAAACGGTGATACCGCTGCTGATAAATGGGACCCGCATGTCATCCTCTATGTACTATAAAACTTTATTTTCTTGAATTATTTTTGGCTCCTCATATTTGGTCACTTGCCTTTTCCTTTCGATCTCATGCCACGTTTGAAACGTTGAGGAACCTGCTGGCTCATGGGACCCGCATGTCATCCTCTATGTACTATAAAAGTTCATTTTCTTGGGTTTTTTTCACCCTCCGATTTTTGGCTATTTCCTTTTTCTTTTGATCCCCTGCCGCCTTTGAAACGTTGAGGACTCTGCTGGCTCATAGGTCCCACATGTCAGCCTCTATGTACAATCAAGTTTCTTTTCTTGAATTATTTTTGGATCCTGATATTTGGTCACTTGCCTTTTTCTTTCGATCTCATGCCACGTTTGAAACGCTGCTGGCTCATGGGACCCGCATGTCATCCTCTATGTACAATCAAATTTCTTTTTCTTTTGATCTCAAGCCGCATTTGAAACGTTGAGACCGCTGCTGCTAAATGGGACCCGCATGTCATCCTCTATGTACAATAAAGTTTCTTTTCTTGGATTATCTTTGGCTCCCGATATTTTGTCACTTGCCTTTTTCTTTCGATCTCATGCCGCCTTTGAAACGTTGAGTAAGCTGCTAGCTCATGGGTCCCGCATGTCATCCTCTACGAACAATAAAAGTTTTCTTTCTTGGAGTTATTTTTGACCCCTAATTTCTAGCTATTTGCCTTTTTCTTTTGATCTCCTGCCCCCTCTGAAACGATGAGGATGCTGTTGGCAGGTCGGTCCTGAAGGAGATATGCCCTAGAGGAAATAATAAAGTGGCTATTATTTATATCTTTATGTTTATGATAAATGTTTATATATCATGCTATAATTGTATTAACCGAAACATTAGTACATGTGTGATAAGTAGACAACAAGAAGTCCCTAGTATGCCTCTTAAACTAGCTTGTTGATTAATGGATGATTAGTTTCATAATCATGAACATTGGATGTTATTAATAACAAGGTTATATCATTATATGAATGATGTAATGGACACACCCAATTAAGCGTAGCATAAGATCTCGTCATTAAGTTATTTGCTATAAGCTTTCGATACATAGTTACCTAGTCCTTATGACCATGAGATCATGTAAATCACTTATACTGGAAAGGTACTTTGATTACATCAAACGCCATTGCGTAAATGGGTGGTTATAAAGGTGGGATTAAGTATCCGGAAAGTATGAGTTGAGGCATATGGATCAACGGTGGGATTTGTCCATCCCGATAACGGATAGATATACTCTGGGCCCTCTCGGTGGAATGTCGTCTAATGTCTTGCAAGCATATGAATAAGTTCATAAGAGACCACATACCACGGTACGAGTAAAGAGTACTTGTCAGAAGACGAGGTTGAACAAGGTATAGAGTGATACCGATGATCAAACCTCGGACAAGTAAAATATCGCGTGACAAAGGGAATTGGTATCATATGTGAATGGTTCATTCGATCACTAAAGTCATCGTTGAATATGTGGGAGCCATTATGGATCTCCGGATCCCGCTATTGGTTATTGGTCGGAGTGAGTACTCAACCATGTCCGTATAGTTCACGAACCGTAGGGTGACACACTTAAAGTTGGATGTTGAAATGGTAGAACTTGAATATGGAATGGAGTTCGAATATTTGTTCGGAGTCCCGGATGAGATCCCGGACATCACGAGGAGTTCCGGAATGGTCGGAGAATAAGATTCATATATAGGAAGTCATATTCCAAGTTTGGAAATGATCCGGTGCATTTATGGCAGGTTCTAGAAGGTTCTAGAAAAGTCCGGAAGAATGGCACTTTGGAAAGTGGAGTCCCGAAGAGACTCCACTTGCATGACCAGCCAACCCTAAAGGGGAGGAGTCCAAGGTGGACTCCCCTAGGGTGGCCGGCCAACCCACCTCAAGGAAAGGTGGGAGTCCCACCTTGGGTAGGACTCCCTCCTTGAGTAGGTTTCCCACATATGGGAGGTTTTAGTGTTGGGGTCTTATTCGAAGACTTGGACTAGAACTCTTGGGGCTTCCACCTATATAATGAGGAGCATAGAGAGGGGGCTGAACACTTCAAGCCTCAGCCTTGGCCGCACCCCTTAGAGGGCCGGCGCCCAACCCCCCTCTCTCCCCAAACCCTAGCGGTCTCTCTCCTCCACCACATCCCGCACGCTTAAGCGAAGCTCCGCCGGATTTGTCGTCGTGGTGAACGAGCAGATGCCATAGGATGGCTTAAGTTGGGGCCGAATGGACGTATGAGGATTCGGGGGAGGGTTTGCGATTAGATAGGAAGAACTTCCGGATGCTTTCCTCAAGAACACAACCAAAGGCCGGTATGCAAGAAGAGAGACAAGAGGAAGAACTCTTTACTAGATCGCTAACTTCATTGATCTCAACATGGTTACAAGTTTCTCA